>NC_092667.1:12589856-12962356 GCF_032118995.1 Asterias amurensis | reverse complement strand
GCGGGAAACAGGCGGGAAACAGGCAGAAAGACGATCATGTCATAACAGAAATTGTTTTCGACAGGAAGATGTTGTTAGAAAGATAGAAGGGATGGGGTGTGGGATGACGGTGGGGGGGGGGGGGGGCGGGGGGGGTGGTTATTTGCCATGTCCTCGCTTTAGGGTGATATGGTGAGCGTGCGTAGTGCCCAACTCTTCGCTTATTTCTCTGGGAAGCCCTAGTTGCAAAACCGTCACCGGAGTCAAACCCGATGACATTATTTCGACAATTAAGATCAGCTACGTACTCAGGTCCACAGAGGGTGCGGTCGATCCGCTTCCCCGGGTCGACCCCGGAGTGTGGCGTTTTCTTTACCCAGGACGAACGTGTGCAGATAATTACCCACGTTCGTCCTGGAAAAAAAAAGCCACACACCGGGGTCGACCCAGGGGGAAGCCAAACGAACGCACCCTGTATTCATAAAGGAAATAATGAATTACAAGTGACCTAGAAATACAAAAATTATTTCATAGTGTTTTTTTCTTCTTCAGAGTTGAAGACTAGACGACAATCGTCGTGACCTTGACCCCTGTTGGAGAAAACCTTTTATCTCTGCACGCCTGCTAGACAGGTTTTGAGGTCAAATCATGTGGCACCTTCCACTTGAACGTGAGTAGATGTCTTTACAAGCATCAATGACACTGCATCGTGGATTTAGCTCAGTGTTTATTTCAACGCAGTGTCTTTCATACCATGACCGGGGTTGCGTAGTGGGTTGGTACAATGGATTGCGCGTTAAACCTTAACAAAAATAACAATGGAATAAAACGTGCCGAGTGGCTGTGTGAGCCATACGTAGGTCATTCAAAGAGCAATTTTATGCTAAGAAATTGTGTTTTCATAGTTTAAGGCGCTGGACACTATAGTTAATTACTCAAAATAGTTTGTCAAACGAAGAACACAAACTGAGCGAAACATTATTTTTCAGTTATTATTTTGTGCTCTTTAATAATAGGTGATATTAAGATTTTATTTTATGATTTTTAAAAATAATAAAAAATTAATTATCCAAACCGATCTAACACTATTAAGTATTATAATAACACCCGCTTCAGAAACAATGAACAGTGAGTGTGAAAAATAGTGCTTATTTTTGTTTATAATAATATATATATATATATATATATATATATATATCAAATAATAAACCACAAGGGAAACTGACTGGGTACATTTTTAAATGATTTTTTAGGATTGAACAAAGAAAAATTGACTAGAGCGGGATTTGAACCAACGACCTCCGGTTTAACGTGCCGGCGCTCTACCAACTGAGCTATCTAGCCCTATGTTGGTGGTCTCCCAATTTTGTCAATATCTTTGTTCGGGGGTGCCTGTCAGAAGCCATTAAACCGCAAACTGCCGTGTAGCCAGGGATCACACCCGGGTAACGATACAACCTGGGAAGCGGCAGACAGGGGATCACCTTAAGGGGATGCGACTTTTTATATCAGATATCAAATAATAAACCACAAGGGAAACTGACTGGGTACATTTTTAAATGATTTTTTAGGATTGAACAAAGAAAAATTGACTAGAGCGGGATTTGAACCAACGACCTCCGGTTTAACGTGCCGGCGCTCTACCAACTGAGCTATCTAGCCCTATGTTGGTGGTCTCCCAATTTTGTCAATATCTTTGTTCGGGGGTGCCTGTCAGAAGCCATTAAACCGCAAACTGCCGTGTAGCCAGGGATCACACCCGGGTAACGATACAACCTGGGAAGCGGCAGACAGGGGATCACCTTAAGGGGATGCGACTTTTTATATCAGATATCAAATAATAAACCACAAGGGAAACTGACTGGGTACATTTTTAAATGATTTTTTAGGATTGAACAAAGAAAAATTGACTAGAGCGGGATTTGAACCAACGACCTCCGGTTTAACGTGCCGGCGCTCTACCAACTGAGCTATCTAGCCCTATGTTGGTGGTCTCCCAATTTTGTCAATATCTTTGTTCGGGGGTGCCTGTCAGAAGCCATTAAACCGCAAACTGCCGTGTAGCCAGGGATCACACCCGGGTAACGATACAACCTGGGAAGCGGCAGACAGGGGATCACCTTAAGGGGATGCGACTTTTTATATCAGATATCAAATAATAAACCACAAGGGAAACTGACTGGGTACATTTTTAAATGATTTTTTAGGATTGAACAAAGAAAAATTGACTAGAGCGGGATTTGAACCAACGACCTCCGGTTTAACGTGCCGGCGCTCTACCAACTGAGCTATCTAGCCCTATGTTGGTGGTCTCCCAATTTTGTCAATATCTTTGTTCGGGGGTGCCTGTCAGAAGCCATTAAACCGCAAACTGCCGTGTAGCCAGGGATCACACCCGGGTAACGATACAACCTGGGAAGCGGCAGACAGGGGATCACCTTAAGGGGATGCGACTTTTTATATCAGATATCAAATAATAAACCACAAGGGAAACTGACTGGGTACATTTTTAAATGATTTTTTAGGATTGAACAAAGAAAAATTGACTAGAGCGGGATTTGAACCAACGACCTCCGGTTTAACGTGCCGGCGCTCTACCAACTGAGCTATCTAGCCCTATGTTGGTGGTCTCCCAATTTTGTCAATATCTTTGTTCGGGGGTGCCGATATATATATATATCAAATAATAAACCACAAGGGAAACTGACTGGGTACATTTTTAAATGATTTTAGGATTGAACAAAGAAAAATTGACTGTATATATATATATATATATATATATATTTATAATTAAACCCCCAAAACGAAAAAATAAAAAATAAAAAAACAAAAATACCTTTGTTAAAAATTGTGCTAACTACCGTCAACAATTACAACTAATTGCAACGATAATCATTGGGGCTTCTACTTCATTTTCTACGGAGCTCTGGAAGTGCCGTCTGACTCATTGAGATCCTGAAATACTTTACTGCAGGGTGGTGACACCACTAAAATTCGATGAAGACATCCTGAGTGAATTTATCTCGGTATGGGGACATAACGCAAAGGTGTCGACTGTCTAGGGATATAGCGACGACCTAAAGTCAGGGTGTCGACTGCCCGAGATAATATTATCTTAGGATTTTCGACATCCTAAAAGTATTTATGACGTCGCCTTCCCGACATAACATCAGTAAGACGTCATCTTACGTTTATGATGTCATCATGCTACATATGGATTATCTGAGGATCTCAACATGTCAGATGGCACTTCCAGAGCCCCGTAATTCTCAAATGAAGGGAACGATCAGATCAGCCTGAATGAAACAGTCGTTGATTTGTTACATCATCGACACTACGGTGTAAAAACCACCATTACCCAGTCAACATAATTAAACACCCCTAGTCGCAGCTTAAAGCCATTGGACCCTTTCGGTAAACAGTGTTGTCCAAGGCCCACACTTTGTGTACCACAACTTCTATATCAAATAACAAACCTGTGAAAAGTTAGGCTCAATCGGTCATCGGAGTCGGGAGAAAACAACGGAAACCCCCACCCTTGTTTCCGCGCGTTTCGCCGTGTTATGACATGTGTTTAAAATAAATCCGTAATTCTCGTTAACGAGAATTTATATTGTTTTGCTGTTTTCTCAAAAAGTAAAGCATTTCATGGAATAATATTTCAAGAGAAGTCTTTCACCATTGCCTTCTGTAAACCCTGTAAGTTATTTGTAAATCTGTGAACTTTTATTTTTTTTCTGAACCGAAAGCGTCCAATGGTTTTAAAACAGAAAAGATCTACGGTGAGAAGAGGCTGCTAGTAGGCATGAAAGTCTTTAACGTTCGAACAAGCAGTTCTAGTTTACGGAATGTTTAAAAGTTAATTTGTTCTGAGGATGACTAGTGAAGCTAGTCGAAACGTAAACGAAAATTACGCGAGTATTTGGCTTTGTAGAAAATTCATTTAATAAGTTGATATTTTACCAGCCTGATGAACTTCTTTCATGATATTCATTGTTTAATTTTCGAATCCAAGGATTGTGCTCCAAATGAAGTTGGTGACGTCGGCCTTGAAGATGATGCAGTATTCGGAAAATTTTTCGAGGCAAGTGTTTTTGATTAATAACACGTTGCTAATTGTAAGAATGAACTAATAATGGTGAATGTTAACATTTAGAACTGCAGTCAAAGGTTGAAACAATACTTATATCACAGTAATAATAACAAAACAATGTCAATGTTTGTCTTGCTTTGTTCAAAATGACGAAACACAATCATGTTGATACTTTATCGAAAGCCGATCTAAAATCTATACACTTCATGTCACTTCTGTTGCGTTGATTATTTTACAGTTCAAAGAAGGAGCAGCCATCCATGTTCTTGAAATCAGTGACGTCAGCCTCCAGGCGGGATGCGTTGTTAAGCTGACATGTCTTATCCTGTTGCCAGATATTGAAGGAGTGGCATCGAGGCTCCGCCCAGCATGCCTGACCACACCCAATGACTCCCTTAGCTGTCAGGTTCTTGATGTCATGGTTGAGCAGACACTGATGTGTGAAGCGACCGTCATCGTCAGCTGTCAGGCAGTACACGGGACGAGGGACGCGCATCTCACAAGCAGCGAAAAAGGTACCATTACAGAAATAATCTCCCCATTTACCGTCGTTTTTTTGTCGCATTCTGACGCAGTTCTGGCCCTCATCCTTATAATGGCTTCCCTCCCAATTGATGTAGTCGGAATCAACTTTCTTACCAGGACATGACAGGTGTCCAGGATTGGTCAGATCTTTCTTGCACCCAATCCAAAGTTGAAATGGATTAGCCTCCATGAGACCCATTTGTATCCTCGATGTATTCAATTCTCGCCAAATAAAATCTTGTTCTATTTGAGATTCAGGCATAGCAATGGCGCTTCCAGGCCGATCACAAACCCTGAACGCATCAGTCCAGTTCATCTTCTGAGGCAGTAAGATGTAGCAGGAGTCTTGCCAAGTCAGCCAGCCGGGAGGACACATAGCTCGAAGCCCCACAGAGAAAACGGCGAATAACAATAACAGGTTCTTAATGCAAGCAGTTAATACCAACATAATGTAGACACGTTTCTTGTGTAAAGCAAAATGATAAATCAAAAGTCAGGAGCTCTTGTTTTGTTTCGGTCTTTGATTAAAGCCAAGTAAAGCCCGATTTTACGCTCGTGATGTCCACACAAACTTGAAGATTGTGTTCTGCGTTGATGGCTGTGGTGATACAATACATGCATGCGCTGTTCGTAATACCTATCCAGTTTACCAAAGACCCCTATAATTTCGTTGCCGATGCAGATACAATGACCAATTTGTTAACCTTCATCGCGCGTTATCCGAACAAAGACGTGAGGGTAAAATGACCTTATTTTTTATACAACTACCCATTGTTAACCAATGGTTGCTAAGTTTCCTATACCTTTAATTGACATAATTATGGCATGGCGGTGTGAATTTATAATACAGTTCTCTACGCACGGCTAAAATTGCTCAAAATATTGACAGTGACAGTGACAGTGACGAACGCTATAAGCTGAAGGTGCTCAAATTAATGTATTCATTAGTTTGTAATTTTTTGATAAAGGAATAACACACTGGGCCTCGGACAATAGTAAATTGCTCATAAAGTATTCAAGCAAATAATTCGCAAATAAAATCTAGTTAAACTTGGTGTTCAATGACCAGTGATAATAATGTGAAAACTGATTAGAAACATTGTTTTTATCTCTGTCTTTAAAGGGAAGGTACGCGTTTGGTAATTACTCAAAACAAATATTAACTTAAAAACTGATTTGGTAACGAGCATTGGAGAGCTGTTGGTAGTATAAAACATTGTGGGAAACGGCTCCCTCTGAAGTAGCATAGATTTTGAGAACGAGGTAACTTCTCACTAAATAATAAAAGACTTCTAGCCAGAAGTCCTTTATTCCTATATGAAAGCACACAAATTCGTTCAACAAGGGTGTTTTTTCTCTCATCATTTTCTCGCAACTTCGATGACCAATTTATCTCAAATTTTCACAGGTTTTTTATTTTATGCTTATGTTGTGATACACCAAGTGAGAAGACTAGTCTTTGACAATTACCAATAGTGTACCTTCCCTTTAAACGTAAATATTAGTTATGTACAAGATGTATTGCTTCAATGACAAAGGGAAAATGTTAAAAAGGGTCTACGGTTACACTTTTCACAGAGTGATTAAAAAAGTGCAGAATATCAATTTTTAACACAGATATTTACAGTTGATCGTATCCCCTCAGAAAGAACACGTAACTTCATTGAGTGTCTTTGTGTTACAGATGACCTACGATATTTTGAACAAACTCTTCTTTCACAAAGAATTGATTTCAAGTCTGACTGACTGAAATCTCAGACTTGTCCTTTCATGTTTATTTTGCGTGGATCATTTTTACAGTTCGAAGAAGGAGCAGCCCTCCTTGTTCTTGAAATCAGTGACGTCAGCCTCCAGTCGGGATGCGTTGTTAAGCTGACATAGCTTACCCTGCTGCCAGTGATTGAAGGAGTGGCATCGAGGCTCCGCCCAGCACGCCTGACCACACCCAATGACTCCCTTAGCTGTCAGGTTCTTGATGTCATGGTTGAGCAGACACTGATGTGTGAAGCGACCGTCATCGTCAGCTGTCAGGCAGTACACGGGACGAGGGACGCGCATCTCACAAGCAGCGAAAAAGGTACCATTACAGAAATAATCTCCCCATTTACCGTCGTTTTTTTGTCGCATTCTGACGCAGTCCTGACCCTCATCGTTATAACGGCTTCCCTTCCAATTGGTGTAGTCGGAATCAACTTTCTTACCAGGACATGACAGGTGTCCAGGATTGGTCAGATCTTTCTTGCACCCAATCCAAAGTTGAAATGGATTACCGTCCACGAGACCCATTTGTATCCTCGATGTATTCATTTCTCGCCAAATAAAATCTTGTTCTATTTGAGTTTCAGGCATAGTCATGGCGCTTCCAGGCCGATCACAAACCCTGAACGCATCAGTCCAGTTCATCTTCTGAGGCAGTAAGATGTAGCAGGAGTCTTGCCAAGTCAGCCAGCCGGGAGGACACATAGCTCGAAGCCCCACAACGAAAACGGCGAAAAACAAGAACAGTTTCTTAATGCAAGCAGTTAATACCAACATGATACTGCTATTAACAGTTGACTCAACTCCTTTGCAAAGAAATGACAGATCAACAGTCAGAAAATTTAGTTTCCTTGGTTTTGGATTAAAGCAAAGTTCAGGCAGGTTTTTAGTCAAAGTCCAGTCACATTATTTGAAGATTGTGTGCCGTACGTGTCAGGCTCAGTTGATCAACTGACTTCACTGAATAACTATGAAACTGTTACTGCAAATTGCAGTACAATTGTTTGACTGTCAAGGATGCCCATACATCTTTTATGAGTGATAAATTTGCATGAAGACACTATACAGTTGGCTTAGCTTGGTCTCACCACTAGAATTTGTTTATTAAGTAGTTGCTATAAGCAACACTTTTTTTGAGTGGCTTGGTCCTTTGAAAGCTGTCGTAAAGCGAATGATACAAAGAGATCTGAATAAATTATTAGAAGTCGTCACGCTTTCAGTTTTTTTTCTCTTTTCAATAAAACATTTGTTAATCTAATTTACCGGTATTGTACTGGAGCACGTAGGCCTATCAATTGCATTTAATTGGTGATTTTGTATTCTGTGTTTTGTGCGTGATGACACTATTTTTATTATACAATTTATTAGCTTTGGATTCATCAAGCTTGGTAATTGCTGTGATCTCGATGGAATTGTGGTATACAAACTTATGATATAGATGTTTTGGTGTAAATGTTTGTTGAGTAGTTGCTTAGCAATTACTGCTTTTAATGGCTTGGTTCCTTGAAAGCTGTCCATCGTAAAGCGAATGATACAAACAGATAAATAAATTAAAAGCACTCGTCAAGTCTCAAATAACATGTAAATTCAAATTGAGCCTTCGTAAATGTTCTTGTCACGTATCACGTATAGAATTTAAAAAGACAAATTATTTGTCTATTATTTGGGTAAAAATACATATAACACATTTCCAAGAAATGTCAATGGCATAACCGCAATAACAAATTAATAATCCGTTCTTATCATAGAAATTTTTCAATTTAAAAAATTACAATTTATCTAAATTTGAGAAACTTTGAAAGACTTTTCAACCCATGTTCTGACACCGAGTAACGGGACACGGTCGCCAATGAATACAAATTACACTGCTCCTTTTGATGTCGTATTTAGGGATCTGTTATAAAATATACTTTGAACATTATACTCCGCGTTAGTAGAATACATAGTAAGGCAGTTCTCTAAAAAACAAATTCTACCCGGCAAGTAGATATACACATGGTGTTCCCGCAAACATACTATGACAATTCATGCCCAAATTTGAAACAGAACGATCCCGGTATTTCACTGTCTGACAAAATGACAGTTCCAATTTCAACATTGACACAAATAAACATAAGACCCGATGCAACGCACGGAAATCAGCCGTGTGGATGGAATGCAATAGGCTCAACATATTTTATGTTTTATGAGAAATAATATTCATAAGTTGGCCGTGATGGTGTCAGAATGCCCCCCGCTGGGCTTTAAACAGCCGTTGGGAACACGATGACCGGGTTATTATCATTTGAATGAATGTTGACAATGAGTTTGCATCAAGTATGTGGAGGTAGCATGATCATGAGAAGAACAACGTGAGAGAAGTGATGATGTTGGAAATTGGTGCTCTTATCAGCATGATCGGGGTATCACTGGTTTGGAGGGTTATCAATTATTTCATATAAATTGTGCCCCTTCACCGGAATTTTTATGTAAGCTCAAGAATCATTTTGATGTCTAGACTTGCTTGTTAAAGTATCTCCATTACGTCCATCTCTCTTTTTTTTGTAATGCTTGTTAGGCCTTTTACAGTGGTTTGTATTATCTTATGTGCTTTTTTATATGCACTTTAGGCAATAGTTGTTGTGTTCTTTTTTTCTTCAACAGTTAACAATAAGGAAAACTGATCCCATTGAAGTAGATAAGAGCAAATACCGATGTGATAATGTATAATTATTAATCTGGTGTAAGATTAAAATGATCCATCTTGATAAAAGTTGACTTTATTTTTGGATTCAATGATCTCGTGGGACCGAAAAGCCTTCAGCTCGAATCAGAAATGACCTAAAAGTCCCCAGCAATTTGCACGATTTGCCCACGTTTTTTACAACTTTTTGAATGTTTGAGTGTCTTGGTAATTGTTTGCATATTATTTGACTTTAAGTTAGTTAATTAATATAATTAATGACTATGTATTGATTATTGATTCAGTAATATTAATCCCTAGTTAGAATGATGTTTTTGCATTCAAGTCCAAAGTTCAGATAGGTAAGGCCTAATAGTGTTATCGAATGTCATATCGACTTAAAGGCAGTGGACACTATGGGGGACTTTTGGGACGCTTGGTGGCAGCAGACTTACCAGGTAAAATCCATTGTTCTCGGTAATGTGCGCATGCTCAGAACTACGTCAACAATGGAAATTTACCTGGTAAGTCTGCTGCCACCTAGCGCCTCAAAGTCTCCCATTGGTAAGTACTCAAAATAATTATTAGCATAAAACCTTACTTGGTAACGAGTAATGGGGAGAGGTTGATAGTATAAAACATTGTGAGAAACGGCTCCCACTGAAGTGATGTAGTTTTCGAGAAAGAAGTAATTTTCCATGAATTTGATTTCGAGACCTCCGAATTTAGAAATCAAGCATCTTTTCAATCATGTTTTCCAAAGAAATCGCAAACAACACACACAGATTTAGGCGTCTTGATGCCGGTGTCACAAAGCATCATCTTACACAAGGTTTTGTGGTTGAACAGGTTGTGTCTCAAGTAAGACATGACGAGGCATCACACAATATTTTACACATTACCACAATATTGTTTACTCATCCCCACAAGGCCAGTAATGCTAGAGCAAGGTCCGTGGTTAGAGGAAGATACATGATTGCTTTAAAGGAACACGTTGCCTTGGATCGGTCGAGTTGGTCTTTGAAAAGCGTTTGTAACCGCTTTTTATAAAATGCATATGGGTAGAAAGGTGTTGTAAAAGTAGAATACAATGATCCACACAAACATGCCTCGAAATTGCGTGGTTTTCCTTTTACCTCGTGGACTAACACGTCGGCCATTTATGGGGGTCAAAATTTTGACTCCCATAAATGGCCGACCGTGTTAGTTCGCACAGTAGAAGGAAAACCACGCAATTTGGAGGCAAACTTGTGTGGAACATTGTATTCTACTTTTAAAACATCTTTCCAACCATATGCATTAAATACAAAACGGTTACAAACGCTTTTGTTTTGACCAACTCGTCCGATCCAAGGCAACGTGTTCCTTTAAGCTAGTTAGTAAAAACAATAGCCACATTATTGACAATAAACTTACACAGTGTAAAGATAATGATGGTAGAAAACACCACAAATAATTTACATTTAACTTACACAGTTTAAAGAGAATGATGGTCGAAAGCTCCCTTAAAATATTACTTGCTGAGGAGCTGTATTTTTTTATATAAATATTAGTAAAGTAAAAATGTCACGAAAATAATTTTCGTCCCATCAGGAGACGAACATTATTTTAGTACGTACAACGTCGTGACTCTCCTGAAAACATTGCTCTGTGGTTTTCACTTTCTCCCCTCAAACCATTGACGGCTTAAAGAGCTAAAACTTATACGGGTATAATACTACAAACATTGACAGAACTATGCCATACTCTATGAAAAAAAAAATCACGCATATAATAGTTGGATGGGATTCAAACCCACGACCTTTGGAATTCGAGAGCATTGTCTTACCAACTATAGACCATCGAGATTACCCGGTGGGGAAAACACACATTTACTAAAACATGGTGTGAGGAAAACTGCATGAAGGAAAATAAATCGGACTTACTTCTTTTTGAAGTTGTAGTATCTGCTGTTTTTATCTCTTGATCTCTTCTTTGCAAAACGATACACGACGATGAATACTAGCACGATTAAAGTTACTGCACCCCCTATGGAACCACCCACTATTAGAAGTAACATCCTTAGCTCATCTAGGTATCAAAACAAGAGAAAAAAAAGAAGTCATTAACAAATGTATTTAAAAAAACGAGAGAAGAAAAAAAAGGGGGGAAAACAAGCCAATGTTAATCAATCACAAACAACAAGTCAATACCGTTTGGTTACCTGGGGTGGCTTTCACAAAAAGTTAAGACTAATGTGATCTCCAGTTAGGACGAGTTAGAACTAGCCTTAATTTTGCTTTTTAAATATCACCTGGGACCACTCTTTGTGAAATCGACCCGGGTCCATTTTTACAAAACACTCTAAACCTGACCTATTTCCGAGTTGGGTTGACACAGGAATTTGTTAAAGAAAATTGTTGACCACTGATCCCTTCCAGATTTAGTTGGACTAAATTCCGGGTCATTCTGACACAGATTCTAGGTCACACTAACCAAGAAATGGGCTAGGCTCAACGTGACCCGGATCCAGTGTTGCAGGGGATTCTTGCCCCCCCCCCCCCGAGATGATGCTGTCCCCTCATTAGGCACACTGTGTACACATTTCTTCTGATAGCGCCCTCTCTTGAATCCTCCTCCTACATCCCACGTTAATTTCCCATATGGGGGACCGACTCTCAGGTGGACATAATGCCCTGGGAAACCAGGTCACTTCAGACCCCTGGGGAGTTTTTAGAATGTACAAAAGGTTAAGACTAAATAAGCTCAGTTTTTGCCCAAAAATGTTGTCCAATGATCTTTCCATCTCGTGAACTGCCATAACACATTTTCTATAAACACTATTTTGGCATAACAAATAAAAACCCACAACTTATTACGACATTGAATAAAAATAAGCTTCATGATGAGTAATACAATCTAACCTTTTTCGTGGTCTGGATTCAACCCTGTTCCATTTGTTGTTACAGTTCCTGATCCTTGCTCTATGGTTGGTTTAACGAAAGGTGTAGCCTCATTTCCTCCCGTAATATCAGACGGTGGGTTCACTGTTACATAAACAATACTGGTATCATACACGACGGAGGTGGTGTCGAGCGATGACGAAGTAAGACTAGCAACCGTTACATCAGCGTGTTTCCAGGTTTCTGTGAGCGGTGTCTTGGTGACATGCCCCAGGCCGCTGGTGGATCCAGTTTCGAAAGTGGGTTGAACAAGCGCTGGAAATAAAGTATTTTCTTGTGTAGTGGGAGCTGTGGCAGCAGGAGTTGTTGGAGGTTTGTTGGAAGGTACAAGGTTTTTGTTGGAATCATTAGTTCCTAGTGGAATTGTTGTGTTTTGATCTGCCAATGGAGGGTCGGTTACTAACAGAGGGGTCACCTGGTGGGTAGTTAAGGGAGGGCCAGTCGTGTTGGAAGTGTTTCCTTGGACGCCCTTCGTTTGAAGGCCTTTTGTTGGAATGCTTTTTGTGGTTGTTGGAAGGCTAGTCGTTGTTGGAAGTCTAGTTGTTGGAAGCTTAGTTGTTGGAAGCCCAGTCGTCGTTGCTGGAAGGATCGTTGTTGGGGGTACAACTATTGCAGGAGTCGTTGGTACAGGCATTGTTGTTGGAACCCCAGTTGTTGGAACCCCAGTTGTTGGTTGAGTGTCATTTGCTGGTAGGCTTTGGGTCGGAACGACGCTGGGGTTGACCGGTTTAGGGGCAATGGGTAAAAAGCTGTTGGTGACTGGAGGGTAGAGTTCTGGCATTGGTCCATGGGTAGTGAAAGGCATTAACTGAGGTGTATTGTAGTTCACTGTAGTTGAATCACCTGCTGACACATGCGCCACAATAGCAGCACCTGAAGTGCCAAAGCAGAAATGGAAATATTGTTAGCTGTTAGCAACAAATCAGCAAGATGAAAAACAAACAAAAACTCAAGTATTGCTTTTAAATACAATTCAAAATATTGCGAATTTCCGATAAACTGCCCACTAAAATAAGCATAAGTTAACGACCCTATGAAATAGGCCTACACAGCAATACAAATTCCAAGTGGTCAAACATAATTATGTGTTGAACGATATGTTCTCAAAATTATACAATAAAAATTAGAAAATAGAATTAGCCGTTTCAAACTGCTTGTACCAGCAAAAATGACTTATGTATAAATTCAAAGGAAAGTTTAATAATGGCCTGACATTTCGATTCCACAGCGGAGTCTTTCTCGAAGCCTTTGCGAAAGTCTCTACAAAGGTCGAAACGTCAGGTCCTTACATATCTTTTAAAAATAAATAAAATAAAACATAACTAAACACAATAGTTATGAATTAGGCAAAACCTCAACCACATACCATTAACATAAGCAAAAAGACTTTATTAGTTAAGTAAACAACACAAAGCAAATTTTTCAACACCTTGATTGAAGTTGAAAATCATTAAGTTTTGGGGTTTATTGATTGATTTACTTTTATTTCTAAATAGTTATTCCCAAATTTATTTAGATTTCGTCCCTCGACCTTCACGCACTATTTTGTGATGTTTGTGCAAATATTTTCGGAATGAATTACAAAACCATGGCAATCATGATGATAGGGTAGACAATATTGTTTTAAAGTCGAGGTTGACGATTCAAGGATTTCGAAAAAGAGCCGGTTGTTAAAAAGTGCACATCATCGAGTCAGCATTGTTTATACACGACATTATAGGCCAAGGGCATGCAACTTTGTTGTACGCAGTTTGAGCTGACACTAAAAATAGTGAGAGCAGCGGCGTACAGCTATTTCTGTACATCTGTGAAGGTCATGAGTAGAGATTGATGAAATATAGCCCAGTAATGTGCTCACAGGGGTTGTTGCCTTCTAACTATGTATTACACGGCCACCTCAGTCATGCTTTATTATAGACACTGGACACTATTGGTAATTGTCGAAGACCATTCTTTTTTTTTGGTGTATCTAAACACCAGCATAAAATAACAAGCCTGTGAAAATTTGAGCTCAATCGGTCGTCGAAGTGGCGAGATATTATAATGAAAGAAAAGACACCCTTGTCGCACCATGGTCACACGAAGATGGTTGCTTTCAGATGCTTGATTTCGAGACCTCAAATTCTAAATCTGAGGTCTCGAAATCAAATTTGTGGAAATTAATTCTTTCTCGAAAACTACGTCACATCATAGGGAGCTGTTTCTCACAATGTTTTATACTATCAACCTCTCCCCATTCGTCGTAATTTAGAAAGGTTTTATGATAATAATTTTTTTGAGTAATTACCAATAGTGTCCACTGCCTTTAAGGTACGCAAACGGCCTGCGTAACAAGCGAAAGGTCATAAGAGGGACTGGACAATATTGGTAATTACTTAAAATAAGCTGTAGCCTGAAACCCTACTTGAACAAGCAACGCAGAGCTGTTGATAGTTTAAAACATTGTGAGTAATGGCTCCCTCTGAGGTAACGTAGTTTACTTTCTCACTCAAGTATAAAAAAACTTCATGCATCTGAAAGCAAACGAATTTGTGTAACAACGCCGGCGTTGCTTAGGGTTTGGGAAAAGCCTGGACAAGCCAATTACCCGTTTTTGAACTCATTCCCAAAATACATTTGTCATAGTACAGTCATCTTCTGTGACCTCTCTCTTTATATAAAAATAAAATGTGAGTAATAAGGTCATACTTATTATCATCAAAGCAAGGCCATTGCCAACGTTTGTAATAATAGATTCAGATTGAAGTAGATGGCGTCATTTACCGACACAGCTCCTTGAGAAAGAGGAAACTTCTCACTCAAATAGTTTTAAAACGACATTAGGCCGGAACCCATTTTAGGAATCTGAAAACACAAGTTGGGTGGTTTTCTTTCAATCTTGCAACTTCGATGACCATAGTAATTCAGCCCAAAGGCCCAAAGATTTGTTGTGTTATATAAATTAGGCATTTTGGAATACATGTGAGAATACTGGTCTTTGACAATATTACCAAAGGTGTACAGCCGTCGGTTTCACCAAACTCTTCCTAACTTAGGATTAATCTTAGGACTTAGAACGAGTTAATTCCGTATCCGGGAGGCGTTAGAACGCATTGAACAAGTTACTCGTCCAAACTCGAGATAGGATTGATCCGTTCGTTTCGTGAAATCGGCTGCAGTGCCAGTGCCTTTAAAACTTGGTACATTCATAAATTAAATACGGGATAAATAAAATAAATAAACAAATAAATAAACCCTGTCTGAACGAACGTTGTTACTTTTGGAGTCTACAGGTGTATTTGTCCGTGTATTGTATGTATTCACCCTAAGTTTATTGTTGTACTTTTTAAACCCCCAAATCCAGATTTTAAAATGAACAAACAATATTGAAGTGGCAGTTTACCAACGTAAGGTACCCACAATCTCCACTTTCCACGTCGTTGAATGACGTCATAGGCCTACGTGATCTTAAACAGGAAAAATCTCGTTAATTACTAAACACAAATTTCCCCTTTTTGCTGCTCCGGGCACTTATTCGGTTATACCCGATTTCCGATTGGGAATGTTTGTTTCCAAATACAGAGGGGTTGCGGTGGGTTATGGGATCAGCGGGACAATGGGAGACAATTCTGGGCGGAAATTTCTTTAAAGACAAAGTGTTATCGAGTTGGAGCGGCGTGTCTTTACAAAATGTGTACATTGCTTATAAATGAATTGTTTGATGCTTTATTTACCTCGTTAAAGGTTATTATCTGTAGAGTTGACAATAATTGCAGACAGCTTTCTTGTTTTGTGTCATCAACCATTAGTACATCAAAAAAAAAACTTCGAAAATTTTGGCTAAATCCTTTGTGTGAGTCAGTAGTTCACAGTGGGAAAACACGCATAAACTATTTTTAGCAGGGTTAACACAGTGTCCTTATTTTTGTTTGCAACAACCAAAATCAGCTGTATGTTTTTTGTCAGGCTTTCAGATACACACTACATGACTGCTTTTAAGAGAAACTTTTAGCAGTAGCCACGGCTAAAGACGAATCTTTACTACATTTTAAGCCACTTAATATGTAAACAGTCAACCCTCGTTTTATAAAAAGCCGTAATAAAGGCAGTGAACACTATTGGTAATTACTCAAAATAATTATTAGCATAAAACCTTACTTGGTAACGAGTAATGGGGAGAGGTTGATAGTATAAATTAACCATTGTGAGAAACGGCTCCCTCTGAAGTGACGTAGTTTTCGAGAAAGAAGTAATTTTCCACGAATTTGATTTCGAGACTTCAGAATTAGATTTTGAGGTCTCGAAATCAACCATCTAAAAGCACACAACTTCGTGTGACTAGGTTTCTTTTAATAGTATTATTATCTCGCAACTTCGACGACCGATTGAGCTCAAATTTTCACAGGTTTGTTATGTGTATGTTAGTGTCCAGTGTCTTTAAAAATAGAACCTGGCCAGTCCCATCTTATAAGATAACGTGAGTGGACTTATTCACTTCATGCCTTCTCTATCATCATAGATTGTTCCCGCGCAATCCAATCTAAAAAGTACGTCTATACTTGAAATCCACTTGTCCTAATTGCAACTCGTCAAAATAACGGGTAAAAACACATTGTATACGATTGCAGTCAACCGACAGTCATTTCAGACGGCGCATATTTTTCTCCATTTCACGCTCCGTCGGGTGGAGCCTATTTTTTTTCACCAATTGTCGAAATGCAATCACTATTGACACTCTCAACAAAAGCGGCATATGACCGCTTCTTTTGAATGAGATTCTTGTGCCTGGGGTGACAAATCTATTAAGGATTGTACTCTGCACTTAAAAGAAACAACATTCCAATAAAATGAATTATCTGGATGTAATTGCCATCACTCAGCTGCCATATCTGATTTGAGCGCGTAATGTTGTTTTGATTTTGTCCCCCTCCATTTTAGTCTAACATGTTTACCTAAATAAACTTCATTTATCTGAAATAATTTCCTTAGCAAATTGGAACTAGCACACACGATGGTAGGCCTACCACCCAGTGAAAAGTAGACATTTGAGAAAACGGTTTTTAAAGTTGAACGCTTTTTAAAATCAAGATTTCCAATACAAATTTCAGGGGAACTTTCAACTGGATTTTCTCTAGTTGAGACTTGATGCATGCCGAACTTGATATAAACGTGATATCATTTTCCACAACTTCAGTTAGGCCTAAATTCGAAGTGGAGAGTTTCCCAAAATACATTGTATCATCAGCTGCTGTACTTATTAACAAGTAACTTCCCATTCAGGGTAATTAAAGGAACACGTTGCCTTGGATCGGTCGAGTTGGTCTTTTAAAAGCGTTTGAAACCGTTTGTTATGAAATGCATTGGTTAGAAAGACGTTTTAAAAGTAGAATATAATGATCCACACAAGTATCACTCAAAATTGCACGGTTTTCCTTTTACCTCGTCGACTAACACGGTCGGCCATTTATGGGAGTCAAATTTTTGACTCCCATAAATGGCCGACCGTGTTAGTTCGTGACGTAAAAGGAAAACCGTGCAATTTTGAGTGATACTTGTGTGGATCATTATATTCTACTTTTAAAACATCTTTCTAACCATATGCATTTCATAACAAACGGTTTCAAACACTTTTTATAGACCAACTCGTCCGATCCAAGGCAACGTGTTCCTTTAATAAACGTTTACAGACCCCAGAGACACTGGGCAAGATCAGTGTTCTCACGTGGTGTATCTCAACATGCACCAAATAACAAACCTGTGAACATTTGAACTCAATTGGTCATCAAAGTTGCGAGATTAAATGGGAAGAAAAAACACCCTCGTCACACGAAGTTGTTTTCTTTCAAATGCTTGATTTCGGGACCTCAAAATCTTAATCTGAGGTCTCGAAATCAAATTAAAAATATTTTAGTGGAAAATTACTTCTTTCTCGAAAACTACATTGCTTCAGAGGGAGCCGTTTCGCACACTGCCGTTTATACTACCAACAGCTCTCCATTTCTGGTTACCAAGTAAGTTTTTATGCTATCAATAACCTTGAGTCCCAATAGGGTTCAGTGCCTTTAAAGTTCAAACACTCTTGGGTTTAACTTTACTGAACCACGGATGAAGACTAAACTGATTTTATTTCGATTCTCTGGAGAAAAAACCTTCGTCACAGTAGGCTATCCCATGTCAATCATTCGTTGTGTGTAAATATCCCCCACTGTTTATCATTATTTTCTAAACAAACTGCATGTTCAATCATTCTCAAAACAGTGCAAACAACTACTGCGTCACAGGAGAGTAGGCCTACCGGTACGAAATCGTTGATCAAAAATAGAATTGAGAAGAAAAAAAGAAAGAAAAAAAAATATGTGACTATACTGAACTGTCCCTTTAAAATGTGCATCGACTACACAATAAAGCCTCTCAAATAACACAATTCGATGAAAAGCTTATAAGACGGATTGTGAATGCCCTACAGATCCTGCTTTAAAGGTATATTACCGAGTACAATACAAAAAGTAACTGAAGTAGTACTACATGGCCTAATTTCAACGAGCTGCTACGCCCAACAATTACAAGAATTAACTAAGGTAGTACAGGACCCAATTTCATAGAGCTGCTCAGCACACAAATTTGCTTAGCATGAAATTTCTTCCTCGATAAAAACAGGATTACCAACCAAATTTCCATTTGTTGCATGTTGATTGTTACTGGTATTCAGCTGTTGTTAGCTTACTCAAAAAATCCCGTGGAAATTTGGTTGGTAATCCTGTTTTTATCAAGGAAGAAATGTCATGCTATGCAAATTTTTGTGCTTAGCAGCTCTATGGTGTTTTACACGGTACATTACCGAGTACAATGCAACGATTTAAACCAGTGCACCTCTGATTGTGGAATAATTATGGCCAAAGTTTGATGTCAATTACCAGTAATTGTCGACCATTGACATAACGTCTGAAGCTGTCCACAAATAAGATAACTTTGATAATGTTAGGGTACAATGTGTGTCACTGGAGATAGCTTTGTGATTGTGTGGATCGATGATAAAATGGACCAACGGTGGTTTATGGTTAAAAAGATACCTGGGCCCAATTTCATAGAGCTACTAAACACACAAGTTTGCTTAGCATGAAATTTCTTCCTTTGATAAACCCAGGATTACCAACCAAATTTCCATTTGTTGTATATTGCTTGTTACTGGTATTCAGCTGTTGCTTGCTTATCCTGAAATATCATGCGGAAATTTGGTTGGTAAACTTGTTGTTATAAAGGCAAACATGTCATGCTAAGCAAACAATTTTGGTGCTTAGCAGCTCTATGAAACTGGGCCCTGGGGTCGATTTCACAAAGAGTTAGGACCAGTCCAAACTTAGGACTAGTCCTAGGAGATATACAAAATGTGTGGCTAGCCCTAAGTTAGGACGAGTAACTTATCCTAACTCGAGATAAGACTAGTCTTAACTCTTTGTGAAATCCACCCCTGGTTCACTGAAAACGGTTGTAACTTCACTTTACAGCAGGACAGTGCTTTTAAGAACTGAGAAATCTCCAGAATTCCGAAAATCTACTCCACGGCAGTGACTAGCTAGATAGTTATCTGTAAAGAACACACTCCACCTGGCAAGTAGACAAACACTTGCTGTTATACCGAGGCGATTAATATATTGATAGCTCACCATGCAATGCATCAAATCCCATAACTTGACATCAACCATCTTTTCAAAGTCAATGTATTGCATTGCTTGAACTTGATGGATTCAGCACTGCACAGGGTTGTTAACACCGTTTTCTAGGAACTTGACCAGATTTATAACAATATTTTTAGGAATTGTGATTGACTTGATCGGTATAGAGTTACAATATCAGTTCCACTTCTAGTTATATTTCCACTGGTAGGATCCATACGATTTACCAGATCGGAGTTCATTTTGGAATTCAATCCTGACGTTTAACTTAAAGGATTTGGGTACTTTTTGCAAAATGTCAACAGATTTACATTAAACTTACAGGGTTTGAAGATAATGATAATGGAATGCTTCCCTTCATTACTTATTGAGGTGCTGTAGTTTTTGAGAAATGAGTAAAACAATGTAATGAAAAAACAAACGTTTGTAATTATTTTCATTACATTGTTTTACTCATTACCCCAAAACTACCGCACCTAATATTTTCAGGGAAGCTTTCTACTATCATTATCTTCAAACTGTGTAAGTTTAGTGTCCTACACCCTTTAAACAATAATAATAAATAAATAAATAAAGGCAAATTAAAACAATGTTCCTGCCGAACAGGTAAAACGAACAGTTTGTTTACTTCCCACTCAAATCAGACATGAATATGAAAATAGACGTTTGGAAACTTAATACTGCATAACCAGTAATAAGGTTTGTCAGGTTTCATTTCGTTTTCGACCAATACAAATTAGACATCTGTTTTCGTTTCACCCCCATCAAATCAAATCAACCAACTTCGCAAGCCCACAATTTAATATCTTTGTATCAGCTGTTGTCGTTAAATCTAAAAAAAAAAAAAGAAATATGAAGTCATCCTCTTTATTAAAAAAAACAAAACAAACAAACAAGAAAAATAAAACATGAATAATCATGTGGTATAAAATGAGGTACTGGACCAGTTCATACTGCGTACTTACATGTTAATAAAAAGACCGACAGAGAAGCCAAGTTCGCACCGGCCCCTTCCCCCCGTCGACGCAGTGTCTTGACCCCGTACATCTCCCGTTCCATTCTGGTCCTCAAGTTCACCAATTTGTAGGACGTCGTCAGCTTGTTACTGGACACAAGTAATTCACCATGCTGGGCCTGGTCAAAAATATCCTAGACCTCCTCCACACGGTGCGTTGTGATTTAGAGTCCAATGCTAAAAATATAGCTGTAGTGGTGGGTTTGAGTGTTGTAGTCGCTGCATACACGCGGACGGCGCTATACCACATTAAACTGAGCTACCAACCGACTGTGTAAACAGTCGTCATAATTCAATCGCCCATGTCAGCTAAATCGTATACTTTCTGTAATCACAGTTGGATTGTGTACAAAAGGGCTTCCACGGTGGCCTCAATGCATTCTGCAACTGTGAATTTCTAATGAGGAGCTGCCCCGGTCGAGTCGCGTAGGAGTACAAAGTATCCCTTTTTTGCTTCACTTGACTAGGTACTGGGTACATGGATGCGCGCTCAACTGAGAGTTCAACGTTGATATTTTTTTTTAAAGGTTTGTGACACAGTCATTACACACCACGTGGAAATCGTGACTGGCACCTGACTCCATTATGAGAACCAGATCGTTATCCCATTGGCTGATGCGTAATTATTGCAACATTGAAATGAATCACCTGCTGAAGAGGCAGACAGATTCAGCTTCAGCGCCCCGACTTCCAAAGTTCACATTATTTTTGTTTTTCTATGGCGCTTCATAGTGTGGAGAGGCCTGCCGCTTTGATGTGCGGCGCTGTGATGCAACCTTCTCTGGCATGTACTTGCCCTAGCGTCTCGCAATAAAACGGGCATAAACAAATCAATATGAGGGGTAGCAATTCATTCGAATATTAATATTGTGAAAAAAAAAAAACATAACCTACTTCGGCTTTCCTGCGGGTGAACATTAAAGCTAGCGGCAATCATATCCGCACAACTCTAAACCCCATACCTCCCATTGCGTTAACCTTTAAATGCCAACAAAGCGCGGACTTTATCTCTATAAAACTCTATTAAAGACAACAAAAAACCTGTCCAAATAATTTGCGATACCCGTTAATCGAGTAATGAGAAAACAGTGAGAAAAACATGTAAACACTTTTGGTTTTAACAACCAAATTGCAGCTATTGCGTTTGTATCTCGAATATTACTTCACTCAGAGAACAATATTTCACCAAAAAAAATCTAGTTTTTATGAACTTCGAATAATCAGTATTCGTTTCAGACTAAAATTAAACAATGGTATTTTTTTTTAATGATCAGAACATCTTCGGTGTATTTTACTTGTTTTCCTCTGACTGAGTGCAAAGACACTAAAATAAAATTAGTTCCTATAACAATATTGTTTAATGTTAGATTAATAAAATTAATCGAATCAAACAATAAAAAACAAACAGATGCTTTGAGTTTACTGTGATTATCGGGTCCCTATTTTGTAGGCTTGGTTTTTATGTCTAAATAACACTTGGTTTAAAAAAAAAAGTTCAGAGTCTCTATGCACAACGTAAAATGACATAGATGTGAGATCTCAAAAAAAGAAAACTAGATGCTCTTGACTTTTCGAAAGACCCAAAGGCAGCTGAGAATTTAGCTGGCACCCAATCCTCAGCAATACATTTCAGCGTCTACTATAACGGACCACGAATGCGAACCAGCGAGAATGTCAATAGGTCAATCCGTTGGAATTTCCTCGATCGCAATGGTGTTGAACATTTCTGAAAAGATAATTGAAATCCGCTCAATAGGTTGAATGGGAGGGAGTGGTAGTCAAATGTTTCTTCTAGAAAGTGAAACTTTACGGGGTGAGTGGAGGGTATACGTGAATGTCACTCACTCAGGGCCTTGCCCCCGGGGAAAAGCGTCTTGATCCACCCACGTTTGAAGCGGTGAATCTCCAAGCAATTATTATGTATTTTGTACTTAAAGGCTGCCTGGCTTATTTTCGGTCTTGCCTTCACGCACTTTCCCGCTATTGTTCTTATCCTGACTGAAAATGAGGCTTGTAATTGGCGCACGTCCGCCACCGCTTGCAGTGGCTGCGCCTGTGGTCTCGTTTTGGAATCCAGGAGTAGTTTAGTGGATTTCGGGGAGGAGGGGGGGGGGGGGCTAAAGTATTAGTGATGCCCTCTACCCCGTATAAGGCCATGTCATAATTGACGTCGTTGAGGGTGCTGTTGTACATAATATGTTTGTTTACTACATCATTCTGCGAGCAGCATTAAAGACACTGGACACTATTGGTAATTGTCAAAGATCAGTCTTCTCAATTGGTGTATCTCAACATATGCACAAAATAACAAACCTGTGAAAATTTGAGCTCAATTAGTCGTCGAATCTGTGAGATAATAATGAAAGAAAAAAAACACCCTTGTCAAAAGAAGTTGTGTGCTTTCAGATGCTTGATTTCGAGACCTCAAATTCGTTATCCAACTCGTGGAAAATTACTTCTTTCTCGAAAACTATGTCACTTTAGAGGGAGCCGTTTCTCACAATGTTTTATACTACCAACCTCTCCCCATTACTCGTTACCAAGTAAGGTTTTAAGCCAATAATTATTCTGAGTAATAACCAATACTGTCCATTGCCTATAGAGTAATAATTGGTTGGTTTCATTTTGATCAGTCTATTATGAGACCTTTTATGTCAGTCTGAAATGTTGATCAAAATCTTCGAGGTGGGGTTCAAATTGTGTGACCTTAACTACTCGTCTTCCGTCTGCAGAATGTGGTGTAGATAAAGGAACAGCAGCCCTTGACCTTTAGAAATAGACTTTCTAAGTCTCGCGCTTTATTCGAACGTTAAAGTTAAAGTATATGTAAGTTAGTTTCCTTAATCGAGTTTAAAGGCAGTGGACACTATTGGTAATTACTCAAAATAATTATCAGCATAATACCTCACTTGGTACCGAGTAATGGGGAGAGGCTCCCTCTGAAGTGGCGTAGTTTTCGAGAAAGAAGCAATTTTCCACGAATTTGATTTCGAGACCTCAAGCTTAGAATTTGACGTCTCGAAATCAAGCATCTCAACGCACACAACTTCGTGTGACAATGGTGATTTTCTTTCATTATTAGCTCGCAACTTCGATGACCAATCGAGCTCAAACTTTCACAGGTTTGTTATTTTATGCATATATTGAGAGGATACACCAAGTGAGAAGACTGGTCTTTGACAATTACCAATAGTGTCCAGTGTCTTTAAGCAATGTTCATGAGAAATTGTGCCTGTATAATATAGACAGTCTAAGAATAGTTGGGCATTGATTTTGCTGCTTTGACCCATCACGGATGACTTCTTCTTATTATGATGTTTTACACCATAAAAATAGCTTGATAAAACAAAATCATTAAGTATGAAACAAGGATACTTTTGTAAATTTAATTTCTCATTGAATATAAAATAATTGCACCCGCTCCTTGCCTAATTTCTATTGCTAACACTTCACCCTACTGGGATTGATTCTACAATTGGCACACGCATATTTTCTTATAGGTATAAAACAGATTGGCTATTAATACAAAATATAAATGTGAAATGTGCATAATTAAACAGTTCAGTATGATACACAAAAACTATATGATCCATTCTTTAAATATTTTCGAATACTATGTTCCAAAATGTAATCACCAAATGGGATAAATAATGACAATAGAGTCTGAAGATGAGTCAGAACTTTAAAAAAAGACCATGTGAAGTAATCAAATACAAACTTGCATTACGGAGCATTTAAAAACTGCGATTTTTTTTTGATTGTCTAACACTTGCTATAGAGGGCGCTCGTCCAATAATGACAAATGGATTGGTGCTAAACACAAAGCTCCCGATAGCGACCAATCTTAAATGGTAGTTAAAAAAAAAAAAAAAAAAAAAAATCAACGTAGTATTTAAAAACCTATCAGCCTCTAGGAGAAAGAAAAAAATATTATTTTTATGAAAACATAATATTTTTATGAAAACATAACTCTGTTTTAAATGTTGTGTTGGTTTTAACCGTTTTAGCTGTTGCGCTAGGCTCACCTTACATAAAAACACGATTAAGTTGACCAGACTCCAACGTGAAATAATTACCAAGCATTTTCAGCAAATTTTTAAAACATTGCCATTTTAAAGGCACTGGACACTATTGTTCAAAATAACTGTTAGCATAAAAACTTACTTGGTAACGAGCAATGGCAAGCTGTTGTACAAACACATTGTGAGAAACGGCTCCCTCTGAAGTAAAAAGTTTTTGAGAAAGAAGTAATGTCTCACTAAAATAAGAATTTGAATTGACTTCGAGACCTTAGCTGATGAGGCCTCGAATTCAAGCATCTTGAATGACAAGGATGTTTTTTTCTTCCATTATTATCTCGCAACTTCGACGACCAATTGAGTTCAAATTTTCACAGGTTTGTTATTTTATGCATATGTTGAGATACATTAAAGGGAAGGTACACGTTTGGTGATTGTCAAAGACAAGTCTTCTCACCTGCTGCATCCCAACATAAGCATAAAATAACAAGCCTGTGAAAATTTGGGCTCAATCGGTCGTCAAAGTTGCGGCAAATTATGAAACAAAAAACATCCTTAATAAATGAATTTGTGTGCTTTCAGATAGGAATAAAATACTTCTAGCTAGAAGTATTTTATTATTTGAGTGAGAAATTACCTCTTTCTCAAAACTACGTTACTTCAGAGGGAGTCGTTTCCCACAATGTTTTATACTATCAACTGCTTTCCAATGCTCGTTACCAAGTCAGTTTTTAAGTTAGTATATGTTTTGAGTAATTACCAAACGTGTACCTTCCCTTTAAGTGAGAATACTGGTCTTTGAAAATTACCAATAGTGTCTAGTGCCTAGACATGATATTCTATCTCTTTATGCAGTGGTGCACCCAGGTTACACACAAATCAAACTGTGGAAACATAAAATAAAAACATATGACGAAAAATCTATGACTAGAGTATACAACGTAATACTGTAGTTAACTCATCAACCTGGCGATGGGATACAAAATCTGCAATAGTTAATTAAACACACACAAAATAATGATAATGAAAAATATAAAACAAATATTAAAAACTTGTTATTTACAAAGCAAATAAAATCAAACATAAGCAAAACAAAGTATACTAAGAAAAATAATAATCATACGATGACCTTAAAGTAGTATTTGTTCTCTTGATGAGTATTTGTTTCGATGATTGTTTGGTTGTTTGTGATTTTTATTTGCAAGGTGTTTCATCGTTTCCTGGTTTCTTTATTGCATCACAAACCGTTGTGGTCTTGATGAAATGGCAATATATAAAATATTGTTATATGTATGTATAATAAGTGATCGTGACCCTGCTGAAAAAAATACAACCCTTTCTTAACGTGATATAGACCTTTAACACGGGGTGTGGTCATCTTCATTTTACTCCATTCCAACTCGTTGTAACCAAACTGAGGCTAGACGAAATAGTAGTCTGGTGCCATGCGCAATGCACGTTAGCATTCATTGTTGTTATTGGAAAGAGGGAACATGAAGTCTCGGCTAAAGGTCATGCCTTGGTAAGCATAGACTTCTCCATCAGACTGTTCCTACATCTAATACCTCGAGGGCAAAATCAATGTCTGCGCTTTTATATGACACCCCACTGATCGGTCGTGTTTCCCCGACAGTGGTCATAGATGAGGACTCGCTGGCAACGTCGGCCTTTTCAGTTTCAAAAGCATCAACATCGCCCTCAGCAGCGTCCTTCTTGTCAGAAGCGTCAACAGCGCCATCAGCGTCCATTTTATCAGAAACATCAACAACGCCCTCAACGTCACTTTTATCATCTGCATCCTTACCGTCATCTCTTCCTTCGTTTGGGTTTTGGGACAGCCGGGCTTTTGACGGAATAGTTGCACATTGATTTGGATATTCGTCGATGACGGTGGTGTCGTAGGTTGGGTTGACGATGCCGTCCACATCGTTGTGTTTCCCCGTGAAGGTAAGGAAGGCGAGATCACCGTCAGCGTTCATGGTGGACGACTCGGGACGATGCATCGACATCCTGGTGGGAAAGCAGTCATCCTCGTCAATCTTACTGATAGGTCTAGTATCGATGCCGTCGCCACTATACCTGTCGAAAAAAAAAGGAGGAGTAAACAGGGGGTAAATAAATCGAGCAATAAACCTAAGCAATGATGGTGGTGGTGGGGGTGAAGAGGGGGCGGGGACACGGACCGAGTTTATACGGACATAACAATTATTGTAGTGGGGATCGTGCGCAGACCCACCCTTCAGACATGAAAAATCATGGGGGTGGGGTGGGGTGGGCAGACCCAAGCTATACAGAGAAACAATCGAATGGGGAAGGACGGGGGGGGGGGCGAGTCACAGACAGATGGGACTTTAAGCTACTGGTGCCGTGTCTTGGTTGTAACGCACGTAAGATTACCCACAGTGCACTTCATCGAAAAGAGAAGGGGTTTTCTCCGGTGTTCCTGGTTCGATCGGCAGCGTATTGCGCCACAGCACCTTGTAGACCAAAACATGATGCTATGTAAAAGGAGATCTCTGGTCTCATATGGTAGTCCCACATACCGTGCAGAAAAATACTGACTGTGGAAGCGCCAATAGAGCGTCACTGAGTGACTGGTATTGGCGCTATAAAAGAAGCTACTGTTAAGAAACAATCATGGAAGCGGGGGGGGGGGGGGGGTGTCAAAGCTACGGACAGAAACAATAAACGGGAGGGGAATCTTGGTAAAGACCTCTCATTTTCACCGCTGAATAACTGCATTCCCATATATGACATATTTATCAGTAAACATTTTTTAGACACAGTTATTGTTTGATGGGCTAAATTAAGTCAAAGAATAAGCCGAGTTTGGCAACAAATAATGTACTCACTTCTTGTAAATGCAGAATGCAGCGATTGCAAATAGCACAAGTAGCAGTACTCCTCCCCCAACACCGATGGCGATGATTTCTCCCTGCCCTAGAGCTGGTCCTGAAAAGCATAAACATAAACATCGACAGTCAATCTTGATACACATTGACCACGCGAAGAAACACGCATTCTCAAAAGTGCATCCTTGTAATCATTATTGTGTTCTTTTTGTCCATACCCTTGATCACTTTGACGTGGATTTTGTACATTTCCTTGTTAAATTAAACACCCCATGTTTTAGAATTCCCCTATGTGGTCCTTTCATATTCCATCTTTTAATTTCTACCAAGTCTCTACAATACCCCCATCACACCGGACTATTTCTCACTACGTTCTGAAAAAGAAAGTCTTGTTGCAAGACGATACCACTGGGTGCGGCGAGTAGGGAGCAAGCGCCGATGATCGCGATAGTTGAGTGATAGTGTGAATAAAAACATTTTTTTCAGAACGTAGTGAGGATGAGTTCGGTGTGATGTGGGCTAATGGTACCGAACACGAGCACAAAAGTTTATCAACCCAGATTGCACACAGTATAGTCTTACCTGCAGTCGCAATAGTTGTGTATGTGCCTGTCGATGTGGTTGTCGTTTCCATTGGTGCCACTGTGCTCATTGTCTTAGGAGGTGACGGCAGCACAGTGCTTGGCATTTGTGTCGTTGACGATGACATTGTTGTCATCTGTGTGGATTGATCCATCTCGGGTGTCGACGACGTTGACATACTGCTTGTAACTGTTATTATTGATGACATTGCAGTCGTCTCAGATTCAGTGACATTAGAAGAAGTCTCATCCGTCGTTGAGGGTGAATCTGTTGACTCTAGAAGTGTCGTGTTCAGAGTTTCCGGATTTGACTTTGACATCGTGGTCATGTTAGACACCGGACCATCACCAGTTGATGTCCTTACCGTTGAGTTCGCGAAGACAGGTTGGACATACAAGATGAGTAGCCCTAACACTAGGTTGGTAATCAACGCCATTTGAACCTGACAAAAAACCCAGACAATTTTTAAATTTAATTAAAGACACTGGACACTGTTGGTAATTGTCAAAGACCAGTCTTCTCACTTGGTGTATCTCAACATAATACATAAAATAACAAGCCTGTGAAAATTTGAGCTCAATTGGTCATCGATGTTAGGAGATAATAATGAAAGAAAAAACACCCTTGTCACACGAAGTTGTGTGCTTTTAGATAGTTGATTTCGAGACCTCAAATTCTAAATCTGAGGTTTCGAAAATTACTTCTTTTTCGAAAAATATGTCACTTCAGAGGGAGCTGTTTCCCACAATGTTTTATACTATCAACCTCTCCCCATTACTCGTCACCAAGTAAGGTTTTATGACTAATAATTATTTTGAGTAAGTACCAATAGTGTCCACTGTCTTTAAACCTGTAAATTGGAATACTAACCGACCGACTATAATGCAAAGACTAAAACCTGACATTATGAAAACTTAGGAATTTGCATGTTTGACAGGAACATGCGGAAAGCAATCACACGTCCGTTGGAAGCCGTTAACATGTACTTAAGAACAACATCAAACAAATGTTGGTGGCAAAGGTACTTAACAAGGTAGATCACCGATGCATACACACCACTGAAATACCTCGATACTCGATTGTTTTGCCTTTTGTAATTATGTATGGTTAAACATACGGTTTGCGGACAATCGAATTAACAACTAGTTTTATTTGTAAATTTTCCAGAGTTAATTTTAGTAATAGTTTTTGAGCTTACCGATTGTATCTCCATGACTTGTGTTTGCACCAGCTCGAAACAGGAATATGGGTATATAATTACCGTCACTTATAGCTTCTTGGTTTGGCACCCGTGCAACCTGCATCAAATACCTCGCCAATGTCATCCAGATCCGATCAACACTCACTAATAATCAAAGCCGTTCTGCTTCAGTGCTCTCCCAGCTACAGCCTACGAAAAGGCCGCCACATAAAACACCCGGATGCGGAAACGGAATATAAAAAAAAAGCATAGCCTTTTGTCAACGGAAAAAAGGGACTGGATTGAGTGTACACAAACATGTGGAGTTTCAAAAGAAATATTTCAGACTTAGGAGAGATTTGGATTATAGCATGACTTTCGTGTGCAGTTGTTTCCTTGTTGGGGCTGAGGTGTTGGTGCTTTGTTATACATGGCAGAGACGTACACATATCTGTTTTATGTGACTCCTGACATTTATCAAATTTATAATGCTCAAGTTTTTGTAAGGGTACCCCTGATGAATTGGCAGAAATTAAGTTTTGACCACGAATCGTTTTTGTTGTACCACGCATGTCATCAAATCATGTTGTTAATTAACAACATCATGATTTGCTGACACGCTTGTTATCACAAAAACAATTAATGGTCAAAACTTTCACATTGACCGTCCAAAGGTCCCCTGACGTCATTGAAATACATTTGTGAGTCGTGGGTTCGAATCCCACCCGAGTAATATGCCTGTTATATTTGTTTCACATGACTCAGGGAAAAGAACTAAGTATACAATGCAAACACACATCGGTAAAATTAATATTTTGAATCGATGCAAATTTAACATCTATTATAACAATAGTACTGCCTTCATTCACTCCTGTTGGTGACAGTGCGAACCTTATAGGACGGGAGATCACGAAGAACAAAAACCCATCCGATAGTTTCGAAATGATCAGGTTACAAACAAAGCTTCATTTTCAGGACATTACATTGTGTAACACACCCCAATGTGTTACTGCACATTCTTTTGACTCCTGAGTTTAACTGGTTTCGAAAGGGGAAACACCAACCAGTCCCTATGAGCAGAGATTTATTATTAAAGGCAGTGGACACTATTGGTAATTACTCAAAATAGTTATTATCATAAAACCGTTCTTGATTACGAGTAATGGGGAGAGGTTGATAGTATAACAAATTATGATGAACGGCTCCCTCTGAATTGGCGCAGTTTTTGAGAAAGAAGTAATTTTCCACGAATTTGATTTTGAGACCTCAAGTTGAGAATTTGAGGTCTCGAAATCAAGCATCTGAAAGCACATAACTTCGTGTGACAAGGGTGTTTTTTCTTTCATAGTTATCTCGCAACTTCGACGACTAATCAAACTCAAATTTGCACAGGTTTGTTATTTGATGCATATGTTTAGATACACCAAGTGAGAAGACTGGTCTTTAACAATTACCAATAGTGTCCAGGGTCTTTAAAGGCATTGTGTTGTATTTCCCCTGCATTCCTTCAAACCGGGGACCTATAACAAAAGAGGACAATAGGGACCAGGATTCGAGAATGGTCCACACTTGGACAACGTGTACAAAACCCGAAAGGGAGCTGTTGCAATTCAAGAGGAACAAAAGGAGGTCCACGGCTGCATGCGTATACAAGCTTGGGTGTGTGTCTGAACTAATATCATTCAACGCAGTCCTTAAAATAAATTGATGCAGAAAGTTGCATTTTATCAACTGTATCCGTTTCGGAAATTTATTGTCCACGTAGATACAAACATGGGGTTTTCACAGTAAAATGTACATAAATAGAAGACAGCAGTCCCTTTAAACAATAAACATCTAAATCAAAGACGACTCCAACAGCAACAACTATTATTATGAAAATGTCAATCGGCTGCACAATGAGTTCTCCTTGTCAGCCGTGAACATCATGACAAAACAATCGTGGATTGCACCAGAGCCTACGACAATACCTGTCAATAATCATCGTTCACCTATATTCACTGCACATGGTGAATCAATTCAACTCCTTATATGTACATACAACAACATGCAATTATATCATTCACAAAACAAACTACAGACGACCGAAAGTAAGCTTTCCATATCTGTGTTTTGATTGGTCCGAATTAAGTGACGTTCGTCAGCTGCACCAACACCGGGGACAACCAAAACAAAGCGTATGTCCCTGCACATTTTATCCAATGATTGAAATAATTTATTCAATAAATTCACCGGGTATGTAAGAGCAATTCCCGTCGATACCATGGATAAAGGCAAGGGATGGCCCTTTTCAAAACCACGGCTTCGGCTTTGGATTCGGCTTCAGGATCCGTTCCCTCGTCTGAAGCCCAGAGCGCCTATACGCACATTACACGCAATTGTAAAACAACCGACGGGCCAAGCTGGCCTATTAAAGCTGAATCCAAAGCCGAAGCCGTCGTTTCGAAAAGGGCCTACACTAGGCATAGCAGCTGCCTTAGAGAGCGCCATCTGTTGACAGTTAGCTTGCAAGCTCCACAGAAATATGTTCTGTCCACATCAAACGCGATGTGATTCCGCGATGGACACTCGAGTCAGCCACTTGAGAGAGAAGCAAAACGAACCGACGTTACTCACAGTCAGACAGTCAAAGATCTTTATTCCGTCTTGGCAAACTCGTCTCAGCTGTTCGAGTTTGTCCATGTTCAAAAACAGTGATATTGTCTTCAAAAAGTCACTCTTTCTCTCGTGAGTATGGGATAATGTACAGAAGCATTGTGTACTTGCTTTTCAAAACACTGTTAGAGACATCAGTCACACTAATGCGTAAGAAGGTAATTTTGTACACACGTTCGTTTCTGTACATACATGGGGGGGGGGGGGTAGAGACAGACTGGTGCACACTTGTAGAGTTACCAACACAAGATGTCCACAAATTGCAAAATGGCTGCATTATCTCCTGAAAGGCACCTGTGAATCCACAAGTACAAGTTCGGTGAACATTCAGGTCCTTTCATTAAACTTTACAAATTAATACTGCAACCTGGATTAGGCAATGTAATCGGAACCACGCTTAGCAAATTTGAGCGCTTAGCAGAGTTGCAATGTAAAATGTATTGCTAATTGAAAAACTGACTAAATTGCTTTGTAATCAAATTGCCGGGAACCAGTATATAAACCTTGCTAGTGATCATTGGTCTGGTTACTTGCTTTGCTATAAAAGCAACTCTACACAGGTCATTGACACAGCGACACAAGCCGTGGTTGCGACTACACGGTGTTAACTCGTTGTCTAGACTCCACTGCATCCGTTTCTTTTATGTAGTAACTCAACCCCTTGCAGGGTTTGTTCCTCTTGAAGAATCTCCTCATAGACTCCAAACTGCTCATATCAGACGTCTTCTCGTATATGATGTTCTCTACCCATCCACTGTCATTCTGGCTGCCATTGTTGCTGTTAAAAAGTTGCATTGACGAAGAAGTGGCGTAAGAGTCCTCAGCCGGCATGGTGATGTCACTGGAGCTCCCGTCGCTGGTAATCAGATCCCAGGTACCAGTACAGGTCGTCGTCATTGTCGTACTGGCACCGAACTCGACGTCCGACCTGTCCATGGCAAGCTCCAAGTCGGCCTCCGTGATCTCGGCGTAGATGCTTGAGTGGAGACTATCGCGCATGCTCAGTTTGGACAGGCAGCTCGATAGGCTGTGGATGCGGGAGTTTGAATGATGATTACGATGGTGCGATGTCCGGGATTGAGGGCGCTTTTTCATTAGTGCCATGGAAGAAACGGAGGAAGATTTCATTTTATAAGCTTCCTTTCCTTGGATTTCCTCGTAGTCGTGACTGAAGTGGAACCTCCGATACCTAAAACAAAATCAACGAACCCAGAAGTAATTTTAGTTTGTGAGGAGAGAAGGTAAACGAATGACAATTAATGAGCTTTCTTTTTATCAAAAAAACAAACATTGAGTACAAGTCTACCACCAACATGCAGTATGGCAAATGATTCTGTTCCCCCAGAGATTCTGTCCGCTCACGCGGCGTATTGTGCACAAAATGTATTTTGATAGCGACCTCTTTTGACATACCGTCGTTTCCTCCTCGTCAGCGAGAAAACGACGAACACAAATACGAGGATAAACACGACCAGAAGACTCGTCGAAACAACTGCTAAAATGAAGCACATTGGAACGCCCTCATCGTCCGGATCTACAAGTGATTGGGAGAAGAAAAAAAAAACAGGTGTGAGTGGAGAGGAAATTGTATGTAATTGGTCTGATGGGCTGCCAATTACCACGTCCATGTTCGACATCCTATGGTGAATTAGGAACAAATTTCAAAATATAGGTAAAGGATTGTGCTTGAATAAAAGGGAGTTTGTGAACAGAAAGGACTTTGTTTTTGTGTAGATATTTAGAGATATCAATGAGAAGTCTTGTTAAAGTCTCTGGCAACTATTGGTAATTACTCAAAGTTTAGCGTCAAACTCTACTTGGTAATGAGAAATGGAGAGCTGTTTATAGTATACAACATTGCGAGAAACGGCTCCCACTGAAGTAACGTAGTTTTTGAGAAAAGACTTGTGGTCTGAAGCCTTTTAGCATCTGAAATCACATAAACTTGAGCAACATGTTTTTGTGTGTGCATATTTCGATGACCAATTGAGCCCAAGTTCTCACAGGTTTGTTATGTTGCATATGATGGGATACAACAAGTCAAATTAGAGGTCTTTGATAATTATTACCAAACCGTGTCCAGTGCCTTTAAAGCAGGTTATGGGCAAGGGTAAATTACCTGTACACCTTATCAGCTTATGAGTCACAGGCAGCCTGTGACTCCAAGGTCAAGTGTAACTTTCTGCCTGAAAATCACAGTCAAAGTTGGGGATTCTAGATTTGTGTGATCACGTAGGACCACATCCAGTGTCACCTGCCTCTCATTTTGTGGGGGTGTAAACTGGCACACCATAGCATTTCAAAGGGAAACCTTTATCGACATTTTGATGGGGCCATTAATTATGTGGTCAGGAGACGAATACCAATTATACCCTGATTAAAGGCGGGTGTGTTGTAATGTTGGTTTCGCTTTTGTATCGTGTTTGTTTTGGGGTTGAACAAAGAATTGACTAGAGTGGGATTCGAACCAACGACCTCCGGATTAAGGTGCCGACGCTCTACCAACTGAGCTATCTAGCCCGTTGTTGGCGGTGTCCCTATTTTGTCAATATTTTTGTTCGGGGTGCCAGTCAGAAGCCATACAACCGTTAACTGCCGCGTGTTTGTATTTTGTAATAAAATTATTGTATTTTTGCTGTCATATGATTTTTAGAGGACACCCTAAAAACAAATTACACTTTTAACTTGTAATGTGATGTGATGAAATAATAACATTGAATTGAATTGTTATTGATGTGTTTGTGAAGCAAACCAGATTATCTCTACTGTTTTCCACTTACCCGCTGCCTTCTCCTGAAATACAGTGCTAACTGAATTATCCACAATCTCCCCATTGTAGATGGCCTGCTGATGTGACGTCATAGTAGTGACTGGCGTAGGCGTCCCTGTACGCTGTGTTGGGGGCGGCCGCATCGGTTTGTTGTTTGCCAGGATCGATGAGGTGTTCTTGATAACCGACTCGACGGGCTTGGATGGTTCAGCTGTTAAAATAAATAAATAGGCCCATTACTACAAGTTCATATCTGACTTGAGGCATTGCATGGTGAGGTATCAATGGTAGATTCTTTTGAGAACTTGTCTTGCCCAAAAATCTACTCCGCGGTAGAAATACATATAGTGAGACAAGTTCTCAATAGATCATAATCTACCCAGCAAATAGATAATTACTGTGTTTTTTTTCAGAGAAAATGTTATGTTTTTTGTATTGACTATAAATACTCACTAATTACAAACAACTCGTCAAAGAGAGAAGGAGCAAGCTTTTCCAAAACAGCAATCAATATTGAGATTTTCGATGGCAATGTGACTCTTTCAATTTTCAAGTAATTTGTGTGGTTCTTAATTTGTTTGCTTAATAATGTTTTTTTGTGTGTGCAGGTGGAAAAAGTTTCACAAGTCGCAACAATTCTTACCAGTGGCTTTCTCCGGTTGTTGATTGGTGTAGGAGTACAATTTGACGATGACGTCATCAACTGCAACACGACTGTTCATGGAAATGCCCAACTCCGCTTCAATCACCAACTGTAGGTAAAATAATACCCGAAGCAAGGTTAATTTTATATGAGTAAAACACTGTCACGAAAATGGGTTTCACATGCTTTAAAATAATTTTTGTGATTTGTTTCGTCCAAATTATAAAAAACTACACCGTCCATCTCAGCAAGTAATATTTTCAGGGAAGCTTTCTATCATCATTATTTTTAAACTGTGTGAGTTTAATGTAAATCTGTGGACATTGTGTTTTGTATCATACAAAAAGTACCCATTAAGTTCAGAAACACTCGGTGTTGTGAATGCCAGGTGGCTTGATCATTTTGTACTATGTCCAACAGATTCGTTAGTGGAGTGAGACAGACACATCCTTAAACTGGGTACAGTTTGTAGACATGGACACCGGACAACCAGATCAAGAACGAGGGGGGGGGTTGGATGGAGGAGGGGGAAAACAGGAAGATAGAGTGGGGGAGAGAGACCACAGGAAGGGCAAAGTCAATAAGGTCCGAGAACGAAACTTTGAAGTTTCCTTTGATGATTGCCGTGTTGATCCCTTCGACCACCGTGTGCTTTATGCAAGGGAAACTGTTTGGTATGTACACACACTGACAGTGACTCCAGAGCCTAATTTTCATATTGAGCTGCTTGTTAAGCACAGAACGTAGCTTTCATAAAAAGGACCAGCAGCCAAAATACCATTTCACATGTGTCCCCTGTGACTGGTTTCTGGCAAAATTTGGTTTAGCATAAAACTGTTAAGCACCTTTTGCTACTGCAGCATAATGAAATTTGGTCCAGATCTCACTGTCTAAAATTGGCAATAAATAATTGGCCCTCACTGCTTCTTTTCGAGCAAGCTTTGTCACTTTAATTAAACTGCACAATGATCCACTCTACTCTGGAATCAAGCTCGGCTAAGGGTTTTAAATTTCTCCACGAAGATTGAAAAAATAAAAAATAATACTGTGCAAAGTCAAGAAATATCAGTACCTGAAACGATGAGAAGACGTTAGTCTTTCCTTCAAGTATCGCCCAAGGCAGTGGCGAGTTCAGGTCATCGACCATACTGAAAAACGGCTGCTCGTCATGACCGGCAGCCTCTCTCGAGACACTCCGGGTTCGGATTCGTAGAAGGCTGTCGTCGTCTTCTGTTTTGAAGTGTCTGAACTGGAGACTAAGTAGCGAGGGAACTTTGACCTCGTAGATAGGTGAGATGAGCCGAGAAAGACTACCAGGAGGAAGGGTTGTACCGTTTCTGCTGGCACATATGTAGTTATCTGCTAAAGAAGAAAGATTTTTTTTTTGTAATATCATGAAAAGACGCAGACTTTTTTTTAATATAAGGTAAAATTAACTCGTAGAATTTTAAAGTTTGACCGGTAGAGATGGTTGTACCGTTTCTGCAGGCACAGATGTAGTTATCTGTTAAAGAAGAACTTACCAGTCATTTTTTAACAACATGAAAAGATGCAGACTGTTTTGAATATTTGGTAAACTTAACTCGTGGGATTTTAAACTTTGATGGGGACGTGTACATACAATTGTTACATTCTTGAAGGCATGCGGACAAAAGTTTGTATGATTTAAAACTCGTTCACAACCCACAAAGTTTATTGTTATTCAAAGCAGGCGGGAGAACCTGTTGCTTGATTGAACTTCTAGTGCTCGTTTCGTTGTAGGTGTGCTGGTTGTGTAGTGGGGGGGGGGGGGTAGGATGGGGGGGGGGTAATGGTGGTGGGTGTGGGTGGGGGTAAGGGAGTAAGCGCGAGATTATTATTTTGGGAGTTTCGATCTGTACATTCCTTATAAGTGCACGAGTAGAGAAGTAGAGGATAGTGACACATACTTTCTGCTGGAGCCTGGTTTGCCTGGGTATCGTCAACCTCTAAGGACCAATCGAAATCGTCCGTCACGTCTTGCGTGTAGCCGCAAAGCCCGCCCTGGAACTGGCATGTTATGGTCTCTGCAAAAGATAAGATTAAGAAGGTGGGAAGACCATCATTAAGAAGCTTGGTAAGGAATTAGAGGAACTCTTGTTTCTTCTTGCCAATTAAATAAACAAAAACTTCTTTTTAACCTGGCTCTCATTAAAATAATAAGTGTTGTATTTTAATACTTGTTAGTAACTACAATGGGAAATATCCCCATACACCTTTTTGCAACCATTGCGCAAGCGCTAACTGTTAAATGAGGTGCATGCTGGTCTAGCTAGGGATATAACTTGAGAACGAACTAGACCAGCATGCACTCATGCAACGCCTACACAGGATGTAAAAAAAAAAAAAGGTAATCATACTTTAAAGGGTTTTTATGGCCAGACTTTATGTTTACCAGCAGAAAGCATGGCATCATCTTAGAGCCGAAGCCTTGTGCTTTTCAATGATAATATTTTGTTTCATTCTAGGGTCACGCATCATGATCGCACCACTGTCTTGAAGTTGTGGTGCAAAAATGCAAATGGTTAACTTTTGAACCTATGTCATTCTGGCCTTCAGACAGTGTGTAAACCTCAGGTTGTCAGCTATACTAACAGCAAAACAGAGAATCTTTGTGGTCAATAAATGGTATGAAACAGAAGTTTGCAGGCTACACGGGATGCACCTTGTACATCGCGCGTACCGAGTATTTGGCGATAGGTCTATTGTGGAATGACATAGATCTACACTGCTTCCCTTACTGAAGATTTAACCAAGGTTTGTGCTAAAACCAGCTTTACAAAAAGGCTCATTAATGACACCATTGGATTAAACATGAGATAATGTTTGACTTAAAAATAATGCTGCGAGAGCCATATAGACTATAGGTCTCCCAATGTGATTAAAATAAATCAGTAACTTCAAATATGGATAAGTTCTTATGGTTAATCCAGGAGCCAAAGGGGGTAATACCGCCCTGTTCCGTCTATCCTTGGATCGGCTTATGCCATTAGATTTGAACCAAAGATATAGGCTAGGTTGTCACGTCTTTGGGTCACAAACAATTTCGGCTGTCGTTAAAGGAGATCTTTAAAATAAAAATATATGGTGCAGTAAGGAATCCCTTGATCGACGGATGATATCATATAAGACGTGAGCGCTAAGAAGATGGATCACACGCTCTTTAAGACAAAGTCACTGAGTTCAGTAAAAGTCTTCAAGTATTACACCATGATTCAAACAATGGAAACCTTTGGTTATTGTCAAAGACCAGTATTAGTACTTGATGTATAACAAAATTTGCATAAAATAACAAATCTGTGATAACTTGGGCTTTATTGGTCATCGAAGATGCAAGAGAGTAATGAAAAAAAAAAAAAAAAAAAAAAAAAACCTTGTTGCACACAAAAGTCGTGTATGTGCTTTCAGATGACCAATAAAAAGCTTCAGGCCTGAAGTCTTTTAACATTTGAGTGATAAATTATCTCTTTCTCAAAAACTGCTTTACTTCAGAGGGAGCCATTACTCACGATGTTCAGGTCAACAGCTCTTCGTCGCTCGTTTTGAAATAAGTTTTTTTGTGCCAACAGCTATGAGTAATTACACACAAACCCTGTACCAATTGTTTAAGAGACAGTGCAAAAATATCACACCAATTACCAAATCATACCAAATTAATGTGTTCACGTTGACATTCTTTTGACATGAAAACAAAACCTCACTCAATCACAGTGAATATAAACTCAACCGCGTGACCTCGGTGATTAGGTACCATTTTGGGGGAAATATTAACATTCTCAACCATACCACACAGTTTCTCCATTTTTTTTTTTTGCAGCATTTTAGCAAGTACCAGGTTTTATGTAATGGGAAACTTTGCGTGATCGCCAGGAGATTTCAGATTTAAAGGCTTCTAACAAAACGTTTTGGGATCCTACAAAGATCGATTGCATCTTACATGAGTGACTAAGATTTCCATCTAAGAAGCAGAATCAACAAGGGAACATAAATAAATCCAGACTTCTTTAAATAGCCGGCAATGTCTTTACAAAAATAGAACCTGAATGCACTCTTTAGCGACAGATGATTGGAAACAACCTGATGAGACCTAAAGTAGTGGAAATCCTTAGATCCCTTAGATAAGATTCTTTGATTGAGTTTATAATTGACGTTTTGTTATACAACGCAGTCAATCAACATTCCATTATTTATGACAACTGCGTCTTTTATTTTGTGTTTTATAATCTGTTTTATATGTAATATAATAGTTTGTTTTTGTATAAATTGTGTAGGTTCTGGAAAGAACCGGTGGTTGACAACTCAACGCTTCGATCAGTTTGCTCTGATCGCTTTCAGGAGAAGGTTGTTGAACTAACTTTAATCTTTAGATTTATTCATTTGAAAACATCGTTGAAATAAATCTGATGTCGAGATTATTGAGACTCCCAAAAAGAAAAAAGAAAAAAAAAAATGAAAAAAACCTGGAACATTTTCGGAGAGTTCTGTTTCGAGGAATGCATCAAATACAAATCTTCAACATCAACATTTGTATGCAATTATTTCTAGCTATATATTGAAGTGATAACGCCCTTATTTTTAACAGTTCATCTATTCCATTGAGTTCAAGAGTTTCTTCTTAATCTTCTTCTTCTTTTTTGTCGACGTCCAAACATAGCCACCGTAGTTTTAGGGTAACATATCGACCAGTGTTTCTTCTCCTGCCTGGTACAAATCTTGTACATTTTGTAAGTTTCCTGTGAGGCAGGAAGATGATTAAGCCGTCTTCCGTCAACCCCACAGCTGCAAGACGCAGTAACAGAGATCCGATTTAGGAATGTAGGAGCGAGGGGGTGGAGGTGTAGGGGGGCGTGACTCTCAGTTGGGTCAAAGGTTACGGCAGGGGTTTGCACATAGTCATGACTTTTATGTTATATGCAAAAACTGTATCTCTTTCAATAGTGCAGGTTGGCCCTTGCCCCTTTCATGGCAAAACAACCTTACTCTTAAAAAAAAAATTGAGATGAGCAAAAACAAAGACAAGCGGTTTAAGTGTAGAATGAAGCCGAGATAGACCTTTAAAAAATTTTTTCGCATCAAAACATAGTATGCCTTTGAATCTTTGAAGATGAAAAAAACCGCACATCAATTTACCGGAAATTATCTTCTAAACAGTAAACCAACATATCCAAGTAAGGCTGTTTTGGAGGGGGCAACGAACAAACATCTTCTTTTCTGCATTTTGGACATTCATCAATACACGTCTCGAACTAAAAGTCATCAGATAAATTAATGTCAGTTCACACGAAAGCCATCATAAGAACACGATATTAAAACTGAAACATGTTTTATAGGGAGCTGTAATATTGAACTAGGATCACGAGGGCGTTAATCATAAAGCCCCAACCATCGATTTACGAATCATGTCAGATATTACACTTGAGTTGATCACGATGCACTCTTTAACATTTCTTTCTAGTTTCCGGACAGAGAATTTTCAATTTATTGTGATCGCATCTTTCCGCTCTCGGTTGCACAACACCAAGAACATCAAATCAGGGAAGATCATATTTCTGAAAAGAGTGATTCAAATCGATCTGCGGAGATATCAGCTGCTACCTCTTGTGAGTCGGGTTACTGGGAGTCGAATAAGACGTAGCCTGGCTCGCCAATCCTCTTGCTCATCGACTGTCAACCATTTAAAGAAAAAAATAAACGCACTCTCTCTTCGAGAAGCCCAGGGGTAGGAATAGTTACAGTCTGTTCACGACGTCTGAGCTCCCTACATATAGGACATTCAATATTGATTGATTAGTTATCCCTGGGATCCAATATTGATTGGCAGAAGATTCAGAGAGACAGTTTCAAACAAAAGTTGCTCTGCGTTCGTTTCATTTGTACTCACTTATGTAGCACAAAAAACATTTTAACTGTAGTGTCATTATAAGTCAAAACACCGGCACACATTATACAAGTCTATGCAATCGAACCAATCCGAATGTCATCAGACTGACAGACAGCATTTACGTCAATCAATCAATCACTCGAGATTTCCACATGTCAGACAAGGGGTAAAAGGGGAAACGCCTAAGATACGACACGTCTTCTGTGTCCGATTCAGCGCCGTATAGTAAAACATCCTTATAAAACACTTCCGGTGTCGCGGTTTTGAGGCACATCATCAACTATTATATCATTCATCTTATCAATTAACCCTGACAGCTTGGAGGAATTCACCAACTATAATAATTCAACTCACCCTCAACTTGCAATCGAGTTAAGGTCCGGACTACTAGTGTCACATGTCTGTTGTTTTTAATGGATGTTTTACTTCACAGGTCAGTAAAACCAAGCCGAACCATCTCGACTGATCAGGTTATCTCTTTCACACCGATGCATCAGTTCCCCTGTGTGCGTATTAAGGCAAATTATTTAAAGTTACGTCATAGAATATTGGTACCTCTTGTTCCCATAGGGACTCGCGTGTTCGGCTGATCTGCGATCACGGAAAATCAAAATGGCCGCCACTCCATTACAAAATATTGTTTATTATGTCAGTCAATCAGCGTCTGGACGTACATATCACAAACTGTATTTAAAGTAGGGTACGAATTGGCGGTTCTGGATGTGGCTCCGGCTTGATCGCTGCGTCATTGTTGAAGTACAGGACATCCTAGCAACACTCGTAGCCGTAGCCGCTAATTTCAATACGGCTTCACTTGTCAGACATCATATTGACAAAAAACAATAACCACTTGAGGTGGCGTGACACTCCGAGCTCACTTGGAATGGATCCGAAGTCAAACATCATCGGTCGGATGTTTCATGTTGTCACAGCTCGTGGGCTTATCGTGTACAAACAAACCCCTAGGGTTACACCCTTCCTCTTTGATGGTAACGTTCTTTCTTCGCAATGGTTGTAATGTGCTTAAAACAGTAACGTGAGATCGTGTTTACCTGGTCGAGGGACTCCCGAATATCAAGATATATTGACAGTTATGCATCCTACCGTGATCCTACATAGATTATCTGTTAAACTATAAAGGAAAAAAAAAACACCCTTGTCACACGAAGTTGTGTGTTTTCAGATGCTTGATTTCGGGACCTCAAAATCTAATTCGGAGTTCTCGACATCAATATCGTGGAAAATTACTTCTTTCTCGAAAACTACAATAGCCGTTTCTCACAATGATTTGTACTACCAACCTCTCCCGATCCCAATCACTCTTACCAAGTAAGGTTTTATGCTCATAATTATTTTGAGTAATTACCAAGAGTGTCCACTGCCTTCAGTCTGACCATCAAAATGAAACTGAACTTTTCAGTTATACAGAACTAAATTGTCAGAATGTGTTCATTCGTGAATATGTTTTGGTGATTACTTTTCATTAATTCCGAAAATTGCTTAAAAATGTTCACATTAAAGAGTACGTCAATAATTTTTACAAACACCGATTTGCAAAATTTTGTGATTTTTCACACAAAAAGGTGACGATTGTAGAGACAATATCCTTCACGAAACAAAAAAAATCATTAAACCACATTCTTAAGTTACTAATTTGTCCAATTTTAGTGACTCAAGCAGAGAGCGTAAGTCACTTGCCAGAATAAACCTATAGTCTGACACTTTTAAATTATTGTTTAAAAATATTCAGTAATTTACACAACATTTACTTAGGTCTCAAGCTTGAGGTAAATATGACTAGTACAGCTAAATCAACTTCCAATAAAATATTCCAACTGGTTGACAACAAATTAGATCATACTTAGCATTTTTTACGAGTGTTTGTTGAATTCCACCAAGGGTGTTATTAAGCAATCAAATAGACCAATTGCAATAAAATACAACGCAAGACAAGTTCTCAAAGAACATCTACCCAGCCAGATAGATACACATAACTCTTATATAAAAATAGACACATTAATTGGCCACACACATTCTATAATTGTTGATGGTTGTCTTTTGTGCTGTGATGTTTCCCTTGACCGGTTGTTAATTATCGTTCAACTGGAAACAGGTGCTTCCCAAGGACAATGTCAGTAATTGATGGTGTATAAACAAAGCAATCCAAGCAGATTAAGTAATCATTTAGCTGACGTGTTGTTGTGCACTTGAAATCTCCAACAATCGAACATTGCCATTCATCTTTAGTTCTATCCCCAAGGTACGAATCCGTCTTCGATGAGCAACGCAAGACACTTCGTTGCTCCCAAACACCTGTATGCCTAAAGTAACCCTTTATCAATGGGTAAGAAGTTATTAATGCAGAGTTGTTGGGGCGTTAGCCTCACTAGTGCCACGTAGCATTACACTCCGACTTTAAAAACCTAGATGAGTTGAAGAAAGTGGCTGCAACATTAGGGCAAACAAACTCACTAACTCACTAACTCACTAACTCACTTCTCTTCACGACAAAGAATTGCAACTTCTATGAAAGTGTCAAATACCGGTATATTTACTTGGTGTAATCCAAACATAAAATAAGAAACCTGTGCAAATTTGGGCTCAACCGGTGATCGAAGATGCAAGAAAACAATGAAAGAAATAGCTACCCTTTTAAAGATTATGTTTTTCACAGACGCCTGAAAGGCTTCATGCTTATAATATGCCTTTCTCAGACTCAATTTTATTTTTTAGAAATATACCTTCTTTTTTTAAGACGATTTACTTCAAAGTGTGTCGTTTCTAACAATGTTTTAAAATATCAACAGCTCTCCAGTGCTCTTTACCGAAGTGATTTTTTATGGTCAATAACTTGGAAAGTAATTACTTAAGGTTTACCCTCCCTTTAAAAAGATGAACTCCAGCGGAACTAGTGGAAAAAATAACACAAATTTCTGGCACAGGAACCGTACATTTGAAACATAATGAGCTATTTCAGTGCCTTTTTAAACGCCGATGTTGGTTTCCTGTCTCCTACTGACATCAATTCGCAAGAGGAATTAAGAAGATTTGAGCAAATTACAAGTTGCACTTATGGGAGCTAAAAAGCACTATTTCTGCCTTATTTACTCTTCAAACTTAAAGTAGTGATTGACAACAATGACAACTTACCACATCACGAATGCAGTTTTTACAAATTATGTGACTAAGATGAAACAACCAATGACTTCCGGTCTGTCTATGTCATAATTACGGTTGTAATAAGGTAAACTGAAGCGTCCGTGGCTAGACTTATAGCCAGTGGTCAAAACCCAGTCGTCTCTGCGTTCAACGTAAGCACAAATTGACACTTATTGTTATTGACCTGACGGGGTCAATGGGTCGGCGCCAGACTGCGAGAAATAATGGCATCATCATCAGGAAATCAAAGATTATATATTGTTGACCGATTCCTTCCTCAATAAATCTTGTATCTAACTATGAATTCCTTTATGTGTGACAATTTAATCCACGACTGGCAAATTAATCAAGACTTCACTTTCTTTATACCGTCCATTGAAGATTAAAAACAAACCAATAAAAGGTCAAGTATTTTGGAGTGAGTCTTTATGCCTTAACCGTTGCACAATTACAATAGACCTACAGGCAGTTTTGTTGTCACTCCCAGATTTACAAATCAGTATTGAGCTAGCTTTCTAAAGCATTGTACATGTATATCATTACCGGGTGTAGCACTGTGGCTGTCACCCTGATGTGTTTACTTCCCACACAAAAAGTGCAAAGATAGTTATTCTTATATGACCTTTTCGAAACGACGGCTTTGGCTTTTAAGCTCCGATCATGTATTCAGAAATTGAAAACAGGGTTTTTAATCCAGACTACATTATTATGAAGAATGTATATTCTTTGTCAACAAGCTATTATTTTGTGATAGCGTAGGCCTCCTATACACAGTTTGAAATCCAATCCAATTTCCTGTTTGTGATGACACACTTTGGTCAACTGCTCATCAGGTCATTGTGACAATTTAGTCGTGTTTGGATGATCAAGGGCCGAGTTCACAAAGAGTCAAGACTGATCTGAACTAGTAATCATTATTAATTTCTAAGCAATTGTATTACAACAAATATTATCTTGATATGGTGATACTGACAAGTCATCTTAAAGGCAAGGTATAATTTTTTGAACAATTTTTAAGTAGATGTAAACGAAATTTATTGAGACATCGCCGACAAATTTGAGCGAATAATGTTCACGCAGAAATACACAGTCTCAGAAACATTACTGACAGTTATGGCATATCAGTTAAATGTTATACCTATTCACTGACAACGCATAACCAAGGTATATCGTGGTAACGCAGTTTTGACATTCAATTATAATTGTCTACTTTATTTGTAATAACCCACCTCTGTTGAACCCAATCACATCCCAGTTCAGCGCCAACACACAAATAAACTTCATTAACTTCTCATTCATCGTTTCCTGTAATTACCTTTGCACTACTTTTTATTTGCCTAGCGGAACACGCTTATAACAACAAAGATGACTATATTCCTCCATGATTATAGGATCTTTATTAAATGTAATTCCACGGAGTGAGTTTTTAAACTGGTCCCAACGTTTCGACTATAGCTTGCTCCAGTCATCATCATGAGAAAAGATGTTGTTGTTGTGATACGCAGGGATCGAAAGAGCCATTCGAAGGTAGAGCTGAGCCTTACCGGAAGTTGTGATTCAACACGAGTCACATAACCCTGGCAATTTCAACCCTTCATCCCACCCCTATGGGGCTCGTTTAAAGGGGGAAAACAAGTCTTGTCTGGTATGCAACAACAACAGCATTAAGAAAGTAAAACACTTTAACATAAGTAATAAGTACATAAAATAAAAAGGGAGATAACACAACCTCACCAAAACGTCTTCGGATACGGAACTGAACTCGTCAAAAATCTTAAGATTAATCCTAAAGTTAAGTAGAGTTTGTTACAAATCGACGGCAGGTCACCTACAGCAAGGAGGTTTGAGAACGGGGGCATGCAAAACAACCATCTGGACTCCAAGAAACCGGACAAAGAAAAAGAGAGCGACAAAACAGAAGATGGAGAGCTGAACTAAGTACATATAAGGGCATTTCTTGGCAACAGACAGCGCAGGATAGAGTGAGACGGAGAATTTGTAAAGAGGCTTTCCTCCTGCTTGCAACCCTGCTGTCCTCGAAATAAGGAATCCTCGAAATAAGGACATTCTTTCAATCAATTTACTGCGAAATCTGTAATTATGACCCACTGTACACACATTCGTCTAGGCCACGCTGATTGAACCATCGATGAATCCAGGTTTAAACCTTTTACGATGCTAAGAGAAGTTGTCATAACCTTTCCACCACCGAGATCTTGTTTATATTGGGTTTCAAGCTAATCGAATTTTTAAGGTAGCACGCCAACTTTTTTGTTTTCTCGAATTCACGGTAAATATTGACGAAATTTACTCCTCATCATGGGTGCTGCAACATGGACAAAACCAGCTACCAATAATTCAGTAAGAATTTTGGCAACTTAGAAGTATTTGATCGAAACATAAATTAGAATAAAGGGAATTAAACAAATATTAAAACAGGTTGCTGAATTTCCATCTGTGTTCGAGAAAACTAAAATAAATCGTACGCAAACCACCACCACTGGCCGCCCCCCCCCCAAAAAAAAAGCAAAATCCACGCCTGAAAGTCGGGGTTTTTTTTTTAGTTGGGGGGGGGGGTATTCAATTATTGTTGCACGTTTCATATTTGCAGAAAATTTAAGCACAAATAAAAAGCAAATAATGACGATTGCAGGAGACAACGTAAAGGCGGCTGGATTCACAAATGAAAAACAAACAAAGGTGGACAATTTGCGCCAAAATATAATTATTTCACACCATTTTGGTGAATAAACATCTTCTGAGAGAGTAGCTCCTCTAAATGCGAGGGACCTGCATGAGAAGGGTTTAAGATAACCAGATGACAAATCCAAAAGCTTAATTTGATATAACAGTCAAATGGGAATTCAAAATCCCTGGAGATCCTGATTTGACAGTTTTTGTTTATTCGTGTAGCCGCATAAAGCCCGGTTCATACTTCATGCGAATGCGAATGCGAAGCGAATGTTGACGTCACAAAAATCGCAACGAATATTCGCAGCAGTTCAGCTCCGGGCAACTTACTTGCGAATATCGCTGCGAAAGGATAGCTGTGACGTCAAATTCACGTCAAATTCGCTTCGCATTCGCATTCGCATTTCGCATGAAGTATGAACCGGGCTTTAAGCGGTGTTTTTTTTTCCTTCTCAGTTTAGACACTCGTATACTACGTGCTTATCATCCGAGAACAGTGGTGTATACATTAACCACTCTACTAGATGCTCTAGCACACGAGCCACCAATGGACCCAGAGTTTCACTTAGTCTGTCACTCCAGACGTTTGTTGCGAAGGCCGGAGATGTTTTGGAAGAGCATGCATTCTCAGAGACTAATTCTCAATCTGTAAAATTAGGCATGCTTGATGCTTTTCTGAAGCGACTCTTCATCGTGTCCTTCGGCTAGACAGTTGAGAAGATATAGGGAGTTATAGGCACTGGACTCTATTGGTAATTACTCAAAATAATTATTAGCATAAAACCTTTCTTGGTATAACGAGTAATGGGGAGAGGTTGATAGTATAAAACATTGTGAGAAACGGCTCCCTCTGAAGTGACATAGTTTTCGAGAAAGAAGTATTTTTCAACGAATTTGATTTCGAGACCTCAAGTTTAGAATTTGAGGTCTCGAAATCAACCATCTAAAAGCACACAGCTTCGTGTGACAAGGGTGTTTTTCTTTCATTATTTCTCGCAACTTCGATGACCGATTGCGCTCAAATTTTCACAGGTTTGTTATTTTATGTATATGTTGAGATACACCAATTGAGAAGACTGGTCTTTGACAATTACCAACAGTGTCCACTGTCTTTAAAGGCACTGGACGCTATTGGTAATTACTCAAACTAATAGCAGTGGGAGCTGCTGATAGTACAACACATTGTAAGAAACGGCTCCCTCTGAAGTAACGTATATTTTGAGAAAGAGGTTTCACTCAAATAATAAAACGAGCCTTTTAATAGGCAAACAAATTTGTGGAACCAGAGTGTTTTTATTGCATTATTCTCTTGCAACTTTGATGACAAAATGAGTCAAGATTTTCACAGGTTTATTATTTTTTGCATGTTTGGGTATACACTAATGAGAAAACTAGTCTTTGACATTAACCAAACGTGTCCAGTGCCTTAAAACATTAATCTATAGGATGTTTCTGAGCATGAAGGCGGCAAACGTATCATCACTGCCGTCTTGAGAATAAAATCAACCGCATCTTCCCAATGTCTTGAGTCGGCAATGGAATATTCATTTTGAGGCCATCGATTTCTCTTGACAGAATAGACAATTCATTTAGCATCTTAAAGGCACTGGACATGTTTGGTTATTGTCACTTGGTGTATCAAATAAGAGTCTTCTCTCACTTGGTGCATTGGAGACATTAAATGGAAACTCTCAACGATATTGTCAACGTCCTCTTACACAAACCGTCTGCTGTCTTTTTGGACCTTCCTCGGTGCCCTATCCTTATTCTTATGAACAAGGCTGAAATCATCTTAAGATCTACAAAGTGCTATTAACAATCACCCTTGTCTGACCTTAAACGAGGTAAGAAACGGCTGGTGTGGCTATAGATATGTTGACATCAGGCGGACATAGGGAGGTCAGATGCAAAGAACGACGCGATGGGGCCAGAAAATAAGGGCATTTCGAAGTTATTAAAAATGACACAAGTCGTCATAACGCAGACGTCAATATCAAGTAGGCCTATACTATTGAAAGGTGACAGATCATGGATACGAAAGACTAGCTGGTTCAGGGGTCGATTTCACAAAGAGTTAGGAGTAGTCCTAACTTAGGACTAGTCCTAGGAGATATACAAATTGCATGGATAGTCCTAGGTTAGGACGAGTAACTGGTCCTAACTCGAGATAAGACTAGTCCTAACTCTTTGTGAAATCCACCCCAGGAAATTAGGTGATTTCTAACATTCACATGATAATTTATCGAGACATCAAGAACGCAATTGCCATTTTATATTTTTCTGACTTTGACGGAATGAGAAGCGTTCAATCAAATATTTAAATATTTTAAAGTAACTGTTGTTAATTATGTGGTGACAGGTCATGGATAACGAAAGACTGGTTCAGGAAATGAAGTGATTTCCTAAAACTCACATATTTATAGACATGTACAGATTTCAATCGTCATTATTATACGTGTCCGAAAGAAAAAGCAGCAAACAATTTTTTTTTTTGCTCTGAATGTTTCTGGGACCCAAAATAATCGGAGTGACTATCTAAGCCTATACTCGCGTAGGAGTTGTTGATACTGTCCATGGCTGATGCCACACATTTTTGTTTGCAGCTTTTCTTTGAAAATGAAAGGTGTGGCCAAAAGATTGTGTCTTATTTCTTAAAAAAAAAGATAGTGAGAAAAAACATAAAGAATGCGTACAGATATTTCCAAACTTGGAAGTAGTAACTATTTGTGGAGGAAAACCGAACATTTTAGGTATACCCTGTAAACATGTCCCCTTTATACCCAATATATGTACTGCGTATAACATTTGGGAGAATCTGGTCTTTGGCTCATAGATGTGACTCCGTTTTCTAAGTTATAACCGTATCGACGATTTACAAAGCACGGTTGTTCCTTTAGAAAGGTCTTACATTTCAAGTCAAAGCTCTAAACTTATTGGCCAGGGGTTGCATTCAATATGAAGGAAACAGGAAACCAAAACCCCACCCTCATCCTCAATGATTATAGCCCAAGTTTGCTTTCATGACCAAGAACTCTTACCTGCAGAAAATAAAATGTTGTTTGTCATGTGTGTTTGGTTATACTTGGCTAAAACTGTACAAGGAAGTTAATACTCGAAGACTGTGTGAATGAAACTGTCCAACAAATCCACACCAATGACTACAATAACAGGAATTACGTTTAAAGGCACTGGACATGTTTGGTAATTGTCATTTTGATGTATCCCAACATATAACAAATCTGTGTAAATTACCAAGAGTGTCCAGTGCCATAAAAAAAGGAAAAACAAAAAATCATAAACAATGTAGATAAGGTAGTTTTCAGTTCACTGACAGATAGTCGAGAAAGTATGTGCCAAACCAATTGTACTGTTGTTAGTTTTTGACTTACTTGTGTTCATGCAGTCCACACTTCGCCAGGCAAACAGTACCAGCCACAAACCGAGTAAACTACATCTCAAGCCCATCGCTAGGCACATCTCTGTCATCTCACATAACAATGTCCACGCCCTCTTTAAAAAAAAGCTACGAAAACAAACAGACTTCTAGAAGTGGAGTAACTACGCGATGAAGCATAGGCACAGTATACTCTCATCTACTCTTCATAAATCCATAGCTATGCTTTAGGAGGGTGGGTTCGTTCTAAGCATTATGCGTTATGAAACCCCCTGGCGCAAATTATTAGTCATAGAGAAGGGAAGACTATAGTTGATGTATCAAACCCCCTTCCCTTATGTACTCATACATGGCAGGTCACGGACGGTGTCACTGCGCCTGTCTAAGAGAGAAATAAACTGGGTGGCCTTGCAGCGGCGACAAACCAATTTGAAGTTTGTCCGGTTGGGTACTTGCACCCCCCCTCCTCCCGCTTTCCCCAAAACCCCCAACAACACGCTGAAATTCTTATTTTCTTCATTTATGATTACGCCTCGTTGCTTTGTTTCGTTCCACCAAGTTCTTAGACTATAAATTTGCGTTTCTTAAAGTTCTACGTAACTACGTAACCTCAGAGGGAGCCGTTTCTCCACAATGTTTTATACTAATAACCTCTCCCCATTACTCGTTAACAAGTAAGATTTTATGCTAGTATTTATTTTGAGTAGTTACCAATAGTGTCCACTGCCTTTAAACAAACTATCTACTTAGCAAAAACGTGAGCATAATCAATCACAGATTGTACATGTGACATACTTTCCCTCTGATAACCTTGTTCCGGTAAGTCAAGTTAACTTACTTACTGTTTATAGGCCCCTGGGAATGAGCAAAAATTTAAAGCCAATGCACTTTTCAGCAAGCCGCGTAATTGATGCATTTGAAGACATAGGCATTTTAATGTAATGGATTAGGAAGTGTCGGTAAACCATAAACACACGACATACACTCTTTCTGTACATTATAAGCCACGAACAGGATACATTTTATTGAAAACTTGGTTCACAAATACAAGGATAGTACAGAACAAAATTATAATAAAAAACACGATGTGCGGACATCCGACTCTCCCCTGTGTGAGATACCGTAGGATTATGATTCGGCCCATTATTTTTAGAAATGGCTCAAGTTGTAATACGGGCGAGAGTCGATTTGTTTTATAAGTTTAGTTCACACCTGGTTGCACCAGCTAGAAGTCGACCACCGGCACAGCAGCTGTGGCAGTCTGCAAGCAATCGTCTGGTTTGGGCGGCTCTACGTCCCCCTTGATGGTCCACAGAGAATGATGATGATGATGTGCCTCACCCCTTTTATCCCCCAAGTCACCTTTATTTTCGTTTAAGGTTTTGTTTTGTATGAATATATAGGCTCACAAAAAGCTTCCTCAATTCCAGTTTGAAGAAAAGAAGAAAACAAAGAACTAAAAAAGAAAACTGTTTTAGTACTCGATTGTTCAAACAAATCTGAAAACAGTTAAAACATGTAAATAAAACATCTGGTCATTTTCCACAGCAGACCAAATATTTGTAAAACCAAATTACTTCTTCTTCATGCACAAGGTGATTGTGATTTTTCCTTTTAAGAAATAATTACAATATATATATATATTTATATACAAGGATACAAAATAAATATATAAATAAAATAAACCAAATAAATAGGCCTATATACAATACACGATAGTAATACATACATTTATGTTACTTAGGGAAAGTGGTCAACGTATTTCAACTGGTTTAATTAGTCCGATAACATATAAAACTTAAATTACATTCTCGCCCAATAAATCTTCACCATGCACTCACATCATCGTTGACATGTTTCCAGACCGATCTCCATAATGAGGCAGATCATACATTACATCCCAGCCTCGATTTGGATGCAGTGGATTGGATGTCAGAAACATAATATGGCTTTTAATGAACGAGATCTAAACACAGTCCCCAACAATCATTCCCACTTACACAAGTGTGTGTACGCCTGCAACCGTGGACCTCCGATTGTCCCTCTTTTTGTTGTACTCGGTGAACTTTTTTGCAACAGCTCCCGTTGGTCTTGTACGTTTTCGCAACTGTGTACCTTCCCGAATCGTGGACTCTATTGTCCTCTTTTGTTATTGGGCTCCCGGTTTGTATGTGTATACATTTCTCATGTTCACTCTCATTTTATCACATCTACTTACTCAAACCGCCAGTCAGCAATCACTCTTCACCCCATCGTCCTTGCGGTAGGTTTGTATTAGACAGGATCGGTGAGGCAAACAAAAAACATCGTATAATTTTAGTCTAAAGACTCACTGATAATGAAGTTCATACTAAACCATTTTGTGAGTAAAAGTCAAAAACCACCACCCCCCCCCCCGAAAATGGGGTTAATTTGGTTGTTACAATCAAAATTGAGGAAAATGTATTTACTTGCTGTACAATTTGTTCACTATACATTCTGCTGACTCATAACGAATTCAGCCCGAATGTTAACATGTTGTTATTTATAGTAATTGGGCAAAAGCATGAACACTGCGACTTGTTTTGCCAGCTCGACATATCCTGTATGTACCTCCAAACGCTCCACAAACACCAAACCTTTGATTTCAAAACCATCTCATCTCAACAAATTATAAAGTGTTTTTGTCATTAATCATGATAATTCGGTCTTGTTTTACGTTGATTGTCCTCTCGAATATATGTGACTATAGATAAACAGGCATGAAAACGAGGGAAACTAAACACTAATAAAACTGAGACTGAGGAGAAAAAGAGAGATCGTCAATGTAAGCCTTACTCCAGAACAAAAGACCGAAGGCTGAGCTGTGACAGTTGCAGTTTAAGATGGGTTAATAGAATACAACAAAACTGAAGAAATGGTGGCGAAAAAGATTAAAGGAGATGTGACCAAAAACTTGGAACAGAGAAGAAAGAAAAAGTGTTAAAAATAAAAAAACAAAAAAAAAAACATAATAATAATAATAACAACGGAAGTCAATACTGAGGTGTTTTGCGCAACCGCCGATCAACTATTTTTGCAACCAAAGCTTGTTTCCAATATTTGTTTAATATTTGTTGAACAGTTGATTAAGTTAAAACACAACTATTGTATTTGTTCAAGTTTTTGGTGATGGCATTTCTAAAAAGACGTCTTCTCAAATAAACTCTAACTGTGCTTCTTGGTTGAACACAATCCCTGGTCTCCGCGGGTTTGAGACTTTAGAGTTAAGTGTAAACTTCCTGTCAACTTTTAACCTTGTATATCTTAAGCTCAAAGCCACCATCAGTACCTACTGGGGATACTTCTGCTCAGGGATAACGATCTTGCTTCAAACATGGAGGAAAGGTTTAAAGGCTCTAGACGGTATTGGTATTTACTCAAAATAACTGCTAGCAAAAACACTTTGGTAACAAGCAATGGAGAGCTAGCTGTTGATAATCTAAAACAAACGGCTCCCTCTGAAGTAACGTAGTTTTCGAGAAAGAATTAATTTCTCATTAAAATATTTGGATTGAACTCTAGACCTCAGCTGATGAGGTTTCCAATTCAAGCAACTGAAAGCACACAACTTGTGCAACAAGGGTGTCTTTTCTTACAAATATTCTTTCCCAACTTCGACGACCAATTGAGTTCAAATTTCCACAGGTTTGTTATTGTAATAATGCATATGTTGAGATTCACCAAGTGAGAAGACTGGTCTTTGACAATTACCAAATGTGTCCAGTGCCTTTAAATGGGAGGAGATCGCACGTGTTGTCACGACATTAATGAGATCTTATCATTGAAGCACTACGCAGAAAACATAGATAAATCAGATTAAGAGGTTATTTAAGTCCGTACACACTAACACGATTAGGCGCGACTACGTTCCAGAGTTTCTTGATTTAAACAATTTGATTTTACGTTACGGTTACAAAAAGAAGTATGTTTCACGGAACAACAACGATGTAATTGATTTCTGCCTGTTTTTCCTAAAATGATATATCGAGTGCTGGAAGGGTGAGACTACCAGTCGTTTGAAAAGGAGAACCGTTGCTTTAAGGGAAACATTGCCTTGGATCTGTCGAGTTGGTCAACGAAAAGTTTTTGAAACCTTTTGTTATGAAATGCTTATTTTGTTTTAAAGGTAGAATATATAATGATCCACACAGGTATACCGCGAAATTGCATGGTCTTCCTTATACGTCGTGAACTAACACGGTACGCCATTGGAGTCAAGTTTTTATAATAATAATAATATCGAAGTCTTATATAGCGCACGTATCTACCAAACAAGGTACTCAAGGCGCTGAGTATATACAAACTTTCAGAAAGATAGGTTATTGTAGTGATGATTTCTGAGACCCAGTTATTTAGCACCTTGTAAGGGGTTACAAGGTGCTACGGCGCATTAAGCAGCCACAACCAGGAACACCGGGGCGAACCCCTTCTCTTTTCGATAAGTGCACTGGGTTCTTTTACATGCGTTACACAACACATGGGACCAACGGCTTTTTGACTCCATAAAATAGCCGACCGAGTTAGTTGGCGAAGTAAGAACAAACAAAGTATTTGTTTTCGCTCCAAGCTCATTTCAAACAAAACTTTCTCGCCATTGTCTTCATCCATTTCCGCCCCATCCTTTCTGTTACTCTTTCTTATTAAGAATGACATCCATCCTTTCTCACTGTACCATTATAATACGCCCATCCTGCCCTAATATTATCATAGTGTTATATGTATGTATTCATATTACTATAAAAGGCCCCGTGTGTAAAATGAAATAAAACAAACAGCCTTGGTTGTCCAAATATTACACCTTCCACTATTTAAAACTTTATGTACATTTTCTACTCAATACGTGCGTCTTAGGTCGCACACAAATTATTACTTTAGGTGCAAAGGTGCGTCTGTGCAGTTGAATAATAATTACATGAAACATGAACTTCCGCTTTCTGATAAGTTTGGTTTCTATTTTAAAAGTACAACTGTACAGCTTAGTTATCTAAATTCAATCTTGACGACGTCGTGGCAATGTCGTCGTGAATACATTAGAATGGCGTCGTGGCAACGTCGGGGCGACGTTTCAACGACGTCTTGTAAAGACGTCTTATCGGGCTTGATGACGAGGTCACTTCTCAAGAAACAATACGTTGAACGTCGGCAACATTGCCAAACGATACTGCAATCAATTCTAAAATTGTCGGGGTTTCTTTTGGGTAGTTATTCCAGATGTTTGTTTTGTTAATGCAGCGTATCCGAAAACACAGATGCCTGTTCGAGGTTGATTCACGAAACACAGACGACTGTCTGGGGTTGAGACCAATCTTAGAGTAAGAGAATGAGAGTAGTACGTCAATGTGTTGATTGTCAGCTAGGCATGAGTTCTGATTCAGTGTAGGCATCTGACGTCATGCTCTTAAGCCTCGTCTGCCTCAGACTGGCCTGCCTTCGCGCTCTACTAGACCCACAATGCAACGTTTCCCTCATCCTAGTCCGGAAGTTATCCGAGAGAAACGCGTAGAGGAATGGATTGAGGGCGCTGTTCATGAAGTAAGCAAGATATGTGAAGGCCGTTAGTAGTGCACCAGGTACAGTCCTGTCATCGAAACCACCGAATAAACTCAAGACGAACACGAACTGCAGAGGGAACAGACAGACAGCGAAACACACTACCATGACGACCAGCAAACGGATGACTTTCCTCCGAGCAGCCATGACTGCCTCGGCGTTCCGTTTGCGCTTACTGGGCGTCTTTTTAAAACACTTTTGGGAGAGGGAGTGGCTGTTGCCACGGCCATAGGCAAGCGATGTCTGACCGCTGTTAGGTGCTGGTTCATATTTCCTATGAATCTGCCGCTTATCTCCTCCTTCTGTCTTACTCCCAAGACGTGATTTGACGCCCCCTTGTGTCCTCCCTGGTGTAAGATGCTGAGGACTTGGAATCTCTGGTTCTGTACTTGTTTTATCAATGCACGGTGTGGACTCATCGGTGTTGTCAGTTATAATCACATTGTTCAAGTTATCTGATCTTTTTTCTTCGTGATGGGAACCAACTCCATTGGACCCGTTCTCTGTGATCTTGATCTCGATTTTACTCGATTCTTCTGGTATCGATTTATCGACATTGGAACTCAGTATCACGTCATTACACGGCTTCCAGAGCACTGTCGTTGTAGTCGATTCCCGATCGTCGAATTCCACGAAGTTTTCATTTTCATTTTCATCCGGCTCAAACACAAAAAACGGACCTATCATTTCGGGGGCGTGTCTGCTCTTCCTTGGTGTTGTTTCGCAGCTACTAGGGCGAAGTAATGCTTCATGAGGAGTGTCTTCATTGTCGCTGTAAAGACAAGGAGTTTCCGGTGGTGGAGGCGACAACTGAGGACCGATGTGGATACGGAGGCCCTCGCGAAGGCCATCTACCGACAAAACTGGGGTTTTCTTGGTTTCTGCCAGACTCGATACAGCCTTGTTTCTTTTATAGGTAACTTTGAAATGTGATTTGGATTTCTCAGCGCCTTTGTGACTTTCAACCGGCATTGATGCAGTCAGTGGGTTACTTCCACTTCTACTACGCGCCCATAAACCCTGCCCTATCTTAGTGTACAACACCAGCATAATCATTAATGGCAATACATAGCAGACGATCACCATTACTATTCCCTGAGTTTGGGCGCCATTATCCAAAAAATGTCTTGATGGAGCGCAGAACGTTTCATTGTCACGGTACGGGACCAGTTCGTAGAATACGAACAGAGGAACGCTGAGTGTTATACTCAATAACCATATCACTATAACGACACCTATGAGGCGTTGTACTGTTAAAATCCGCTTCGTTTGAAATGGATACAAAATGGCGATGAAGCGCTCCATCGATATCACCGTCAACATAAAAACAGACGCTGTCGTCGTCATGGTGATAGCAGCCTTATGGGCCTTGCAGATGAAGACCCCCAATCTCCACGTATCCTGCGTGAACCACAATAGAGTTGGGATCACGCAGCACAGCGTCACCAAGAGGTCAGAAACGGCCAGGTTCAGGAGGAAAAAGTTGGTGACGGTGTGCATACTGCGGTTGCGCACAATGACGAAGACGACTAGGACGTTTCCCGCCAAGCTGACGATGAAGACGGACACGAAGGTCGCTATGAGAATCTCCTTGACGGGACTCACGGTGTACAGATCAATTTCGCCGTCGTTGTCGACGTCAGTGTCGCTGTTGTTCATGAATGCGGCCGATAGTCCTGGAAATAAAACGTACAGTTGAAAAATAAAATGAAAGAGTGTAATTTTGTTCTACATTTTGTCTACAGTCCATTTTAATGGACATCTTGGTACCCTGCACGTTTTGATCGACATACTGGTACCGTGCTTGTTCCGATCGACATAACTGGTACAGCGCGCGTTTTGATTGACAAAGCTGGTACACATCGATTTGATCGACGTATTGGTACACTGCACGTTTCGATCGACATGCCTGGTACCCAACACTTGTTCTGATCGACAGGTTGGTACCCCCTGCTGCTTGTTATAGTCTTGCCCAAATCAACTGACAACGGGGCACGTTGCCACCTTCGCCTGGGGCTGAAACAGTGTTGCCGTATAATTGGCAACCAGTACAACCCTGTGTTATCACTTCAGCTCACTTGGAAATAATTGTAAAAATAAAGGACATATACAATGTTCAGGGGTCTTACTTTAAAATGTTGGATCAAACCTAGTGTAAACAGTGCCCTGCCCAATCTCGGTAAAGATCAAACATAAATTCAGGTTTCAAATTTTCTCAAATATTATTGTTTTAAATAACCGGAGCAGAAAATTGTCTTAAGACAACCTTTCGAGAATAAATATTTGGTTTGCGGTAGCACCATGTGTGTATCTACTTGCCAGGTAGATTATGTTCTTTAGAGAGCATGTCTTGCTTTTATATTCTACTACCGCGAAGTAGATTTTTGGGAACTCAAGAGACTTCTTTTATTTAGTGACATTGTTTTTACTCATAAAAACATAGAGTACCTCAGCAAGAAATAATATTTCAAGGGAAGCTTTCTGCCATCACTATCTTCAAACCGTTTAAGTTAAATGTAAATATGTGTACAATGCTTTACGTCGTACACAAAAAAGTCCCATATCACTTTAACTAATTCCATCGAAACGGGAGCCCGCTTTAATAGAACACAATGTTATCTGTTTACACAGTGAATGTTCAAATGACATTCTGTTTAAATATATCCAAATGCTGAGTGTATAGGTGAAACCCAATCTAGAGCATTTACGGTAAGCACATATGAGGTTTCAAGACTGAGGGGGCTGAACGCACATAATATCTGTTGGGTAGGTTTAGCATGCCCCTCATTAAATTGGCTCATGGAAGGTGACACTGAATCTGGAGTAGAGGTATAGGCAGGGAGACCCACGTTCATGTGAACAAAAGTGGGGCAAACGAATTACAGCTACCCTGTGAGAAGAACATGGAGAGTTTTAACTGATTTTATTTTCAAAGGACGGAAATTCTATTGTGACATTTTTATGACATCATGTCGGATGCATGAGTGAAGTTAATATGTTTTGATTAGTTGTCAGTGCCGTTATAAACTTCGTTAGGTAACGAACTGCATTCATTTTGACGAGGTTACGAATGAATTAAGAAATATCGCTGCTTGCACCTTGTGTATAATAATGCGCAGACAATTCTACTTTTGAGAATAGGAGTAAAGAAGCCTGCAGGGGGCCCAAAGAACGAACCCGCCCAAAGACAGGTCGAGTAGAGAAGTTCCAAGTTGAAAATGATTTGAATTTTACTTCAAAGTTTAAACAAAACCAAACCACAGAGTCAAGCACCCCCAAGGACGATCAGAGCAAACTGATCGAAATGTTGAGTTGTCATTTTTTGTCAACCACCTGTTTTTTCCAGAACCAACACTACTCATGTTGCTTTCACAAGTCTCTCTTGATTAAATAGAAGATACAAAAACTATTTCAACAACGCAATAACAATTTAAGGTGGTTACATTCAAACATTTGATAATCCACTTCGTCTTTTATATTTATAAACGGGCAATGCATTTTCATGGTATCGATAATTGCTTGTCCCATCATCTCGTTGCGAGTCTGTTGTTGAGTGCACATGTGATATAATTGGAAAAAAGAAATACATGACACACTTAACACAAAAATACGATGCATTCAAGCAAACTGGTGGTTTGAACACTTAGAAATAGTGGCTTTTTCTTTCCAACTTTTTCTAATTTCATCTCGCCACAGAAAATAAAAATCAATTACCTGAAAGCCCACACGGAGTTTATTACATTTGCGGAGCCTTTTCCGAGGCAGATATCAAGCATTGCAAGAGACTAACATGATTTCACACCTCCAATTTTAACTCGGTGACAAAAACATTAACAGTCCCACGAGAGAAATAAACAACTTTTTAGTTTCTATAATTTGATTACCAGGATTCAGTTTTTTAGCGGAGATTGAAAGCGTTAACACGTTCATGTTAGGATGTTTTTCTGTCACGTCGTAAAAGGCTTTCTGTAAAGTTTTATCCGTGTCTGTGCTTCTTCAGGCATGACATTAGAACTGAGGAGATAGAAAAACAAGAATAACAAAAAAAAAATCGATAACTCAGAAATGTTTAAACCTGCAGTGTGAACACTTTACAGAAGGTGTAAATTGTAGGATACGTAGATGTCATCTCAAGAATGCCGGGGTGTATTTGAAAACAACATAAAGTCTCCTTGATCTTGAGATATAAATATGCGAGCGATAGGATAACGGTGAGTCACAGAGGGCAACGATATAAGTGTTATTGAGAGACACACACGACACACACACAGTACTAAAAACATAACAGTGATAGATAAAACAAGGAAGGTAACACTTAAAGGCAGTGGACACTATTGGTAATTGTCAAAGACTAGTCTTCACAGTTGGTGTATCTCAACATATGCATAAAATAACAAAACTGTGAAAATTTGAGCTCAATCGGTCATCGAACTTGCAAGATAATAATGAAAGAAAAAAACACCCCTGTCACACGAAGTTGTGTGCGTTTAGATGATCGATTTCGAGACCTCAAGTTCTAAATCCGAGGTCTCGAAATCAAATTCGTGAAAAATTACTTCTTTCTCAAAAACTACGGCATTTCAGAGGGAGCCGTTTCTCACATTGTTTTATACCATCAACCTCTCCCCATTACTCGTCACCAAGAAAGGTTTTATGCTAATAAAGATTGTGAAAAATTACCAATAGTGTCCACTGCCTTTAAAGGCACTGTGAACACACTGTGGACACACTGTGGACACTATTGGTAATTCGTCAAATTAATTTTGAGCATAACAAACTACTTGGTAACGAGTAATGGAGAGAGCTGTGTAGCACCACCGGTGTTAAAACACAGTTCTAACACTGTTCTCAAAGAGGGCCCGGCAAAAACAAAACAAAACACAATACGGCAGAAAAGGGAGAAGAACCAAAACGCTGACAAGTCAAATCCCATGTGAAGCAACAGCAGCATTCTGTTGTGTTGAATTGGAAACTAAACAAAGCAAGGAGCACGAATAATGAAATGGAACTGGTCTGAGAGGTGAAAAACATTAATCCGTTCACAAGGGATTTAATTAAACGATTGTCATAAAATGGAACTGGTTTGAGAGGTGAAAAACATTAATCAGTACACAATGGAGTAACGATTGGCACATACAATTGTTTGACATGGTTGTTAACTATCGGGAGACCACTTAAAATGCTTTCCTAACATTTAAGGTTGTTATCAATTATCAATTAAACAACAGGTTCCAAACACTTCACTTCCTGTTTGGATTATCCAAAATCCCTGTTCTTTACCATCATCATCTTTAAACTCAGTTAATGTAAATTTGTGGGCATTGCGTTCTGTGTCCTACAACAACTACCCATACTCTTCAAACGAGTACTCTGCTAATAGTGTTTTAAACGTGAGCCCTCAACGTCTCAAGTAGAAACTGGATAGTTCTTGGTCTAGTTTCTTGAAGAGATTATGTCTCCTTCGGCGCTAAAGTGTTTAAAACATTTTTATGGAGAACGGCAACATAGAAACGAAGATGATCACGAAAGATGTGGAATGGTCCCCCGTGTCAAGGAAATGTTAAAATGTGAGTGATTAGGATCTGACAGTGAAGTGCTACATCTTAATCATTACTTATATCATAGTTGTCACGACTCTTGGGGATTTATGGTTTGGGCTACATGCAACAGTCACAATTAATTTCAGGAAAAATACAACAGCCGCGCACTACTTAAAGGGGCACACACCGAGGGTTGAATAAGGAGTGGTCTTTAAAGGGAACCAACCTTTAACCAAAGTGGCCGAGTTTTAACCGCTGTTGTCGACGTACGCAAAGAGCATTATGCATACGCCCTCAAAATTTCCATTTCAGAAAACAAACGACCCGGACTTTGAATACGTTGACACACTTTTGTAGGTTTGAACAATTTAAATAACATAAACAAAAACTGTAGCTTGACGCACGAATGACATGGATCGAGCTGCCCACACCAAGAGCAATCAAATCCTAAAAAGACACAGGAATTATGCCTTGCACATTATACTAAACGGTAAATATATAAATGTCAACCAATTCGGCACAGTTAGGCCTTATCAAACTGTTTTCAGCCCACATACTAAATGGGCTTTATACAATTACATTATAAACAACATATTTATTGTCCTATGACAAGAAATTTGTCGATGTTACGCTGAATAACAACAACTACAAACAAACAAAAACACTTTTAACATTTTACAAAACTGTACTATATAGAACAAAGCCTCGTAAATTATAGAACAATTTCGCAGACGTCTAAAAGCAATCTGCAAAAGCGAAACTGCACACGTAGTCCACGCTCTACGGAATAACATTTTAATCCCACAGGTGAGCAAATCCTTCATTTTTAGCTTTAAATTGCCTCATAATTTGATGGACAATACATCAGATACATGGAACGTGATTGTTAACACCGACATAAATGACATGTATGGCCTTGCTGCAATTATCCCTATAGGATAGTTACTTCATTTGCTTCAATATGATAGAATACTCTAAGGCAGTTGACGCCTAGGAAGCTTGTGGGAAAAATAGGCAACTGGACCAAAAAACATGGTCACAACAAAGAGACAATCAAAAAGGAGATTACGCTTGTTAACATCACGACTCAAAATAAGTAGGTAGGAAATCAGGTTACCGTCCCACAGGGAGGAAGTACACGTGAAGAAAGAACCGGAAACAGGTTGCGAGAGAAGCGGGGTGTTCCATTTATAAAAAAAACTGACTTTCTAATTATTTTACAATCGCAACCTTCGCATTTAAACATACCGCCTAGCTTCTATGACACCTTCGCCTCACAAAACATGTGAGATCCGAATCAGCTTTTTCTTTTTGTTTGACAATGAGAACGTGAGAGTCCATTCTGATTACGTTTTAGCGTCAATGGATTTCGTTTTCCCCATTTTCTATAGCAAAGAATGGGGCATCCTTGAATCTAACTTCGTTTACTAAACCGTATTATACTTTTTTTTCTTCTTCCGAAGACGGAACCTGTGATTGCTTGTGTTATTGTCAACACAGCCTGAAAGCTCACATTTGGTTCTGGATAATTGAGATGTCCTGCACGGCCGTTGACCGGGTCTGATTAACAAAGTACGTGTTATAATGCTCGTTTTGTAGATCGCTAAGAAAATAATTTGATCTTTCTGGCTCGAAGCGGTATCATGCAGTCACAATTCCAATCGTATATCTCACGAGCAGATCACACGATTCGAAATGTCAGGACGTTATATCTTACTTTTCAAGTTATAACTTGGGAATGATACCTTGCTGCCTATACTGGTATATCAGTAATCTGGTTTAATACATCGCGTGCTGGATACAAATTCGATTCCCGTGGTTTGCAAATAGGTAACACAATCAGTGACATTATTCTTGAAACGGGCGTACAATAATTACTAGCTTTCTGTCCCCCCCCACCCCTTCTGAAATTAACTTATCCCAACCCGTACCTGGGTTTAAGGGTATGGCAGTCTGACTTGGTTTGCCGGGATCAGATGCAATTGTGTCCGCCATGCAATACTGTCCGCTCCGGACACTTTTGCATTTGCAATCGTGTCCGGCGCAATGCAAAGACCGTCCAGTGAACGTGCACATGACTGTACATGTATGTGCGCGCGTAAGCGAGCGTGCATGAACTGAACCTACGTGTATGCAGCACGTATGATTGCAGCGAGTACCCAACGGCCGAACATTTCATGTCATTCTGACATGCATTTGGCTTATAAAATGGCGAACGTGTTCCGTCGACCAAGGGCGTTTAATTTACTGCAAGGACGGTTTTGCACGGGGGCGGACACAACTGCATATGCAAATAATATCCGTGCGGACACAATTGCATCATGCAGCAGCGTCCGGGCGGACACCATTGCATATGCAAAACCGTTCAGCGACCATGATTGCATTTGCAATCATGTCCTCCGGATAGTATTGCATATAGGACACAATTCATGCGACACCGGCAGATCACATAGTTATTCGCACGATTTGGATCCAAAGAGACGTGTGGTTTAGTTTGTTTCAAAATTTTAGTTTATTGCTTGGTTTATATCAGAAGTAAAAGTTTTACAGCCTTCAGAAGGCTGAATTCGGTCATATTTTCCTTAAATTAAGAATACTAAAACAACATTTACAATAAAACAAATTACACAATTTAAGATAACCGAAAAAATAGTTGCTTGGACGTGAAGGTAAAAAAAAAATCGCATTTTTGTGCCAGGCTCAGACGGTGGGCAGCACAATTTCTCGTTTGTACATGAGAGTTCCCCCTTTAAACTGTATCCAACCTCGATTTGACGCGTGTCAATCTAGGGATTTACATATTGACGTTTACACATCGATCGTGGTTCAAACCCAGTAATCAGCCACGTGGAGAACACTCTCTAACGATCAAGCACAACTTAATGCTGAAGCTCACTGGCGTCATTACTAATGCCAGAAAGTAGGACAAACAAACCAATATTGACTTTGAAAGACCATTTTAGTGGCTCAGTTTTTTTTTTCTTCATTATGATAATTCCTGCCAAGAGAGCTTGCACACTTGATACTTGATACAAGTACACTGTTCTTATTAAAGACACTGGACACTATTGGTAATTAATTGTCAAAGATCAGTCTTCTCACTTGGTGTATCTCAACATATGCATAAAATAACAAACCTGTGAATTTTTTTTAGCTCAATTGGTCGTCGAAGTTGCGAGATATTAATGAAAGAAAAAAACACCCTTGTCACACAAAGTTGTGTGCTTTCAGATGCTTGATTTCGAGACCTCAATCTTATTCTGAGGTCTCGAAATCAAATTATGTTGCAGCGATAGCATAAGATGATAACACCGTCGAGACTCAAACTACCTGTAACCATGGAGGAGTCGCTTCCTTCCTCCGTGCTTAGACATTGAATATATTTGTTTTTGGTTTACTGCCAAATACAACGCAGAAAAAACAGCTTTTATCCGGCTTACTCGTGTTATTTCAATTTAAAAAACCCAGACCGTGATTTTTATGAGGATTTTCGCAGAATCCCAAAAGACTGGTTTACGTAATTATATCGGAATATTATTCCCAAGTATCATCAGATTATTTTTGGGGCTAAACTCCAAATTCTCCCGTGTTTAGCCAAGCAGGTGATTTTCTCCGTGTGGGGGATGAATCGAGAAATATTCTTGGGGATATTATCTTGTTGACACCGATCCTTGCTCCCAGGGCAATGCTTCGTTAGCTACCCCTGGCTTTTATGCATCCAAACGACCGATGTTAACCTAGAATGACCACCCCTCCCACAAACCCAGCGGCATGATAACTTAAAGGCACTGAACACTTTTGGTAGTTGCTCAAAATTATTGTGAGCATAAAACTTACTTGGTAGCGAGCAATGGAGAGCTGCTTATAGTATAAAACATTGTGAGAAACAGCTCACGCTGTTTTTGAGAAAGAGGTAATTTCGCACTCAAATAATAAATTACTTCATGTGAGGCATTTTATTATGCAATTGAAAAGCATACACAGTAATGTAACAAGGGTATTATTTGTTTTGCTTTGAAATTTATTGTAAATTCGATGAGAAATTGAGTCAACATTTTCACTAACTTGTTATTTTGAACATACATGCATATTTTGAGATACACAAACGAGAACAATGGTCTCGACAATTACCAAAGGTGTCCAGTGCCTTTACAGCATACGCCGATCGGTTCTAAACACTGTTATCAATAGCTAGGGAGGTCGGTTAGTCTCCCCCTGTGTAGGGGATTACCTCCCCACCCAGGGGAAATCAACTGACGCCTGGAACTAGAAGGGGGTGAGAAACTGATAAGATAAGCGGGGACGAGAGGCTCCAGTGGGCCTTAGTTATATAGTTTAGCAGTCATTAGTTAAACGACGGCGGGGTAGGTTAGAGGGCTTTGAACACCGTAAGGGGAACAACAGTTTTACTGTAGAGGTTAAAAATCACAACATGCCGTGTTTTAAGGCACTCCACCTTTGGTAGTTGTCAAAAAAACAATTTTTTCTATGTGAAAGATTAAGCCATTATTATTGGTTTTTGAAGTCACGAGAAAAAGGGGAAAAAACGTAAACATCCTTATTTTATTTATTTATTTATTTTTTTTTTTAACTGTTTTTAAACATCGAATTTTGGACCAGCAGGATCAAAACCACTTGTTTCACATTCTTTTCAGAAACTATTGCATTTCAGGCACCAATGTCTCAAAGGTAGTAGTATGTAGTAACAAATCCTGACAATCTTAATGTCAAGCTGCGTGCAAATTTGTGATTTGTTTTTACATTTACTCCCATAAATGCTATGCACACGCTTTAGCAGTGGACACTATTGGTAATTACTCAAAATAACTTAAAAACCTTATACTTGGTAACTAGTAATGGGGAGAGGTTGATAGTATAAAACATTGTGAGAAACGGCTCCCTCTGAAGTAACGTAGTTTTCGAGAAAGTAGTATCTGTCCACGAACTTGATTTCAGGACCTCATATTCAGAATTTGAGGTCTCGAAATCAAGCACACGACTTCGTGACAAGGGTGACTGTGTTTTCTTTCGTTATTATCTCGCAACTTCGACGACCGACGGCGACTGAGCTCAAATTTTCACAAGTTTGTTATTTTATGCATAATTTTTTGTATGTTGAATTCCACCGAGTGAGAAGACTGGTCCTTGACAATTACAAATAGTGTCCAGTGTCTTTAAAGCCATTGGACCCTTTCGGTACAGAAAAAAAAAAAAGTTCACAGATTTACAAATAATTTACAGGGTTTACAGAAGGTAATGGTGAAAGACTTCTCTTGAAATATTAGTCCATGACATGCTTTACTTTTTGAGAAAACGGTAAAACAATATAAATTCTCGTTAACGAGAATAACGGATTTGTTATAAACATATGTCATGACACGGCGAAACGCGCGAAAACAGGAGTGGGTTTTCCCGTTATTTTCTCCCGACTCCGATGTCCGATTGAGCCTAAATTTCCACAGGATTGTTGTTTTATATATAAGTTGTGATACACGAAGTGTGGGACTTGGACAATACTGTTTACCGAAAGTGTATAACGGCTTTAAGTGCGAATGTCTTTAACAGCTCGTTAATAGCAAGCCAAGTTGCAGCAATTGAACGACATAAAACAAGATTCGAACATCATGAGAAATGCAACATTTTGTGAATTTTACTCAATCAAAGGTTTGGGTTTCAGCACTGTTAATACTAAAAGGTCTAAAATAAACAAAACATACCTTCTTTTGATATATCAACATCCATATTGAAACTGGCAGGTTTTTACATCCCAAGAAAACAACGACGAGTAAGTCGAGAGATCTGCTCCCCACCACGTACCGCTACATCCACTGCGTGTAATTCACCCAAGAATGTCTTGAGCAGTTTCTCTTGGTTTAAACAGTTGTCCAGGTGTGGTTTCTTGCTATCCGTCCACGAGATGGGTTTAGCTGTCACTGTGGAACGATCTCAAAACACACCATGGTATAGTCATCTCCCCCAGTGCGCATGTTTAACTGTCTGCTGACTGCTCCTCCTGTGGACGGGAGCATAAGAGAGGTACGTGATAGAGACTGATGTATGGGTAAGTGGTGATGCGCAGCATTACCGTGATATAGAGTGGGAGGGGCAACCCGGATCGATCTTTGTTTGTTGATGGCCGAGGCATTTTACAAAGGTTTGAAACAAATCGCATGAATTCGCCCTGGAGCACGGAAACCGAGCAAGTGCTTCTGAGGTCGGCATTTAGGGGTCTTAAGGAGGGAAGTTATAAGCAACGAAGGGCACATCCTTAAAAGAAGTCTCCTAGGAAAGTTTTAAGTTCGTGGAAGAAAAGAAAAGGGCATGAAAGTAGGGGATGACTTACTTAAATAGCGCCGTTTATATGATGCGGTAAGGAATTGGAAATAACGAAGTTGCAAGGCGATATTCTGCATTGTGGCAATAATTAGCCTGGTTGCGTGTGGCCGTATGTTTTTATAGTTTTGTTAAAAGGAGGCAATCTTTCAAAATGTTAAACGGGGTTTTGTGAAAGCTGACCAAAAGGTCTGACCACTATGACCCTATGTGGTTTTAGTTTTGTTCAACTAATCGGAAGAGTACACTGCGATAGAGACCTGTGATTGAAGCCCTGAATTCCACCAACAAGACACAAATTACCGAGGTGTGCTGCGAAAGGTGGCACTCCACCAGACCAACAGAGCAACTGCAACTACTAGTCCAGCATTCTCCTGAAGACGATCAGAGAATACTGATCGAAACGTTGAGTTGTTAACCACCGGTTCCTTTAAGAACCAACATTGATCAACAGAGATATTCAGTTGTTGTTGCCGCAAACATCTCTTCGTTAGCCACCAGACCTCTCAGATGTCTTGGACCGTCCCCTTCATTTCTCGTCAAGAACTCTTGTCATCATTCGGAACGGAGTAGACAGAGCAGAAGAAGTTTGTCAATTGTTTGAATTGTCAAGACAAGAACAACATCAGACAACACCAGGAACGTACAGATATGTTGTACGCGAGACTATACACAACTTGAAGGCCGTCATCTTCTTGCAAACTCAAAAACCAGTCACCATATAGCGCCAAAAGGCGTCCTAACGTGTACCAATTAGTGTTTCTTGTCATTTGGCTCAAGGAACAAAGATTTGTATTTATTTTTCTTTCCAGTATTTTAACTTCTGGCTTTAGCTTGCCAGTCTCAATTAAATTATTGTCTTCTGAGGCGTTAAGAACTATTTAAAACATGCAGTCAAGTAGCTTTCTTTTATTCTCATTTTGTTTTTTCAGAAGTGTTTTCCAAAGCCTGGTATTTCAGCTATAACTTCTGAAGATCGTATATAACCTATATACAACTTGTATAACGTATTATTGCAAGTGGATGTAGCTTCAAATTGTAGTAAGTCATAAGCCATGGGTGTTGATTAAGGTGATGCAACTATCGGATAGACACGTACGATCCTCATGTTCAATTACAATTTTATTTCCTGCCTCGGTCGACCCACTGGGGACGGTTGAGTCAATAATAACCACCAGACTCTATGAAATGTTCATTTAAATTCCTGCCAACTAATTACATCTGGCAAGTTGTGGCTCGTTTTGGGGCCATAGGACAGAGCGAAAATGTGAGTCACACTTCAAAAAATGACTCTGATGTAACGGCAAGTCACACGAAGCAACTTTAGCAGGCGAATTGCAAGTTACAGAGCATGCTACAAAACCACTTTGGTTGCACATGAGTAATTTTTCGGAAAAATGTATTTCGACTCTGACAAAAAAAACCCTTGTTGCACAAATTTGTGTGCTTTCAGTTTCACTATTAACTTATTCAGGTCTGAAGACTTTTAATATTTTTGATTGATAATTTGTTTTTACCTCTTTCTCAAAAAATTACGTTACTTCTGAGGGAGCCGTTTCTCACAATGTTTTATACTATCAACAGCTCTCTATTGATCGTTACCAAGTAAGTCTTTATAAAGCTTACACCTCACTAACTAGAAGTAGTGTCCAAAAAACAGTGCCTTTAACAGTTCGTCATCGTTGATAACATCGAAGGGTTGAGACTTGTGTTGTTTGTCTTCCTACCAACAACTCTCTCCACGGTTCCCTTGAGTCAGTCAATATTCTGAATACTGAATAATCTTCATGCAAAACGAGAGCAGACTTTCCTGTTGATGTTTGTTCGCTTACGATAAGTTGATTTCAGGAGAAAGGAAGCATGAGTAATCATAACATGTTGTTGAAATTTCTCAAAATCTACTACCATGGATGACGTCTATCATCTTTGCCGAAAACCATGCCACAAGATACGAGGTTCAACAGTGGTTACCTGTAACCACAATAAAATAGCAAAGATTGTTATTTTGTCTCCATTCTTCATAATTATGGAATGGGGCCGAAGGGGCTGATCTAGTAGCTTACGTCTATTGTGAAAATAATCACATAAGATCGTAAATGCAGCGGCAATGTCTGCGAGGTAACAGTCGAGTGGATGATCTGACTATTCGCCGAGTAATACTGACATCCCGACATCGAGCGGCACAACTCTCTCGATCCAGGTTGATTCATCGCTCTGATTTAGTCCCTTTTTTCTTTTCCTTTTATCGAACCCCAGACCATGAATAGAAGCAGGTATATAAGGTCATCGCTCAGTCAGTGGTCATCATCAGAGTCAGTCAGAGAAGAGCTTAGGGGGCAAGAATCTTGTTTGAGAAATGAATAATGACAACTCATTTTGTGCCAGTCAAGCAATTATAATAGATGAGTCCCCATGGAGGAATGCTCGTTGAGAAGCGGGACACAGTCGTCATAGTGCGCGCCGAGGATCTGGCTGTTTCAACCGGTGATAATCGCTAAGGCCACTAAGTACAGATAGTGTAAATAACCCTCAACAGGTTTTTAATGGGAATAGTTAATGCAAATAATAATAAATAATACCAATAAACTGAATTTATATTGCGCTCTCTCCAGACCCGGGGACATAACAGTAAAAAATACCATGAGAAAGTTACACCGAAATTGTCAAACAAAAAGTACACCCGCCCCAGTAAAAATAAGCAGAAAAGTAGAAATCAAAAGCCTTATTGACAAAAAAAGTTGCATGAATACACTAAATATTGAAGAAGTCATTAGATGCAATGTTTAGTCGGTTTTAAAGATATACATTATGTGATGTAAATTAATCTGTATAAGTGACAACTTTTTTGAGAACCCCCCCCCCACACATTATTCAAATGAACTAAAATACAACTATGTTAAACCAATCAACCATAGTTGGGCAATAGCGCCGGCCATAAAATAAATTAATATTGCCAACTTAAAAGGCAAAATAAACGAGGATGGAGGAACACACACTGAATTTAAAACAAAAAACAAGCTGTACTACGAAAATAATTACCCCTGATTTAACAACTTTCAGTTGAGTAGCTACAGTAGCACACCACGCAATAAGAACACAAAACGACAAAATATTAATACAAAACAAAGCTTAATAACGAACGTTCGGCTTACAAGTTGCTTGTAAGACGTTTACGGTTGGAATAAATTGTTGTCAACTCCGAAAAGTAATAAAGGGCATCTTATGTGGCAAACAAGCTTCTCAGAGCAAGGCATTGACCGCTGTGGACGGTGTATCGTTTATTAAGAAATAATATCCTTTGAATGAAACTGAGAAGTCGGGAAGTTTTCTTAATTATAACCAAATCTATTTTTTTTTTTTTACATTATATGGTCACTCACTTGCCATGTAAATGATCAGTGAACCAGACAGGCAATTACCGCTCAGGGACTTGTACCTTAATATAGAAACTGAACCCTTATAATAAAGAAACAATTTGTTTGAAGTACGTGTCTCAGAAAACAGGCGTAAAATCAAATCCGTGTTGTGACGTAAAATTACGTCACAGCAGGGACTGGATGAAGGTTGAGACAAGGAAGGCAGTGGACACTATTGGTTATTACTCAAAATAATTATTAGCATAACACCTTACTTGGTAACGAGTAATGGGGAGGTGTTGGTAGTATACAACATTGTGTGAAATGGCTCCCTCTGAAGTAACGTATAGTTTTCGAGAAAGAAGTAATTTTCCACGAATTTGATTTCGAGACCTCAGAATTAGATGTTGAGGTTCCGAGCATCTGAAAGCACACAACTTCGTGTGACAAGGGTGTTTTTTCTTTCATTATTATCTCGCAACTTCGACGTCCGATTGAGCTCAAATTTTCACAGGTTTGTTATTTTATGCATTTATGCTGAGATACACCAAGTGAGAAGACTGGTCTTTGAAAATTACAAATAGTGTCCAGTGTCTTTAAAGGCTGACTAATTACATGAAATACTGCATGAGCTTGACAATAACTGAATCATCAGATGCAAAGTGGAACGGTAGTTATACAAAAACTCATGCAGCTTTGTAATGATGTTATAGTTATTTAGTCATGACTAAATTTTGAATGGGACTGTATGACCCGGGAATTCGTGTAAATTCGACCAAGAAATGGGTCAAACTGGCGTGAAATTCCGGTTAAAATACCCTTTTTACCAGTGACCCACCTATGGGTAGGTCTCGAGTTAAATTCAAATATTTTAGTGAGAAACTACCTTTTTCTCAAAAACTACGTTTCTTCAGAGGGAGCCGTTTATCACAATGTCGTATACTATCAATAGCTCTCCATTGCCCGTTACCAAAGTCAGTTTTTATGCTAACAACTATCTGGAGTAATTACCAATAGTGCCCAGTGCCTTTAAGACAATGTTGACCTGGGGTTCTTGTTAACAGTGTAATAGAAATGATGACGATTCACATAAAACTAGACCAATCAGAAAAAAAATGTGACAAATCAACCTAGATACAATAATTATCGGCACAAAAACCTCAAAGCAAACACTTAGCACACCATTAAAAGTCCATTAAAAATTATCTAAGCTAATTCTGTTCATGTTGTTTGATGTTTTACCTTTTACCCGTTCAGATGTTTTTATCATTTCTCTTTGAAGATCTTTCGTCAGTAATCGCTTTTAAGTGCATTTTTGCAATATGAGTTTCATAAACGAGGCCAACAAACAATTGGCACATTAAACTAAACTAACTGGCAGCAGTATTTGATTGAATGAATTAACATCGAGGTGACATCTTTAGTTTTCATCGACCATTAGTGTATCAATGATTATGTTTGATAATCACTCTTAAAATCAATGGCAATCATTGGATAATTTGTGAGAAAATTAATTTGTGAGTTAATTTGAAGTGATGTGGTTTTATAAATAATAATAAAACAACATCATACGCTAGCATGCTAGCATAGACTAGCTAGCACAGACAGACGAATATGTTCCGCAACAAAGTATCTAACAAGAGATTGCCAACAGTCATCGAACATAAATACAGGTCAGGTTTGGACAACCAGATAGATGGGGAGTATCACAAACGAAACACACTCCTGTAGGGTGGAACAGATGGTTGGCTGCAGTGGAAAATGTGGGCAGATAACATCAAGGAATGGACAGGTCTTAAATTGGGCCAAACTTCTCAGGGCATCAGAAGACAGAGACAAATTGAGGTTATGTGTGGCAAATGCTACCACAACGTCGCCCCTAAATGCTGATGGGGACAGCGCAACGGAAGGCAATCATCTTATACAATTAACATAATATTTTTTTCATAGCTATCGAAGGTGTTGTTGTCGTATGCTCGTAGCCTTTATTTAAATTGCCTGTTTTTATATCTTTAATAATGCTTTTAAATAAAGACAGCAAAAAAAGTAACGCAGCTGTTGTAAAAGTACCTATATTTTTTTTTTTACTCGTATTCTTAAAATGAAAATACCAGGAGACAGGCAATTTAATTACAGTGATTTTGACACCTTGTTTGTAACAATGGGTGGAGTATTGTTATCGCAGTAAGTGCTTACAGGTGAAAAGTGTCAATTTCCATTGTTGCAGTAATTCCTATTGACAAGAACAGCTTTTCAAAATTCCCGCTATTAGCTTCACGCTGAATCATAGGAGAGATCAATCATGTCAATAGGAGTTACAAACAGGGCGTCAAAATCACCGTAATTAAATTGTCCGTCTCCTGGTATTTTCATTTTTAGAATACGAGTAACAATTTTAAAGTTATAAATGCTTTTACAACAGCTGCGTTACTTTTTGTGCTGTCTTTATTTAGATATAATATTTTAAATGATGATGGTAAGTTTGAAAAAAAAAAAAACTCTCAGGGGTCGATTTCACAAAGAGTTAGGACTAGTCCTAACTTAGGACTAGTCCTAGGAGATATACAAACTGCATGGATAGTCCTAAGTTAGGACAAGTCACTGGTTCTAACTCGAGATAAGACTAGTCCTAACTCTTTGTGAAATCCACCCCTGGACTCTCTTGCTGATGCTGTTCATGGTAAGTTTTAATAAAAAGCTAGCAACCCGAAAAAAGCTCAACACAACCAATAACGGTTCCACACTAAGAGTCTAACAAGAGTATATCAGATCAAGCCAATTTAATAACTTCCCCACACCCATTCATAAATCAATGTTCACACCAATTGACACATTTACTAATAAAGAAACCCACAGATTTAATTTAAACGTAGCGAGAGAGAAAAAAAAAACACTCTCTAAATGTAAAAGAATGAAAAACACCACTCTTTACATTTCGAACTGTCCGTCATATAAATGGCTCTTCAAAAAGTGTGGTGGTTATTGCACTCTTTTAAAGGGGTTTCACTCCAGGAGAGAGTGAAAACTCACTCAAAAAGATGCAAACTTCAAGAGTGGAAGACCACTCGAAAAAGAGTTGTCCTTCATATGGCCCTTCAAAGAGTACATTTTCACTCTTTTACACTAAGAGAGCACGTGTCAGAAATGTATGTAAAGTGTAACGTCATTCCATTTTGGTAAACCTAATAAATCGACCTACAAATGCACACGTGTTTACCTTTTAATACTGCCTAAGGAGAAAACACCGCAATATTTCCATCGAAACAAACCAGAGAAGTGCAGCCGCACTCTGAGTGCGCGCTGGCAGCAAAAATTAGCCCATCTCTTAGCAAAACTAGGATCGTCTTTCAAAAACTGGTCGCGGGTAAAATTCCCTCATCACACAACAATGTCTTGCTGCCGGATCGTACTTTTTTTGCGAGGAGACTTTCGGAGCCAGATTTCTTCGAAAGTATCAAACCATTGTAAGATCAATGGCGAGATTATATACTTTACTGTCTACATGTTTCGATTAGTTTTGTTTATTAAGTTGAATTTTGAGTGTGTATTTTAGTGTAAACAAGTTTTTAGAAACGCAAAAGCAAATGCATTACTGCATAATAATATTTCACATGTGACCATGAAACATTAATAGTTATAAAATGAACATACTTAGCCTATTTTGCTTTCTTTGGGGGCTTCAACGGCAGGCAGGCTTTAAAATGTGATGGAAAGTGAATTTTTCTTTACTCATGCTTGGCACAAGGGTCTTTGATTGGATTGGTTGAAGTCAGTCAAAATCTGTCATATCCAAGAGACATCTGCTCAGAGGATGAGTTATTTCAAAGGGATATTCGAGGCATCAGGTTTTGTGAATAACGCATCAATTCAAACGACCTTCAGGCAGTGGACACTATTGGTAATTACTCAAAATAATTATTAGCAAGAAACGTTACTTTGGTAAAGAGTAACGGGGTGAGGATGATATCATAAAACATTGTGAGAAATGGTTCCCTCTGAAGTGAAGTAGTTTTTGAGAAAGAAGTAATTTTTCACGAATTTGATTTTGAGACCTCATTCAGAACTTGAGGTCTCAAAATCAAGCGCCTGAAAGGACACAGCTTCGTGTGACAAGGGTGTTTTTTTATTGTACAGTTATCTCGCAACTTCGACGACCAAAGTTTAACAGGTTTTTATAATATGCATATGTTGAGAAGACTGGTCTTTGATAATATATCAATAGTGTCCACTGCCTTTAAACCAACATAATGAAAATGTCAGTGAAGTTGGTGATTGTGTTTCCTACTTCTGCTCTTTGTTATTTTGTCGATGTCCTCATACAACAACGTTCCTGTTTTAAGTAAATAATTTAACGAGAGCAGACTGTAAACAGTCATAGTGACTTTTGCAATACCGTACCATGTAACGTCAGCTGCAACTTTAAACAGCAGAAGTTTGCCGTGATTTAACTTTCTCGATTTGACAAAATAAAGTTTCAAATGAAGAAGCAGTATAGGGTGAGAAGTTCACACCTCATCGAAGAGTCAACACAACATAACCTCAGGCGACACTTATTTCGCCATGTCCACAAAACACAGTGGAATGAAACGAGGTGGAATTTGTGACAGGTCGGTTGTCTCAACTCTAGTTCCTGTTTTCATGACTTGGTATTATTAAGAAAAGTTGCATTTACTAAAAAGAAAGCACCTCTTCCACAAAATACGGTGGAATAAAAGGAGGTGGAATTTGTGACAGGTCAGTTGTCTTATCTCTAGTTCTCATTTTCACGATTTGGTACTATTAAGAAGAGTTGCATGCTAAAAAGAAAGCATTCGTTGTCCACAAATTGAGGCAGAATGAAACGAGCCGGAATTGTTGACAGGACTTTAACTCTAGATCTTGTTTTCATGATTTGGTGTTATTAAGAAAAGTTGCATTACTAAAAAACAAAAAAACTCCTTGTTTACAGACACATAAGTCTCATGTCGTCACACTCGTGTGGGTAATAGCTATGATGCAATTTGTTTTTCTGTACAATAAAATCGTCTTCCTCAAACAGTGTCCGGATGTATTTTTTGTTTGTTTTAAGGACTCCACTTTTTGAATCGATTGAGAAACAAATAAATGCTGCCGGGGTTAAAGGATAACGACGACAGTTTTTTATGTGTTTGACATTTTGGTTTTTGCATAAGTATTATAGCACAGGTTTCATGAAGCACAGTATTTTTATATGAATTTAATTACATTTAAGGGATGAATTGGTTCTCAGCGTTATTGCAGAATGTACTCTACTTATTAAAGATTAAATAATTTCTTCGCAAACAAATTAAAAACCATGAATAATATAAATACATATAACTAACCTACTTATTAAAAAAATATTTAAAATTGAAATGTCGTACCTTCGAGGACAACAGCAAAACTTATTTAATACAACGGCATGCATGAGCTCAAATAAACAGTGCAATGCAGTGCAGTTAAATTCTTAAATTGTTTTACTGAATTGTTTCGTCTGAAATAAATTCATCTCTTAAATACCATGCAACGATTGCTCCTTCTAGCTTGTCTGCTACGCCAGAAACAAAAATGCGCGCTACCCGGCCAACGACACGGTGGAAAGAGGGTAATTGACAATCAAGGAAATAATGTTTTTGTAAAAAGGTGATTCTCGTTTTCAAGAATACCATCTTCCTCGAAAGACTCACAGAGAGCGATTTGGAAAATCAAATTTCTATCAGAGACCAAGGTTATCCTCTTTAATCTCGGTCATAATAAACCCATTGAGCTCCACCCTTTTAAAGGAATGTCTGTTTATTTTATGGAGTCTTCATTGAACGTTATTGGTCAACCACAGCTGAAATCATACACCATTAGACAAAATTATTCCCTCTCTATTAAAACTAGGGAGAGTTTAATATCCGTCGTATTATTTTAGGAAGGAAACATCGATTCGCCTTCACCCTGAGCCTTCAGAGTCTTTCATCGGGTTCACAGAGAGGAAAATATGAAGGGGTATTTTTCTTGACGATGTGAAGTTTGGGAAATATTTTGCAAGACATGTCATATTTTTGTTGGCGTAATTCACGGGTGATTGTAGGCTAATGGTGATTTTATTGGAACTTAAAGCCATGCTTTTTTTTGTTTTTTTTTTTTTCTTCTTTTTTTTAAATCGTCCCAACATTTAACTAAACAAAACAAGTTTATGGTCTGACGTTTCGACTAGAGCAGAGTGTTTCCCAAAGGCCTTCAACAAAGACTCTGCTAGGTTCGAAACGTCAGGCCATTAACTATTGTTTGCATTTATACTATAGGTACATTTCGTTAGTTGTTTGCAAAAGCCTATTCTAGTTGACATTTAATTACATGATATTCCTAGAATTGTTTACAACAGTTTAGTAATGACGCTGTTATAGTAATTAACGGCCCTAACAGTTTTGGACTCTTCATGAAAATGTGAACATAAATATCTTACACTGTGGGGATAAAAACACATGGCTATCCCATTATCCCATTATTACAATATTGTATTAAACAATTCTATATCGCATACCACAGTGAGGTTTGTAGTCACTGTTTAAGGAAAACAAACAAATGTGCGAGCTTAAATGCAGTGGACACTACTGGTAATTACTAAAAAAAAATTGTTAGCATCAAACCTTAGTTGGTTGGGAGTAATGGGGAGAGGTTGATAGATGAAACATTGTGAGAAACGGCTCCCTCTAAAGTGACGTAGTTTTTGAGAAAGAAGTAATTTTCCACGAATTTGAGTTCCAGACCTCAGAATTAGATTTGAAGGTCTCAAAAAAATCAAGCATCTTAAAGCACACAACTTAGTGTTTATCAATAATAGAAAAACAAAAAAAGCTGGAATACATATAATCCGTATAATGAAAACAGAAACCTTATATTTCTGACTATGTCGAAAGTTGTGTTTAGGCAGGAGTGAGTTGATTCCCCACTGACAATACAAATAAAAACACCACATACCTTGAAATGGTATCATACATCCTACTTCCAGTGTACTGTGCACCTTTTGGTAAAAGGATATCTTGTCTCAAATTCAACGAAGCGCGTCATTCGACATCGTTTAGTTTGCAAATTTTTTTGAAACCATTATCAACACATGTTCAGCTCGCAATACTAAGGGTAGATGGAGCGATCCGTGTTAGAATGTGTGTGACAATATTGGGACAGTGGAGTTAACTTGAATTGGGTTCGTATCAACAAATACGCACGAGGGTTTACTTTAAAAATTATTGTTGGTTTTATCCATAGGATTTGCTTAATAGAACTCGAGGGGCGACCCTAACTAAAGACACGAGACTGCTCTGTCCCACCGTGTGCATGAATACCAATGAGTAGTTTATTCATAAAGATGTCCACTTCCAAATTGTTGGTTTTGTGAACTGACCTTGGATGACCTTTGTTCTGATTGATCAGCGCCATCTTTTCAATGGCTGCGTGGGTGCTGCGTTCGATTACCTTCCCTGGGTCAACCCCGATCTGCCCCCGGTACGTTCGAATATGCTTTGATGTCATTACAGGGGCTCGCCCGGGTCAGCCCCATGTGGCATGTTTGTGGTGTGGGTCACTTGGGGCTGGCCCGAGGTGTATGACGTCACCACGAGAGGGCGAGTGTGATCGTTCGATTGGCTCATGTCAGGGGCCCACCTGAGTGAGCACCGCGGGGTCGACCCAGAGAAGCTAATTGAACGCACCCTATTTCACATGGTTTTGTACGCCCTCTTTTGGATGTAGTTCTATTATTATAACTTATTATATAAAAGACATTACTGGATGGGTTTGTACACAACTAAACCGTTAACCCTTCTCTCAAAACACATTACCTCAATCGACGTTACAATTGGACAAAATAATCACTGGCCCTACCTTTTAGATACAAGTCACTTTAACCGGTATTAAATCCCTGACGGCGGGAGCAAAGTAATGAAATATCTAATCGTTTTGAAATTTTAGAAAAATATGCAGAGAAGCCACCTGCTTTAGGCGGATAAGAAACTTTATAAACATAGACTGTTGTTATTATCAAATTAAGAAGGATGCTCTTTTAGTATAGAAACAGGTGAGCAATTCATATGTATCTAACGCCAAAATCCCAAATGAAAACAGAATAAGGATTCTATATTTGCAGAACCTAAACCTTCCGTATAGCAATTGGGGACTTCTGTCCACACAGTGTCGGCGTGTTTTTATATATTAAATTAACGTAATAGCAAATATAGAATTCAATTTTCTCCGGGCGGGCTGAAATGACATCCGTGGATGTGGCACATAGTGAATGGAAAACAAGTCTCTAGGAACCCGGTTCGTAACAAACAGCTCGTGGCGATGCATCGTCCATAAGTCCCATCAGACCGGGGCTTCTTGACAATCGACTGGGATTAAAAAGTATACATTGAAAACATGACTTCACCACTGGGCACTCCAATACGACACTCAATTACGGCTAGAGGCTTCGGGGAGAACATCATCTTTGCGAAACTAACGAGTCTTAGATTAGATATTGCAAAGGGGAACGAGACGCAGAGATGGAAAGAGATGGAAAGTGAAGAATATTGAAGTAGAGTGAGACCGGTGATTAGGCCTCAACAAATAAATTCACATCTGATAAATCAAATTGCTCCGAAATGGGGCCTTTAGAAAAATCCTTGATTAAAAAAGTACACCATGCAACAGTAAAGTAAACATGCAACAATTGGCTAATAATACATAATAAGATTACAAAGTTTCAACAAAACAGGCAGTGAACAACTTATGAGTAATTGGTTTTGTCTCCCAGGAGCTGAACCCCCCTCTTACCCATTTGAAAATGTCTGTAAATAAGTTTGCGAATGACGGGGAGAGAGTTACAAAAGTAAAGCCATCATGTTTTCATATCTCACGTGTACCAGTATACTATCCAACATGACGTCAGAGTGACGAACCTTGGCGGGGGTGAATAAAATGAAGTACAAAGGCATCTCGTTGCCTAGCAGTTAAGAGCATCGGACTCAAACTCTGGTGTTTTCTGACCAATAGATTGTGGGTTCGAATCCCTGTGTCATTTAGCAAAACACTCTATGATGATTCGCCATTCGGATGGGACGTAAAGCCGTTGGTCCCGTGTGTTGTGTAACGCACGTGAGAGAACCCATCGTGCACTCATCGAAAAGAGAAAGGGGTTCGTCCCGGTGTTCCTGGTTAGATCGGCAGCATATTGTTTAACTAATGCTTGAGTATCCGACTCCTCTGCCAGTTTATATATTATTTGATTTGATATTTTGAGTCCAACCAAATGGTTTAATATGTATAGGTCTTTTTAATGAGCCAGACGTGCATTCATCTCTCCTTTGATTATACCAAATCTATTTATAATATCTAGGCTACGTCGGGAAGATCGCGACAATATCTTCGTGTGGAAAAATGCTTTGTTTGGCAAGTATGACTTTTCTCGCTTGGTTTTATTATAAATATACAGCCCCATTTTAACCCGGTTCCGTATTTGGCGTTTTATTAGAGACGGGCTGGAAGGGCATCCAGGGGCTGTCGCTGGTTCCAACTACTCGCCTCGGCTGCCGAAGATGACATACTACTGGAGATAATTTCAAGTCATATTGGCTAACCGGACGAAAGTACACGGGCAATTTGATGCTTTATCAGTGATCCAAATATCAAAATGCCAAAAGGACACTCCCAAAGATCTAGGCCAATACTTGGGGAATTTATAACATGAACAGACGCTCTCTAACTGGTGTTTCTTAGCTGTAGAGTTATCAAGACCTTTACTTTCATACAGCTTGACCTAATTGTTTGGGTCAAATCCAATAAAAATGGTAGCTGCTGCTCCAGAGTGCATAGCTTTGAGGTTTTTGACTGAAGGGGATTATGAAACAACAAACTTGAATATGGACTGTAAACGTTCAAGTCAAACATGCAACCAGGGATATGTTTGCGTTATACTTTACTTCCCCGAAAAGGATAGTGAAGAGATAACGTTATGCTGATGAACTATTAAAACAACCCTTCGCGTTGAGCCATTGTGGGTCGTTGTTTCGGAAGTACACTTCGAAAAATGGAAGTTGATTTTAAAATTAGTTCCCCAAGATGAACATGGGGTTATCTGTTCGGGTATAGCATCATCGATTTTGAAATTGCTCCTTTTTTCTTTTTTTATTATATTATAATTGTTTGCTTAATATTATCGCCCTAAAAATAAACAGTTTCGCACTGATATTAAAAAAAATAATAATAAAAAGGTAGGATTCAATCAAATATCAATATTTAAGAAAATATAATAATCGGATATAACTATACCAACACGCCCAGTTCAATTCAATTAGAGCATCCTCTCCCCATAGCGTTTTTCTTAAAGGATTTGGGTACTTTTTCAAAATGTCCATAGACTTACATTAAACTTACAGGGTTTGAAGATAATGATAGTGGAAAGCTTCCCTTCAAATCTTACTTACTGAGGTGCTGTAGTTTTTGAGAAATGCGTAAAACAATGTCATAAAATACGTTTGTAAATTATTAAAATAATTTTCGTCTCATGAGACGAACATTATTTTACTGACATTGTTTTACTCATTTCTCAAAAACTACAGCACCTCAGCACGTAGTATTTTCAGGGAAGCTTTCTACTATCATTATCTTCAAACTGTAAGTTTAGTGTAAATCTGTGGACATTGTGTGTTTTGCCCTACAAAAGTTACATAGACCCTTTAACAGGTTTTGTAATTGTATTAACCTATATACTAAAAAAACATATACATACGATATAGTCACACCTTTTTATTTTCAAATCCAATTTGATTGTTTTGATTGAGATTACGGGGGAACGTTTTTATGTTAATATTCAATTTTGTTTAGTTGTGTGTTTTCTTCCAAAGATTGAAACTCCGGATTATCAACCTTGTTTTGACAGCAAGACTACCGAGATCGCTGTAATGACGTCAGACGTGAGGACGGTTTGAATCCCGAACCGGTAACTACCAGCAGTGGTGATTTTTTTTTTTTTTTTTTTTTTTTATTCCTTTCAGTGATTCAGCACTGGACACCTTTGGTAATTGTCAAAGACCGGTATTCTCACTTGAGCTATCCCAATATTTATAAAATAACAAATCTGTGAACATTTCGACTCAATTGGTCATCAAAGTTGCAGGAAAATAACGACGGAAAAAACACCCTTGTTGTACAAGTTCGTGTGATTTCAGACGCCTATAAAAGGTTTCAGGCCTGTAGTCTTTTAAAACTTGAGAAAACAGTCTTTTTCAAAAATTACGTTACTTCAGAGGGAGATGTTTCTCACAATGTTTTATGCTATCATGCAACAGCTCTTCATTGCTCGTTAACAATGTGAGTAAATACTAATAGTGTCCAGTTCCTTTAAGTTCAACATTCCTCGCCATTGAATAATCCAAAGTAAGAAGATATGACGAATAATTTATCAGTTAGTTATTGAGTTTATAAGAATGCGTTTACACGCCTGTGTTTATAAAGTGAACGGCTGCATGGTATAGTTTGCACAAGGACTCCCACAAGTTCAATAACACGTTTGTATCGTCAATAGCACAAGCCGCATGCGCTTCTCAACGATGACGTGATGTCGATACGTTAAATTTGACATCCACTGTGTACAGAGTTCTTTTACTATTCAAAGTGCATTCGTTTATCGATCCATTTCCACAAATTATTGTTAAAGCCATTGGACCCTTTCGGTACAGAAAAAAAAAGTTCACAGATTTACAAATAATTTACAGGGTTTACAGAAGGTAATGGTGAAAGACTTCCCTTGAAATATTAGTCCATGAAATGCTTTACTTTTTGAGAAAACGGTAGAACAATATAAATTCTCGTTAACGAGAATTACGGATTTGTTATAAACACATGTCATGTCACGGCGAAACGCGCGGAAACAGGAGTGGGTTTTCCCGTTATTTTCTCCCGACTCCGATGTCCGATTGAGCCTAAATTTCCACAGGATTGTTATTTTATGTATAAGTTGTGATACACGAAGTGTGGGACTTGGACAATACTGTTTACCGAAAGTGTATAATGGCTTTAACCTTTAAGGGTTTTCTGATTGTATGCCAGTACATTTGATGCACACAATCAATCGGTGACTAGTTAAAGACAGTGGACACTATTGGTAATTACTCAAAATAATTATGAGCATAAAACCTTTCTTGGTGACGAGTATTGGGAAGAAGTTGATGGTATAAAACATGGTGAGAAACGGCTTCCTCTGAAGTGCCATAGTTATCGAGAAAGAAGTAATTTTCCACGAATTTGACTTCAAGACCTCAAGTTTAGAACTTGAGGTCTCGAGATCAACCATCTAAACGCACACAACTTCGTGTGACAAGGGTGTTTTTTTGTTTCATTATTATCTCGCAAGTTCAAAGACCGACTGAGCTCAACTTTTTACAGGTTTGTTATTTTATGCATATGTTGAGATACACCAACTGTGAAGGCTAGTCTTTGACAATTACCAATAGTGTCCACTGCCTTTTAAGTCCGCAAATTCGAATGCGAAACGAAATAGTTTGACGTCACACAATTCGCAATGAATAATAGTTTGTGCGCTCAACTCCTCTGAAACTTTCACTTTGCACCCGCATCCCAATCAAGTATGAACCGGGTTTTCTTTCGTCACGGTGACGCAACGAAGTTTACTTATTGAAATTACGGCCGGATGACATTTGACGATATAGATGAGTCTTGACGCAGATACAAAACATCTTGGGAATTGTAAGCCTTTTGCGGATGTCTTTTACGTTGGAGGGGGCCAATTATGTTGTGGCACATACTCACTAATGAAGTCATTAAAATCCAAATCAACCTGTGACCCGCTCTGTGAAATTGAGTCAGATGTAGGCAATTTCAGGAATTGAGTTATATACATGGCTGGAAAGAATACATCATCAGCAGTAATTTGGTATGTGTCTAAGCTTTGGGGTGTTTCGCGTTGCTGAGTTACTCCCGTTTGAAATTAGCCACTACACCATTTTTTTTTTTTTTTTTAAACAAATTACAAGTAAAATGTTATTTTAAACTACCATTGTGTGCAAAAGGATAAAATGATATTTTAAACAACCATTGTGTGCAAAAGGATTCAAATTAGACATAAGGATGTTTACAAAATTGTTGTATTCGTAGCTTTGTTGCCTAAAAGTAAGTGTTCTAACGTTCTAAAGGTGTTCTAAAGTTTTTTAGTTTTTTTTGTTTTTTTTTTTACATTTTCCACATTAAACTGTCCATAACTTAATATTGCATTGGGCGACATGTGACTCATTTTCACAGAGTGGGTCACCAATGTCCTGGTGGAGTCAACTTCATTGGTATCCCAGAATATATCATTCAACTAATCAAGAGGGAGGTTATCCAAGCCTGTACGCCTCGTTTTTGAAAGGGCAAGGGCAGGCAAGGCCTTTTCTTCTCAGTAAAGGGCACCATATGAGAAATGTGAATTTTGGAGCGTTTCAAAGAGCACACACAGATTATATAGTTTGATAAAACATTGCTTTGATTAAGCGATGGAAAATGAAAAGCCAATTGCCAGAAAGATAACATTGTGTTGTATATTTCCCTTTATGAGCCCCAAAACGGACAAAAGGGTACACAATCTTTCTCCGGTCAGTTGACACAGAATCGATTTACTGACAACTGATGGAGCTAAAAAAAGTACTTAGTATGTGCGATGTCCGACTCGGGCAATGTTCAACTGCAGTAGAAAGAGAGCCTCGTTTAGTCTGAGTACTCTAAGCCAACAATACAACTATTCGGTTTAAGTAAGATCAGATACAAAACCGTGAATATTTTATGTAAAACACAAAATCAACCAAACACAAAACAACCAAACTTTCCATCCAGACAGTGGACCAAGGCTATGCAGGAATAGACCAAAATATTAAAAAAAAAAAAAAAAAAAAAAAAAAAAAAAATCCCTCTTGTGATGTATTCATTGTAGATTGTAATATTTATATCAACAAAATGGACGACGAATAATCTTTAAGGTCGCGTTCGATTCCCGTCGTAGGATTCTAAGCTGGTCGAGGAGAGGTTGAACATGTTTTGTGCCACGAAATGTCAATAGTTTCTTGTTTATTTTTTGGAAAGTTTAAATACTTGTTCTGTCTTGATGCTGTTCTTGATCGTGTTTTTCTCTGTATTATTCTTCCAAAATGGATCTATTTTGTCCAGATAGACGCTCCGTTTGACCTAGTATGTTCGCTTCTTACATTGTGTTGGTTATTCAATTTAATTCCAGTGACTTCTTTGTGTGTCTCTTTTGTTTTGTTTTTGGTATGGAATTAAAGGTACTTTGAGCTTAATTTAATAATCTTACTCGTAGTACAGTTATAAGTTATTCGTGTAGTTGTACTCGTGGTACATACTACAGTCAAGCTTCAAGCACGTCCGTAAGCTTACATGCATTACAACTGGTCTGGATTCAAATACTGGAACCATATAAAACACTATCCACTATAAACCTATAAGCCATTGGATCAACTTTTCTTACTTAGCTAGGATTATTGTTCTCAACTGAAAAGACCAAGTCATACTTTAAAGATCTCACTCTGAAAATGCGTGGCTTGGGGTCATACTAGCAGGTACTTAAAGTAATCTCATTGCATAGCTTCGAGGAATATTATGGAGTGACCCATCACCGAGACGCCGGAGTTTCTTGGCAAAACACTCATCGGTCAGCCCCGGCCCATGGAGCCATAGACAAGCTCCAGTGGTTGGTCAACAACAGCCTATGGACACAGATGACGTAGGGCAGCAAACTGCTATTGTACAGCAGGTAGCGTTTGACATTTTTACGCTGCGGAGGATTACGCTCATGATATAGTGTCCTCAATGGGTTCCCGTCAATGTTGTTGTAATGACATCAATAAGCACTTCCAAAGTACGAGTGAACCAGTTAAAGGAACTGACCACTATTGCTCAAAATAATTGTAAACGTTAAAACTTATTTGGTAATTAGAGCAACGGATAGCTGTTGATTGTATAAAACATTGTGAGAAACGGCTCCCCCTGAAGTAACGTAGTTACATAAGTTTGTATATTCACTAGTTAACAGTATAATAAGCACTTGGAATTATTTTTAGGTTGACTCATATACCTAACGGCATATTCCCTTTCTTACACATGCTTTGACATTTTTTGACAAACTGTTGTTGTCGTCCCAACCACTTTTTATTTTTGTACCAAAATCTAACAAACCAAACAAGGACAAAACAACCTAAACCATCCCCAGGCACACTATCTTTAGTGTTGGATAATGAATGTTACTAGAAAGCGTAATTCCTGGATTTACAAGTTTTGGAAAAACACCTTCAACTATTGTATTTATTTATAGGTATGGCAACGGCCGGTGATTAGTTTTTGTGCCCATCGGACGGGTCACAATACGATCAATTTCCCTTCTCGAGAAACTCCAGGTAAGTGCAGACTCCTTTTTTAATTAAACCTGACTGCGCCCGGTAAACCACTTGGGAAGCACCCGTTTCACGTGGTTTGCATATTTGATCAAATTTAGCGCCCCAAAACACACGTCCCTTCAGCACTAACTTCACACATAAGTTTACAAAACCTCCCGTCTGAAACAACAGGGTCATCATGAAATCGAGTTTAAGATGGTCATTTTGTCTTGAGCTTTTGGGCAATGACTAATTATTAATGCTAAACTCTGGGTTGTCTCGTGACAACCAAGGCACACGGCAACGGAATACCCTTCCTGGTTGTTTTTTTTTTCTTTCTTTAAAGGTGGAAATCAAGTTAGTTTTCTTGCCAACGTGACAACAATTTTGTTTCTTGCGTTATCGCAATGTAATTGAATTCACTTTGTCGTGCAGTTCTGATGGGGAATTGTTGAGTGCATCTTTAGGTACTCTAAATTAACACCTGAAAAGTTCGAGGGGTCCTCATTTACTCGTTGCCCAACTCGTTTAACACAACCATGAAATTGTAACAAGTTTATGCTGTTGCTCGACATATTTAGATAAATAATTAGGATCAATGAACAGCAATAAAACCAGGGCTCAATTTCATAGCGCTGCTTAAAGACACTAGACACTATTGGTAATTGTCAAAGACCAGTTTTCTCAGTTGGTGTATCTCAATATATTATGCATAAAATAACAAGCCTGTGAACATTTTAGCTCAATTGGTCGTCGAAGTTGCGAGATAATAATGAAAGAAAAAAATCACCATTGTCACACGGAGTTGTGTGCTTTCAAGGCTTGATTTCGATACCTCAAATTCTAAATCTGAAGTCTCGAAATCAAATTGGCAAAAAACTACTGCATTCTCGAAAACTACGTTACTTCAGAGAGAGCCGTTTCTCACAATGTTTTATATTACCAAAAGCTCTCCATTACTCAAAATTTGAGCAAAAGTGTGTGTGATAGCTACGTCGGTTTACATGATCCTTTAAAGTTCACATAAAGGCACTTACATTTGCTTAACCTGTTCCACGTTTTCCGTCAAGTTTCTAATCGCATTAGTAGTGCTGTCTTTATCACGTTAATAACACTAAACACAAAGTTATCTCGCTCTTTGAATCGCGCGTGTCCATTGTACGAATAGCTAATGCATGTATAGAGAGTTGGTAAAAAAGACACCGACCTTGTGTCTTCAAACAGAGAATGTACAAAACGGTAAAGCAATCTACCCACACTCGCAGATCGACTGACAATACTCGCAAATCACTAGAAGTTTTGTCAACCAAAATTGCCTAAGGCGCTCTTTTCACAGTTCCTAACAGGGTGCAATTAAGAGAAGAAACCACACTGAGTAGCTGAGATGACCGTCTGACAATTTAACAAGTCAGCTCGTCATAGACTCAGTCTCAAGCCCCACTCAACATTCCTTCAAGGTACTTGTAGAAAGGAAGAGGTAAGAAAAGAGGGGACAGAAGAAGTATAGACATCATAATACTTTAATCAGGTGTTTTAGACTAACATTAGTAATGTAAGCTACTTTCTTTCGACCAACGATCTGGAGATGTTGGGAGATGTTTTGACATTCCCTTTATGAAATGCTTTAAAGCAAAGTATACCCTTTTTAACTGTTTGATTGTATACATGTAGATGTATTGAACAAAACTAACATGTGAAACAAACAATCTCAAAAGGTGGTCGCGTTTTTCCCGAAATATTACCAAAAATCATTACCGCCTTTGTTATCGTAGGAAGAACATTCGCCAATATGAATACAACATCTGAGAAACGTTACGCGGTAACGCTTCTCGTATTATTTTTGGGTGCAATATAATTTTATATCCTATTAGATAAACCACTATTACTTCTAACTGTTTCTCTAAATGTGTTGTACTAGCAAAACCTCCCGGGTAAGCTTCCAACCAACATGTTGTACTGCCATTAATTTTAAGAGTAATGACCAAACGTTTACGAGTCACCTTTCAGCAAAGTGTATGAACCAAGGTATGTACTGTACACCACAGGCCATGTTAAGTGAAGTCAATGTTGCCGCTATACTGACAGGGCAAACCTGTTTGAATCAAGATAACGTACATCACTGATGGTTCAATGATAACTGAAGTTATTTCTGAATCAAGGCACACAATTCATCGTCAGTATAATGCATTTTGCATACAGGTTTTTACAGGCCCAAACATCAGCTATGAACAAATCATATATTGAGCAATGGCGAAATTCACGGCATTCTGCAAATCGTTTACTGTACCTCACACGTTTATCAAAGAAGAAGCTAACAACTTTCAACTACATCAGGTATGATGACTATTCCCGGAATAAACACAAAACGAACATGGATTTATAGGCAGCAATTCTACACTTTTTGTAAAGCCGTAGGGTGTTATCCGGTAGACATTTGTTCTCAGCATTATGTTTAAATCGTGGGAGTTATTACAAGCAATTGAAGCTTATAGAGTACTTATGCTTCATGTTCAACGTCGTGTTATTACAGTGTGTGGGTGTGTTAATTGCAGATTTACTTCAATGTATCCCCAGAGTATGACAACCCTACTTTAATCTAGAGGGCTTAAATGTACACATACCTTTCCTGTATAAGCTGTTTTTGAGGGCGAGGGGAGTGGGGTTACCATCCCGAGCAACACGCGACGATGCCTCTCATCAGGAAGAGCTGCAAGGACGAGAAGGAATGCACAAATAAAATACAACTGATGTGATTTTAGTGGCCAGCAGGGAGAGTGGATGTTCACTCGAGCGGGAAGATGTGAGATGCTTTTATTGTAGAAACGTCATCTCTGTTACGCTTGAGTGGCGATGGTGTCAATCAAATCATCAAGATGAACAACGCAGTTGTTGTTTTTTTCACTGATTTATAATGTCTTGTAGTGGGCTATACATAATGCGGGCTGGGCAGCTAAAGTTGAATAGATTGTTTTGAATTCAAAAATTTAATCATTTCTGTACGGATCAAGGCTGTGGTATATATGTTACTTAAAGGTGTCCAGCACATGTGTTAATGTTTTCAAAGACTATTCTCACTTGGTGTCGTGAACATTTTGGCCTTATGGTCATTGAAGTTGCAAGAGAATAATGAAAGAAAAAAAAACACCCTTGATGCACAAAATAAAGTCTGTGCTTCCGGATGCACAATACAAGAATTCAGGTATTGAGTCTTTGTTCAGAGGGAGCCGTTTCTCACAATGTTAATACTATCCTATCAACAGCTCTCCGTTTTTTATACACGTCATTCCTAAAAGTATGTGAGTTTTTAGAGAGTAACAAAATGTAAGTCATCGTAAAATGTATGACAAAAACGAGGCTGAAAAGAGAACAACCTGGTCTTTCTCTTATTCGCTATGAGGTCAGGCTTCTAGATTTCACTTAAGGAGTAAGCCGAACATAATGCAAGCAAGTCGTTCGCACACTACATCAAGGTTTTCTGGAAATTGTATTGTGAAGAAAGGCTGAGCAGCAAAATGTCAAAGTATGTTATTTAAAAAAGAAAAGAAAAAAAAAGAAAAAAAAAAAAAAAAGGCAAGCACACTAATACAGTAGATTGAATTTTTCTTCGATATGTATCATCCATGTTTGAAGTTAGGGAGTTATTTGAAGGCTGGATGATATCCTTAAATCTTGATGGGTGGATTTGCTTTGGGCAACCTTACAGTAGATGGAATTTTATCTTCGATATGTATCATTCATGTTTGAGGTTTAGGGACTGAGTTATTTGAAGGCTGGACAATATCCTTAAAGCTTGATGGGTGAATTTGGTTTGGGCGACCTTATTTGTTGAAGGTTTGTTTACGGTCTGTCTGGCAAAACAATATATATATATATATATAGTAATGGGCAAACAATACGCAAGTCCTGAATATTGCTACAAATTTTCTAATACACGACTCGGGCCGCTTTCTCATACTCAACGAGGTGTGAATTTTGTATCAATCAGCAACCCGTGTCTAAGTGGTCTCCATTGTCTAAGCAGGCAAACCCGCCGTATCTACCCCTTCATAACCTACACCACCAACCCGACCGCTCCAAGTCTGATCTTCATAGATTTGGTAGTTTTGCTTGTATCCTGATTTGTAATTTACCACTCGCTTCCTCCCATGACGTACCCACCCCCGCAAACTCCCGGGGACAAACCGGATATTTATAGTTAGTACGAGATGCTAATCACATCATAAGATATCACGATGAGTCCATCACATTGCCATCTGCCGATCTATCCATCCCCATCATTAATGTCACTACTACGCAAGAAGGAGATGAAATACACAGATACTTTTTTTACCCAAACGAAGCAGTGTGTAGCTCTAAGCTCGCCGTCTGACATTATTAAGGAGTTTTCGTTTCAGACGACGGATGGTTTTGCGACGGTAAAGATGACATTTGGCGTCATCTGCGCATGCGTCGGCTTTGAGGACGGTCGTCCCTCAATTTCTACGACAGTACTTGGGATAAATCTTCGTTGTGCTGAAAACGACAACGTTTAGCTGAACAACCGTCGCAGAACCATCCGTCGTCGAAAACGAAAAGTCCCTATTGTCTATACGCCCTGCGCAAATGAAGCTTCTCATGACAAACATCTGCTCCGCGGTAGTAGAATTAAGCAAGACAGTTCTCTAAAGAACAAAACTCTACCTGGCAAGTAGATACACACATGGTGTTACCGCAAAAAGAAGTATACATTGATACCTCACCATTCAATGCCTCATTGTATTTATGGCACAGGTGGTATTCCGTCAGGTCATACTGTTTCAAGGGGAAAACAAACGCCTGGTAACAAACTCTTAAAAGTAATAGCAATCAAACTATTGATTAGAAACCTACAACAGCTTTCGATAGTACAAAGAATTTTGTAAAATGCATTGATGCAACTCACTTCCTCATAGGATTTTATGATTTTTAGAAGCCATCTGAATTTAAACTTAACAAACAAATTATTGAATAATTTTTGGTTACGTAAATATTATCAACAATTATTTTGTTCCGTTTGTACAAAATCACTTGTTGGAAACTATGTCAGAATACTGCCCACACTATAACATTAATCTTGAATAATGTAAGATGCTGATCTAAAACAACATTTTTATATAGGACAAAGCCCGAGTTTTTGAGGGGATGCACTTTTTAGACGGTCGACTTTTTAAAGTGTTTTTCCCCAAAACTAAAGATGTTTGCCTCTGGTATAATTGAATGGAATGTTGAATCATAAAACAATATTTGGCAGAACTCGGTCAGTTTGCATGATTTGTTTTTCCTGCCTGAAGTATTTTTCCAGCCCAGTATGTTATAGTTTTTATCCTTTCAATAAATTTAATTTGAATTGTCGTGTACCCGCTGGGAATTATTTATTGCTTCATAGAGTCGTAATCGTTGAAAAGAGGGACATTATTTGTTTCTTGTGTGTGTGTAACCGACTTGTTTATTTTGAAATATCAGAAAGTCTGGAGGGCTTTGGAGCTTTCAATTTTAGCACTTTAGTGTGACACGTCTGGTAACAATTTGAATTGAGTGGAGAGTGAATTACTGTGGAGAATGTTTGGTTCTTTCCAGTGAAGGGTGTGTTTCTCTGGTCAGAGTCACATGAGGAAGAGGTTAGATTACAATGTATGGCGTGTAAGAGACAACCCGAAGACGCTCTCTCAGAACACGCAAGTTGAAACATTCAAAAACAAAGTATTAAAGGGACCCTTTCTCTTCGCTCTTTAAAGCCATTGGACCCCTTCGGTAAACAGTATTGTCCAAGGCCCACACTTCGTGTATCACAACTTCATATATCAAATAACAAACCTGTGAAAATTTAGGCTCAATCGGTCGTCGGAGTCGGGAGAAAATAACGGGAAAACCCACCCTTGTATCCACGCGTTTCGCCGTGTCATGACATGTGTTTAAAATAAATCCCTCATTCTCGCTATCGAGAATTGATATTGCTTTACTGGTTTCTCAAAAAGTAGAGCGTTTCTTGAAATAATATTTCAAGAGAAGTCTTTCACCACTACCTTCTGTAAACCCTGTAAGTTATTTGTAAATCTGTGAACTTTTTTTTTTGTACCGAAAGAGTCCAATGGCTTTAAAACAAGAGAAAATGGGACAAATTAAGTCAATATTATTAATACTACTTTTTATTTATTTATATATCACGAATATGAAAATTGTGCATAGATAAGCCTACGCAAAGTATTTAAGCACAGAAGATGGAGGGAAAGGAGTTAATCCACACAGACTTAAATTAAGACAGTATGGAGCTGTCAGATTAAACAAAGGCACGTAGAAGACAGTCTAGACAGACAAACTACAAACACTTTCGTTATGTACACAATGTAGGTTGCTCATAACCACTCTATCACACATTAGGTAAATTTGGCGGGCAACTACAAACAATCGTCTTCCTCTGCGTCAGCATCGATAATAGACGACGCAGGTTTACGACATTCGTACGTTCACTCAAGGGAGAGAGGAGAGGCCTGTTCTATGACTAAAGAAATGAAGAATTGCAATAGCCACCGGTGAACTTTACTATTACGTCCGCATTAGCATTAAAAACCAGCTGGAAAAAGACATTGCCACTTGCGACACCCGATAGACCTGCCTCGGGAATGAACCGATCAATTACACCAGATATAGATAATTGTACTAGCCAAATGTGAACTCTACTGTTACGTCCGCATCAGCATTACTAACCAGCTGGAAAACATCATTGCACTTGCAGCACTTTAAAAGAGGCCTACATCGTGAACCCACCGGTGAACTGTAAACCAGATAGTATAATTATAAGAGGAATAGCAAAAGGTGAACTCTACTGTCACGTCCGCATTAGCATTACCAACCAGCTGGAAAACACCATTGTCACTGGGGTCAAGCAGTAACAGAGTAGATACAAGAAAAGCACTTAGCTAAGTTGCAAAATTAAAATGGTCATGGTAAATTGATGTTGCTCGGACTGGTCGTTAGCTAAGATGATCACAAACTTCAATCTCGAAAGAGTGGTCAACTTATTATAGCAAGTAAAACATCACTAGGGGAAACTGAACGGTTAGTAATTGTTTACTAGTGTGATAACGGCGTGGTAAACGTGATCTGGTAAGAGGTCAAACATTAACTTCTGATGAAAGTCAATCTGAGACTACCCGACGATGAATGGTCATCAAAACCCGAAATAAGTACGGAAAATAGGGGCCTAGCAGAAAGACTCTTTTCTTTTCAAATGCATTGCCAACATTATTATCATATCTATCACTGCGCTGAGCAACCAACGCCTATAATAAATGGATTGAAGAATAATTGGGTGAATGTTCTTTTTCGATTTCGCCTCAAACATTCGTGTGCACTCGCGTGGCAATATGATTATACCATTACCGAATTAGAGGTCACACTAAAAAAAACAAGGGGGCCTGATTTCATTGAACTCAGTATAAAGTACAAAAAGTAGATACGAAAATCAAGGGCGAACGTTATTGGCACGAATTGATCAAAAACACGGTTGCACACGTCCACAAAAGACAACCAAGCAAACACAAGTGAATGGAGGGCACAACAAAGTCAGAAAACAACATTACGACTCTTTGACATCCGCAAAATCACAAAACCTGCTGCTTACTAAAGAGTAGGGCCCAATTTCATAGAGCTGCTAAGCATAAACAAACAAATCCTAAGCAGGAAATTTCTTCCTTGAAATTTCCTAGGAAATAAATATGGCTAAAAAGTATTTCGGAATATTATAGTGTTCCACACAAATATCCCTCGAAATTGTTTGGTTTCTTGTATTTCGAAAACAAACAGTTTATACCGTGTTAGTTCACGAAATAAAGTGTAAAGCACACAACTTCGGGGTATCTTGTTCTTTCCAACCTAACAGGTCCGGACTTTTTTGGTGATAATTAAAAATCACTATTCGACCTTTTGAAATTAAGATTTCACTGGTTAGTTTCATTGTATCAGCAACTTTAAATAGGAATAAAACAATCAAACGGTTCCAAAAAACGAGCGGCAAACGTTCCCTTTAATAACGTAAAAATGTCATTTTGATTGGATTCGTCGGTTTATGCAACGTCGGGAGAGCTGTATTTGTCTAATATGTTGGCTTGTGTGCAACAATACTTCAAGTAGACAACATTTACATATATACATGTCCACATTCAGTGCAATGCCCTGCGTGTAAGTGTATGGCGACCTCGCTGAGAAAAGAACTCTCAAATCCAATATGGATAAGTTTACTTAGAAGTGCAAAGGGTTGCAGCTTTGGTTTTTGAATGAGCTAGCAGGTCTGTGTGTGTCCTGGTAAAGGCAATGCTAAATTGAAAGCTTCCGTTATGAACTGCGCGTTGTGTGTTGCAAACCGTACTCTTGTAACCGCCAACGTTACGATTAAGCGGTGAACTCGGGTCTCGAAGTACTTGTTGGAACTTTTTTTTATTTACGTGCAAGTTGAGCAGATGGGATATACAAAAACAACATACAAGAAGAGGTATAGGCTCTTAAAGGAACACGTTGCCTTGGATCGGACGAGTTGGTCTATTAAAAGCGTTTGAAACCGTTTGTTATGAAATGCATATGGTTAGAAAGATGTTTTAAAAGTAGAATATTCTGATCCACACAAGTAACACACAAAATTGCACGGTTTTCCTTTTACGTCGCAAACTATCACAATTTTGACTCCCATAAATGGCCGACCGCGTTAGTCGACGAGGTAAAAAGAAAACCACGCAATTTCGAGGCATATTTGTGTAGATAAGTATATTCTACTTTTATAATATCTTTCCAACCATGTGCATTTTATAAAAAACGGTTACAGAACGCTTTTCAAAGACCAACTCGACCGATCCAAAGGCAACGTGTTCCTTTAATTTAAACAGCTTGATCTCTACGAACACGTGCGGTTGATACTGTTTGAAATCTTGACGAAGCGTCATTTTACGTTGATAATTGAGTATTTTGTGATTAGGGCCTTAATTGTGACTGTGAAATGTACTACTCGGTTAGTCACGCTACAAATATTATTAGTCGCGACTTCCACACTAGTCGCGACTATTGTTTGTTTTCCACGGTGCATTGCGGTATATTACTAAATGTGTGTCGACGCAGGGGCATTATTGTAAAACTCAGGCTATTACGGTGAAGCCATTGGTGTCAATGTATATTTGCTTTACCCCAAAAACTATATAATACTATATATGTAAAAACTGTTTTTTTTTTTTTTTACTTTTGCCAGAAAGTTCGGTACATTCTCAAAAAGCATACGGAAACCGAGCCTACATTTATTTCAAAATAGACCAGCAAGCATCGATAACTAACTTAGAAAAGGGTTGAACCGTCCTTCATCAAGAATTATCCTATACAAATCTAGTATAATTTAGACTAGTATAAATCAGATTAACCACTTCGATTCGATTTCATGAGGATTGTGTTTATAAAAGTAATCCAATCAAACGAGTACCGGGTAATAGATCTTACAACCTCGACTAATCAGTTGATGCGAATGCAGCTAATCGACTTAAAAAACCGAGCGAACTGACCGCCACAGGATTAACAGATGCTGACAGCAACCAACTTCTCTGTAATACACCGAGGTGAGCATTGGAGACTTAAAGACACTGGCCACTATTGGTAATTGTTACAGACCAGTCTTCTCACTTGGTGTATCTCAACATGCACAAAATAACAAACCCGTGAAAATTTGAACCCTTTGGTCGTCGAAGTTGCGAAATAATAATATAAGAAAAACGCCATTGTCACACGAAGTTGTATGCTTTCAGAAGCTTGAATTCGAGACCTCAAAATCAAATCCTGCGGTCTCGAAATAAAATTCAAATAGTTATTTTACTGAGACTTTCTAGTGAACTACGTTACTTAAGAGGGAGCCGTTTCCCACAATGTTGTATACTATCAACAGTTCTCCATTGCTCGTTACCAAGTAAGTTTTGTATGCATAACAATTATTTTGAGTAATTATCAATAGTTTCCAGTACCTTTAAGCTTGTTCTACAACTGGTTTACAGGGCATCACACTCATTGCCGTCCTCGGGAATCCATCAAATCCTATCCATCCAATTTGCACATTTCTTTTTCCAGGGGGCCGTCCCGTAAAATATATCGAACCTTTATATGGCATATGGCTGTTGAATACGATTTGCTAATCAGATGTTAAGGTTTTTTAAAGCGAGAAAATCGGACCGACGTTCTATCTTGATTTGTATTTACTTAATACTCTGTTGTAAAGGTTTATACATAGACCCGTAAGTATGAATTGCTAAACCAGTCACTTGACGACAATCTAGAGATGTTGTCAAGTGTTGATATTAAAGGAACACGTTGCCTTGGATCGGACGAGTTGGTCAAAACAAAAGCGTTTGTAACCGTTTTTTATAAAATGCATATGGTTGGAAAGATGTTTTAAAAGTAGAATACAATGATCCACACAAGTTTGCCTCAAAATTGCGTGGTTTTCCTTCTACTGTGCGAACTAACATGGTCGGCCATTTATGGGGGTCAAAATTTTGACCCCCATAAATGGCCGACGTGTTTAGTCGACGAGGTAAAAGGAAAACCACGCAATTTCGAGGCATGTTTGTGTGGATCATTGTATTCTACTTTTACAACAGCTTTCTACCCATATGCATTTTATGAAAAACGGTTACAAAGGCTTTTCAAAGACCAACTCGACCGATCCAAGGCAACGTGTTCCTTTAAGGGGTTAAGATGGACTGTGGAGTGAGGCCCGACAGCGGAAGATTGAAGACGTGTTTCGGAGATGTCATGGGTACTTCATGTCAGTATACATTGTGACTATTCGATTAGAATAATATGCGCTGATGTCTGTCTGTGTATATGTCTGTGTATGACATCATTATTTCCACTATCAGTCCTTACAGATAAGACTTAAACTTTAACTTCATCAAGTCTCCTGATGAAAGTGGACGATTCTAAATAGACAGATTAATAGGATTTTACATTGAACAAACATCAAATGCTCTAGAGAAGTTAATGCACATGTCATCGTGATGAATTTCGTATACGCTTAAAAACAAGAACATCAGCAACAGTGGCAATAGTTGCAAATCATCCTGCTTATAACACTAATTTAAATGCTCGTATTATAATATTTGACCTCTTTTTTTCAAAGAATCAAAACACCTCGGAGTAAACAGTTTCTCTATTGAAACTATTATTGTTCGCTCTGTGAATTAGATTAACCAATATTTTTCACACGTGCTTTCTATATAATTGGTTCCTCACTTTTCTTTCACTAGAAGTAAATATTCCTAAAATAAGACCACTTTAACCGGAATCCCAATTCCCAAGTTTTACATTTCCCATGATTGACGATTCAAGCAAAAGTTTATAGTTGTATGAGCAAGTGGTTATAAGAGCAAAGGACTCTGCTGGTCCACTCTAATGGTGTTCAAATGCTTCGTAAAATGTTAGGATGGGATATTACGCCCTTAGGTCCTACGAACTAGGACGGATAGTGGCGTATTGCACTTACACACCGTAACGTACACGAACACATGCCGTGGAAGAATTGGGGAGTAACTCTGGTGTTTCTGTTTCACATAAAGCATGCACCTATATTTAGAACCCCCAACCCCACACGCCCACCCTCAGTTAGGTTCTACCCCACCCACCCCAACCTCCTTCCCGAACGAACATGTTTTGCTACGCCACTTATACAGTGAACACGACTAACAATAATCCCGGGTCTTGTGCCTGCACGTGACAAATATAATTGACTGGTATTAACGATAAGAGGGCATGCTCGTATTCTGTTCCAAACCGCTGCACAATTTTCCAATTTTGAATTATTCTCAATCGCCTAGGCTTAACGTGGGGATACAGGAGCTTATAACTTCACCAACCTTCACCGAGAATCACCACTTTGTAATATGAATTACCTGGAGAAAAGATAGGTTTATGGAAAGTACAGGAAGATGTTCTGTTTTTAAAGGCACTGGTCACGTTTTGGTATTGCAAAAGACAAGTATTTTCACTAGGTGTATCCAAACATATATAAACATAACAACCCTGGGGAAAAATTGTTCCTTTTGTCATCACATTTGAAAAAAAAAGCCTCAAGTCTGAAGTCATTGTCAGATTAATTTGAAAAGATTAAAATACTTACAGTAACTTACAGGGAGTCGTTCCTCAAGACACAATGTTTTATAATTATTATCAACAGCTCCCTCTTGCTCGTTACCAAGTATGTTTTTTATGCTTATAAAAAAAATTCAGTAATTACCAAACGTGTCAATCCAGTGTATGTAGTCGCTTTAAGCCTTGTTTGGGCAATCTTGAATTAATTTTGCACAGATTAAAAAAAAAAATTATGTTCAATTGTCCTGTTATGTTCTGCCTGCTATTTGTTTGCTGTTTGTGTGTATTGTTTTCATGATTTTAGAGGACTTATTTAACAACCATCAAATGATTGGCTTTCCATATATATTGGAAATGTTGTCCTGATTATAATGGCAACTGGGTATTAAGTAAACATGACAGTATACAAGCCGTCAGTTTCTGAGCTAATCACACAAACTAGGCCAAGTCTGACACGCCTTCAGGGTTCTGTGGGTTCGGGATCTATAAACATATGAGTAGAAATGGGGCAGAACAAGACTAAAATAAGTGCACTATTCATGATTATCGCAGATATAGTTGCAGGTGAGCAGGTCTTGGGGAGGTCTTAGGGACCTAGACAAGTTTTCTAATCTTGCTCCTGAAAGCAGGGTCTCATCTCTTTTCATGTTTTCAGATCCAGCAGGGGAGAACATTTTTAACTGCCGAATTTTTAGTTGTTTATGTTTTTTTCCTTCTGTTTAATGTAATCATCTTGTTTTGCGTAGTTAGTGGCTCTTTTTATATTTTTTATTATGTATGGTAGAAATTAATCCCACCACTTTCACTTATTTTATTTTGCATTTTGTATGTTTTTTCTAATGTTGTATTGGATATAATATGGTAGTTATTTAATAAACTTTTGCCTTGACCATGACAATTTAAATGTATGTTATTAACTGTAAAAAATAAAAATAAAAACTCCTCCTTTCCCGATGTTTCCTCAAATATATAAATAACAATACACTACGAATTGTACGCAGCGTTTGTTAACAAGAGTTGTCTCCATTAGTTTGACCAAAGGTAGTCAAATTGTTTTGATCGATGAGATCCATTTACATAGCACCTTAACGGGGTTTACAGAATACTTCGCCACAATCTGTAGCTAGCCCTGCCAGATGCAAGATCGAGACAACCCCCAAACACCCGCTCTTTTCTCTCTGGTATAGATCGAGGGAGACTTGACAACTCGTTTTGGAAATTAATATGCAAACATTCATCCCACCTATTGCATACGGAGGCATCGATATTCACTGTGCAAACATAATGTGAATGTCCAATCTCAAATTTCAAACTAACTTTACTGTCATATACACGAGGGAACGACCTTTTTCTGTTGTTTCGATACGCAGCCCATTTAGTGGCATCTTCGTATAAATACAAGTAAAAGGTCCCCCTTGCAACACCACGCATCCCTCGAATCCCTAGAGCTACGTGTTGATGTTCAAATCTTCACCGACTTACATTGGTATTAGTACAAGCATGGATGAATTGTACAAGTCTTACCATGTACTTAAGAGAGACCATTATCGGCTGTAAGACGATTATCTTGGCATCTTTTAAGACGCATGGCTACATCCGAATGAGGACATTGGGTAACGGCTCTTATTACGTCGATACATATGCTCGGCCTTATGCTTAAGAGTCTGATATAGAACACTTGGAGGCGGTGGAGGGGGGGGGGGGGTCACCAATTGCAAAAACCCAAGTTTGGGAATCTGGACTTATTTCACCTCAAAAGGTGGTCACGTTTTTTAGATATCGTCGAAAACACAGAGCGGTGATGCGATTAATTGTAATTGGAACACCCATCCTGAGAAACGTTTCCGACAGGAACGATTCTCAACTTCAAATTGTGTGGGATAAAACCCGATATCAATTATCATAACAAATATAAAATAATAAAATTATTCTTATAAAACTTCTAACCAAGTAAGTTTTTATCGATTTTAATGTCAGGAGTGGTTACCAAACGGTGACTTCCCTTTACAGGAACACGTTGCGTTGGATCGACGAGTTGGTCTTTGGAATGCGTTTGTAACCGTTTGTTATGGAATGCAAATGGTTAGATAGATAATTTAAAAGTAGAATATAATGATTCACACAAGTATCACTCGCAATTGCACGGTTTTCCTTTTACGTCGCAAACTAACACGGTCGGCCATTTTATGGAAGCAAAAGTTTAAAGGAACACGTTGCCTTGGATCGGACGAGTTGGTCAAAGCAAAAGCGTTTGTAACCGTTTTTTATAAAATGCATATGGTTGGAAAGATGTTTTAAAGTAGAATACAATGATCCACACAAGTTTGCCTCGAAATTGCGTGGTTTTCCTTCTACTGTGCGAACTAACATGGTCGGCCATTTATGGGAGTCAAAATTTTGACCCCCATAAATGGCCGACGTGTTAGTCGACGAGGTAAGAGGAAAACCACGCAATTTCGAGGCATGTTTGTGTGGATCATTGTATTCTACTTTTACAACATCTTTCTACCCATATGCATTTTATAAAAAACGGTTACAAACGCTTTTTAAAGACCAACTCGACCGATCCAAGGCAACGTGTTCCTTTAACTCCACTTTATAAAAAACGGTTACAAACGCTTTTTAAAGACCAACTCGACCGATCCAAGGCAACGTGTTCCTTTAACTCCACAAAATGGCCGACCGTGTTTGTTCTTAACATAAAAGGAAAAACGTAAAGTTTCGAGACATGTTTGTGTGAATCATTATATTCTACTTTTGAATTATCTATCTAACCATTTGCATTTCATAACAAACGATTTTAAAATGCTTTTCAAAGACCAACTCGACCGTTCCAAGGCAACGTGTTCCAAGGCAACGTGTTCCTTTAGGTTGCAAATTATACATTCAACATTATTCACCATATCCTAATGATGAGCGTGGAAGGTACAAAGTAATTTTACACGAACGTCACCGACTGAATAACAAGGCTGCATTTTGACAAATTGTTTGGACACTTCTCCTCAAATCTAGATGTAAAAACAATAAACACGTAAGTCTAAAACCTTCCTCGTGGAAACAACAATCCATTCGTCCGATAAACATCATCTTTGCAAACCACTGAAGCACATTTTCTAACTCGATATATTACTCGGCCATCAGTTCCCAATACTCAACCAGGTCTGTAATTCTCCCTAGATGGTCAAACAATATCTTATCAAATCGTCAGTCTACCCCAAACTTCATGAATAACACATTTCAATAACTCGACATGTGCGACTTCATAACGCGATCAAACGAAGGTAATCTCTCCTGTTAAAAATGGAGATTATTTGCGTCACGTTTTCGCGGTGTGACAAAATAGACACAGACGACAACCGAGCGAGAGAAAGATGGGGACAGCTTATATGAATTAGCATAATCTACAGTTGCAGGTGGGATGTTAGTTTACATTTTATTATTGGAAATCATCATGCGTCAAAAGGACTTACGCGAAAGAGGGGTCGTGTTGCTCAACTCGCAGAAAGTTTACCCTTTTTTTTTTTAACCGATTGCATTGTATTTTTAAACAAGCTGGGACCCACGGGAGACCAGTGGTTTTCACTGAATGGACCACCGAGTTGAATAAAACAAAAACAAATGGAGAACAAAATATGCATTGTTTCTTCTTCTCCGCAAACAACAGTTTGATAAATATTCGTTTTTGCGGAACATTCCTTTTCGCACAATTTGATCCTTCTCAAAATAAACATAATTCAGAATCTTACATTAATGTTTATTATACAACCTAATTTATAGAGGATAATAAACTGTGCTGAAGCATATCATTTCCACTGGAAATGCCGCCAGAGAAATCCAGAACCCAAGGAATTGAAAATAGCAAATTAAATAACGTAGCGAAGGCACGCACGTAAACCGTATATCTTTCATCTTTCAATGATAAACACTAGTAACATTTGCTTTGGGAAATTTGGTCAGAGACTCAAAATTGCAATCAATCCGTCAAATGTCCGGGTATATAGACACCCTGACAAAACAAACACCTCCTCGACACCGGGGAGAATCGCAACTACAGTCCGGCAGCTTGGTGTCAGTCAAGACGGGACTTAGTCCATTCCATACGTTCCGGACTAGCAACATTGACGAAGATACCCACGGGGTAAATGTTGAATTTACGCTCCGCTGGTCCAACGCCCGAAGCCACCCCGTCATTTTGAAGAGACACACAAACACGCGGGAAGTTTTACCAATAACAAACTAGGTAGAAATCAACCAGCGAATGGGTAATCAGGTTATCAATGACGTCATTAAGTTAGGGGAGGGGGAAGATCGTCCCGAAGTGGCAGTGTCACGCACTTGAAATAACTGTTGTTATTTTTTGTAAATATTCTATTTATATTTAATGTGGGTGTCTCCTTGCAAACGTGTGACTGATTCGAGTTCCACGGACTTGGTGAATGAAAATAGTAGTTTTACAATTCCAAAGACAGGTAGCTGTCTTTTTGTACCAGTGATCCATTATCAAAAAACAATCTAAAGACGGCGGTCCCTTTAAGTACAACCAATGAGGACAAAGTAAGAACGTTTTGCAATTGTATCAGTTGTTGTAACACTATATATACATCCTTAAACTTCAGACAGTTCGCAAACAGTATCAAACTGCACACAACGTACTATTTAAATACAGGCTGCGTCGTGTATGTAATGTATACTCAGGGTGTGCAAATAACCTGATTGCTCAGTGTCCATTCCACGCCATATTTCGGCATCCGGCCGATGTGCCAAATACAAATGATTAAAACACAGAGTTGTTTCTGTCTGAGTACCGGAGTTAAACATATTGCTGAGCAAAATGACCTGTTTCTGAAATTGTTTGTATCTGCTAAGCAATATGTTTATTCACAAAGTATACCTTGCACTTATACACTGTATATGTTAAAGATGCTATGTCAGATTTGTGGCCGATTTGACCCCCAAAATGTTGAATTAAAAAATTCAATAGGTATTTTGATGGGGTCGAGAAAGTTACAAGCTTTCATTTGAGCCATTGCTCGAAAAAGTCCGGCAATTATTAGTAGCAGTAAAATAAAGTGCTCAAAATTAGTTTTTGTCGGGATCCCGACAATATATCACGTGACCAATTCTTATGTGTTTTATAAGAAACGTTTTAAATTGTTGTCATAGTTCCTGACCATTAAAAGTAAAAGTCAACCTTTTTTTCGTTAGAACGGGTGATACTTTTGGAAATACTATTCACTCAAAAAAATATCTATTTTTTAATGTTTGGAGCCAAAAATCTGACATAGCATCTTTAAAGCGCCTTGTTGAGCGTCACCGAGTGACGGATACGTGCGCTATATGAAAAGCCACTATAATTATTATTATAATAATTGAGGGCGTACTCGCTTTTGCTATGTCATCCTCCTAGTCAGTAAGTAGTGTATGGTAACCCAATGCATTATAACAGCACACTTCATTAACCATGGATTCTTGTTTGAAATCTATAATAATCGCCCAAGTGGACTGCACGTACACCAGGTGGATCTCAATACACTTATAAACCAATCAATGAACACCGTCTACATTTCATGTAAAGTTGGTTCAATATGATGTATCAAAAACCGTTTAAAAACAGGTGTAATTGTTAATTAAAGTTACAGCTGTTGATCAAATCGAGGACCTCTTAAAGGCAGTGGACACTATTGGTTGTTACTCAAAATAATTGTCAGCATAAAACCTCACTTGGTAACGAGTAATGGGGAGAGGTTGATAATATAAAACATTGTGAGAAACGGCTCCCTCTGAAGTGACGTAGTTTTCGGGAAAGGAGTAATTTTGCAAGAATTTGATTTCGAGACCTCAAGTTTACAGTTTGAGGTCTCGAAATCAAGTATCTGAAATTACACAACGTCGTGTGACAAGAGTGTTTTTTATTTCATTCATATTTCGCAACTTCGACGACCAATTGAGCTCAAATTTTCACAGGTTTGTTATTTTATGTATATGTTGAGATACACCATGTGAGAAGACTGGTCTTTGACAATTACCAATAGTGTCCATTGTCTTTAAAGACACTTGAAATTGTTAATTGCCAAATACCAGTGTTCTTGCTTGGTATATCCCAACAGAGAATGCATAAAAAAAACAAATCTGTGATTGTTTTTTCCAATTGCTCATCGAATATTGAAAAAAAAAAAAAACCCTTGTTGCATTACTTTGTGTGCTTTCAGATGCCTACTAAAAGACTTCAGGCCTGAAGTCTTTTAATATTTGAGTGAGACATAACCTCTTTCTCAAAAACTATGTAACTTCAGAGGGAGCCGTTTCTCACAATGTTTTATCAACAGGTCTCCATTGCTCGTTACCAAGTAAACTTGTTATGCTAACAATTATTTTGGGTAATAACCACTAATGTCCAGTGCTTTTAAATCTCCTGGTTAGTAAATGATGGATCGGTGTAATTTTTAAAGGCACTGGGCCGCAGTGTATTATAATATCTTTGTCAGAACTTGATGGGGTGCCTCGTGGCGTGTATGTACTGCGTGCAGGTGCATGTTGTTGAACCTGCAGGTGCAACGTAGGCAATCGAACCCCTTTCCCCTTATTAGACATCTCATAAAAGATACTGGCGTCATCTCAATCACGGAAGATGAGGCGCCCCAGGGTCTCATCGCGACGGGATTTACGACTCGGATTACCTGCTCAAATTCAGTGGTTATCCGAATCAGCGTTCCCGTTCAAGATGGTTGACACAACTTACAGAGGAAAGTTGATACCGCGGCTCTAAAACAGACTGTGTCAAAAACTACGGGTTCAATCCATTGTACTTTTAATTGTTTATGTTTGCAGATAGGGCATAATGATAATGCTAGTTATATGGAATTTGAGGTATTGCATGGTGTGATATTAAAGTACTTGGTGTGCGGTAATACCATGTGTACATATGCTCTGCTGGTTACGCTCTTTTGAGAACTTGTCTGGTATCTCTACTACCGTGGATGAGAATTTTTTTGAGTTTGGAAGAAATCTTTACCGAAATTAGGATTTTCTTAATTCGGGAGACAGTGGTAATAGTTAGTAACTAGTTCTTAGCTACTTGGTGACCTGGTTATTTTGGCAAACCAATTGTTTGTTTCTTTCTCATCTACCTGGAGATTTATACAGCCCTGGGGTCGATTTCACAAAGAGTTAGGACTAGTCCTAACTTAGGACTAGTCCTAGGAGATATACAAATTGCATGGCTAGTCCTAAGTTAGGACGAGTAACTGGTCCTAACTCGAGATAAGACTAGTCCTAACTTTTTGTGAAATCCACCCCTGGGCTGCAGGGGCGCTCCAAAGGCCTTTTCAAACGAACGCGTTATCAACCCCTGCCGGGGTAAAGATAAGCATCGTTTAGTATTATGTTAGGTATCTATCTCGCTCGAGGAAACAAGTGTCATGACGGGGAGTCGAACCCACATCAGCCGATGACTTAACCACAATAGCTTGAATTCAATGCTAAATTGTTCGGCAATGACAAACCGTAACAACATCATAGCAAACTCTTGCAAAAGAAAGTGTCAAACTCCTTTAAAGTATGCCTCAACACTAACAACTGCTGTATCCTGTTGTGTACACAGTTACTATATACGAAAAATAAGTTTTACACGATGAGCTGAACTTTAACATTACACAAAGTACTGGCACATGCTTATGTTACATCCTTTTAAGCGTCTTAATGTCATGTATAAAAGGCTATTTCATACGGAGACGGAACATTTTATGCTCCGTATACATGTGAGTTTGTTGGTAATGAATGTTCTCGTTATTTACCGTTACTGTCGCCTTGACGGTTTCGTATTTCGTTTTGCGTTTCGCTCTTAGTTTACTTTGCATTTTGAATCAAGTTTAGATACAACGGAACATTTGCACAAAAGGGGTTAGGTTGCATGATATATTGCCCTGGCGCAAACAGTTGGGCCACAATGTAATAATCGATGCGTGTTTTGAAGCTGAGAAAAGCGAATTTAAAGACCGTGGACACTATAGGTAACTGTCAAAGACCAGTCTTCTCACTTGGTGTATCTCAACATATACATTTAACAACAAACCTGTGAAAGTTTGAGCTCAATCGGTCGTCCAAGTTTCGAGTTAATAATGAAAGAAAAAACACCCTGGTCACACGAAGTTGTGTGCTTTCAGATGCTTGATTTCGAGACCTCAAATTCTAAACTTGAGGTCTCAAAATCAAATTCGTGGAAAATTACTTCTTTCTCGAAAACTACTCCACTTCAGAGGGGGCCATTTCTCACAATGTTTTATACTACCAACCTCTCTCTATTACTCGATACCAAGTAAGGTTTTATGCTAATAATTATTTTGAGTAATTACCAATAGTGTCCACTGCCTTTAAAGTATGTCTTAACATTAACAACTGCTGTATCCCGTTGTGTACACAGTTACTATATACGAAACATAAGTTTTACAGCACGAGCTGAACCCTAACGTTACACAAAGTACTGACACATGCTTATGTTACATCCTTCCATGCATCTAAATATCATGTATAAAAGGCTATTTCATACGGAGACAGAACATTTTATGTTCCGTACATGTGAGTTTGTCGGTAATGAATGTTCTCGTTATTTACCGTTACTGTCGCCTTGACGGTTTCGAATTTCGTTTTTGGTTTCGCTCTTAGTTTACTTTGCATTTTGAAACAAGTTTACCGATACAACGGAACATTTGCACAAAAGGGGTTAGGTTGCATGATATATTGCATTGGCGCAAACAGTTGGGCCACAATGTAACAATCAATGCGTGTTTTGAAGCTGAGAAAAGCGAATTTAATCACCAAGGCTCACATGAAGAGAGGACCGGGAAACAAGTTTCAGTTTTAGATGTGCGAGCAAAATCCCAGCGACTGATTCTAGGGGAAACCCACGCTATCAGATAAGGGGTCGATTTCACAAAGAGTTAGGACTAGTCCTAACTAAGGACTAGGACTAGTCCTAACTTATGACTAGTCCTAAGAGATATACAAACTGCATGGATAGTCCTAAGTTAGGACGAGTAACTGGTCCTAACTCGAGATAAGACTAGTCCTAACTCTTTGTGAAATCCACCCAAGGACTGGAAAACCTAATCCAGATAGTGACCCCGTTGAGAGAGATTCGAACCGGGGTCCCGGAGGTAGAAAGGGCGGAATACGCCAACTCGAACGCACATTAACGCGTAATATTTTATACAATGCACTGCGTGTTGAAGAAAATAGCTGCCTTAACAAGCACGTGACGTTTCCCATGTTTGTCAAAGTTTAAGGGATGCTTTTGTTATGAAACCTGCCACAAGTGTGCATTACACCAAGTTATAAACGATGACGTAAAAATAAACATTTTGTTTTCCGCAATGTTTGTGGGAAAAAAAAAAAAAAAAAAAAAAATCTCCCATAATTTCCGTACTCGTCTGGTCTAATTACGTCTGTAACATGTTGTCAATTAAAAAAAAGTCAATAAAGTTACATACAAATTGATATTATTTCATTGGTCAATGTTGAAATGCTTTTTGATCATTGGTTTATCTCCTTTGGAGGGTATAAACTTGTAGGTCTGTTTTATTTCACTTCCATCTGCGGCATGTGTTTGTGTTACATGATTGAGTTATTTATCATCGAAAAAATCATGGATTAAGTTCCTTCTCGTTTCGTTTACTTAAAAGTGCAGAGGCTATCACAACAACGCAACACGCATGTATCGATTACTTATAGAAAGCGAAACCCGGGTCTCGGTTACAAAATAATCGATTACATCGAGTCGCACTTCTGTCGAAAACTCAATTTAAAAATGTGTCAAAGTATTAAGGCATCTTTACGAAAGTTGTTAGTATTCGATGAGGAGGAAATTGGATCTACGATTCGATATGGTCGTAAAACCGCTCATGGTTACTGCTCGCTAGGGAAACGAATACAAATTAACGGAAGATAATCCGGGAGGCACAATTCAGAAGAAACTTCAATATTTGTTAACGATTAGGCCATTTTATGAATGCGCATATTAATCATGTTTTTTTGTTATTTCCGACCTTTATTTGCAGCCGAGGTGGAACTTGGGGGTTGCATGACCCAGAAAGCGTTATACGATGTATAGCTTTTCCTCAGACTATATTACAATAAATTGTAACGATTAAGTAAAAAATTGACGGAGTTTCGGTCACACGATACTTTTAATTAGAACCTGTTACATCAGGCATCAACGTCACTGGGGGTATTGAGTATCAAATCACCGGCTACAGATTGTAAAAGAGTATGAATGTTCGTGCCAAGAAAATGATTTGTTATTCGATCTATTTTAATGAGGAATCTGTCACGGAATATATGACTGCCATTTTGGGATGGTTAACGGCAATGCCACAACGCAAGGAAGTATAATGGGATACTGCTACCTATCGTATTGATTAACAATGAAAATAAACTTGTAGTGACGGAAGTTATTCTACCATTTTTTATTTGATTTTTTTTTTGGCGATGAGGAAGATCTTGTATTTCATTTAATATAAACTCGAGCTGGGTTTGAATCCTGAGGCTTTGGCTACGGGTATTTCCGTTATCTTCAACGACAGTTTTTTTTTTTCTTTTCCTAATTCATTTTTTATTTATTTTTTATATAGTAATGTTTTTAACGACTATTTTGTAAACTGTATAATTCATCTTTATGCCGCTGTAATGCAGTGTTTTATTAACTAAACCATGCCAGTAATAATAACAGTTGAGAGTTCCGGGCATAGCCGATGTTGAAGCCATTAAATGTGCAATTTGCAGGCCAATGTGCAATTTGGTTCTCTGGTCAGGTTCTTGTAATCAGATACGAGTGGACCTCATTGAAATGAGAAGGAAACCAGATGCAGTGCATGAGGGTGAACCATCCAACCCCACCCTAGTCTACGTCAGTGCCGCCGATATAATATAGCATGTAATTGATAATAAAGCCATAGTGACCAAATCAGAAATTAGATTTGCGGACAATAACTATTGGAAGTGCTTTAAAGGCAGTGGACACTATTGGTAATTGTCAAAGACTAGCCTTCACAGTTGGTGTATCTCAACATTTGCATAAAACAACAAACCTGTGAAAATTTGAGCTCAATCGGCCTTCGAACTTGTGAGATAATAATGAAAGAAAAAGTACCATTGTCACACGAAGTTGTGTGCGTTTAGATGGTTGATTTCGAGACCTCAAGTTCTAAATCTGAGGTCTCGAAATCAAATTCGTAGAAAATTACTCTAAAAAAACTATGGCACTTCAGAGGGAGCCGTTTTTAACCATGATTTATACCATCAACCTCTCCCCATTACTCTTCACCAAGAAAGTTTTAAGCAAATAATTATTTTAAGTAATTACCAATAGTGTCCACTGCCTATAAACTTTGCTCAAAAAAAGAGTTACTATTGGACTAATACTAGTTTGGATAAAAACTGTCATTCCGTGTGTTAGATCCATTTACCTGCGTTTACATTGCAGTCTGGATCCTTCCTGTTTAAGACCAATCGATGACATTTAATCTCGTCTTTGAATTTGTTCCGTACAAAGTTGACCATTAAATCTAATTAAGAGGATCAATCAATCTTTATTTGTGATTTATTAGCCGGTCTGTTTGTTGAATTATCTTAGTTGATGTCTACCAATAACCTGTCTATAGGTCCGCTAGAGAGTGCGCATATAGAAGCTACACGGGTATCTGGGTACCGACGTGATTTTAAACACAGTGACATTACAACAGAATGTCCAGTAAAGGTCAACCTCGTCCCCCCCAGGAAGATGTTATTGGTCATGGTGGGTATAACACAACGGGTAGTGTGGTAAACTATGAACTTATTGGTTGCTCATTATTATAGCACTCAAATGCCACTCGATGACGCTCAATGCACTTTATCATTAAGTATCTTCCCTGCAAGCTATTGATGTGGAGCTACGTTTTGTCAAGTATGAGACCAATTTCTGTACATATATCACCACGGTTTGCAAGGTAGTGTGGCGCACTATACAGCCAATCAAACCAGGAACATCGGGACGAAACATTTTTTTCATTCGATGACTGCACTGTATTAATTTACGTGAGTTACAAAACACACGGGACCAACGGTTTAACGTTCCATCCGAAGGGCTCAGCAATAATGGTTAAGTGTCTCGGTTGTCAATTCTGAACCTGCTGTTTTTTTTTTTTTTTTTTTTTTTTTCAAGGAGTATCATTAACACTTGTTTTGAATCTATGTTGGACAGTATGAATTTTGCATATCCAGCCTTTTTGTTTGAAATAGCAGAAAACAACAATGGTTTCTTATGGGGGCAGGTGAGAAGCAAACGGTGATTTGTGATCACTGCGTCTATTTTTACCAATTAGGCCACTTTTGTTTTTATGTAAACTAAACCGACTGGCGATAAAAACATCCCCTGACAGATACGACGACGCACACGCAATTTAGAATTGAGCACCTTCTGAGCTTATTGCGATGTAACCAATAGCAAATCCTGCAGCCTATCAGCTCATGTCATTATCAGTCATATTATGATTGAGTATGGCTATTTCATGACAAGTTTTAGCCTTAGAGGTTTTATGTTTCGCAAGAGAAACTCAAGGGTCTACATGATTGCTTCACAAGGTTTGATACATCAATGTCGTTTTTTTTTTTTTTTTTTTTTTTTTTAATCAGGTCTGCTAAGAAATGTTTCAGTAACTCTTATTTGACTAGGATGTAAGAATTGACCACTAGCGATCCCACTACTTTTCTTGTACTAACTGAGCTGTTTTTTTATCTGGTTGAAGTGAACTGGAAACGCAACAATTACAATATGGAACATGAAATATCACTTTGAATTGTTTGCATTGTAGCAAAGAGAAAACAAGATTAGCTGTTGCAACGGAAATGCACAAAATAGTTAACGGCCTGACGTTCGGTATTATATGATATGAGATGTTTCATGTGATATCCACAATTTCTTCAATATTAGTATTATCTTACAACTTCGACGACCAACAATTGAGTCCGATTTTGCACAGGTTTGTTATTGTATGTATGTGTTGAGATACGCCAAGTGAGAAGACTGGTCTATGACAGTTCCTAGCAGTCCAGAATGGGGTCTTAAAGTGTCCAAGAAGTGCACACATATCATTTTGACACCTGTTTTGCCTAGACGGATAATTGATGCAAACTTGCTCAAAATAGCCAAGACGTCACTATCGATCTTGCCGTGGACTGCGAGTGTGCAACGCATCACTGAGTGCTACACATTCAAGGCATAATGATATGGGGGGGGGGGGGTAGAAAGTTCGTGACTTGGAATTAAATGTTTAAATTCTGTCTACAGGTTGGAAGGTGATTGTGGTTCATCTGAAACATTTAGACAGTTATTCAAACATCAAAATAAGAGGGTACAATTAATGACCATCAAGTATAGTGAGTAAAATCGAGACGGACTGACGCCAACATGACTTTACAATTAACATTATATTTAACTTTCCTAATGTTGCGAGTTATGTTCTAATCTTTGCATTTTTATGGCCTTACAATTTAAACTGTTTTTAGAGGGTTTGGATTATAACAATCCAAAACAATTTGCATTCTGTCGCCTATATTATTGTTTTCATCATTTTTCAATGTTACACTATATTTTTTAAATACTAACTCACAAAGTACAAACTATCAACAAAAAAGAACCTTCGAACTTCATATAATAATAAACTGCACATTCAATGCCAAAACAATGTAAGGGTTCGATGGAGTCCGGTGGGATACGATATTATACTCGATCCCTATACGCCGTATTTAAAGCCATTGGACCCTTTCGGTACAGAACAAAATAAAAATCACAGATTTACAAATAACTTGCAGGGCTTACAGAAGGTAGTGGTGAAAGACTTCCCTTGAAATATTACTCCATAAAATGCTTTACTTTTTGAGAAAACAGTAAAACAATATCAATTCTCGATAGCGAAATTACGGATTTATTTTAAACACATGTCACATGACACGGCGAAACGTGCGGAAACAAGGATGGGTTTTCCCGTTATTTTCTCCCGACTCCGATGACCGATTGAGCCTAAATTTCCACAGGTTTGTTATTTTATATAGAAGTTGTGATACACTAAGCGTGGGCCTTGGAAAATACTGTTTACCGAAAGGGTCCAATGGCTTTAAGTGCAAACAACGGTCATGTAACAGTTTCAAAAGAAACTTCAGTTTGAATTCAACACCCGTGTCACTGAGACCCCCTCAAGGTAACGGTTCGAAGCAAATGAGACCCTGGATTTCTCGTCCTTCTTCTCGTGTCCCGACCAAGTCCCCGTGACGACGGTGAATCACTAAGTGTGCTTGCCAACCCAATATATCGAACCATGTACTCTTGGGGGCTGCACCACACTGTTGAGTAATTGCTTTTTTACAGGGGATGTGGCGAGTAGGATCGTAAACGGCTACATCGCTGGTAATGGATTCTTGAAATCCAACAAATTGTCAGCGGGACACGACGCGAGGATGAGCGGGGAGAAGCGAATGAAATTTGATATAACTAACCGTTTACCTGCGATGTGGGTGGGTTGATGCGATTTGAAGCGAAATGTCACGTAGCGGTAGGCCTATAGGAGGACGTTAATATTACAAAATGCTCTCGATCGTCGCGCAACGTTTCAATTTAAAGACAGTTCGTGAAGATTGTTTAGATTAAAGAATTCAACGTTTCAATTTAAAGACAGTTCTTGGTAATGGAGATTGTTGACTGGGTTGAAAGAACACAACCTTTCTAAGCAGAAAACAAGCTCAAATAACGATCCACGTAGAAGATCGTACGGGAAAATATGCTCCCCAATAAAAACATAGTTAACTTCGCATTTTTATATTCACTTAGATTTGAAACGCGAATCAAAACGAATAAATTTCCGTTAGAGAACAGATGTCAACAGAGACCACTTGTGACTTGTTTTTTCCACAGAGCTCGGGAAAATATTGAGTAGGCATCGGTGTAATAGCAATGTAAAAACCGAAACGATATTCAACATAAATAGTTGTACTAAATTTTGTTATTAATGTCCCCATCATATACAGCAACAAGCTACTTACAAGTTATTTGATTACAACAATTTGATTATAAGTTCTGAGGAAAAATCCAGATCTTGTTACAGTTATTAATTTGTAAGAATTGTTTTTTTTTTTTTTTCTTGCCACGCATCGATTTCCAGTTACGAGATCGTGCTACACAGACACTGCTCCGTGGCACCTTTGCTGTTGATCTAGCTCAGTCTTGTATCCATTAATCCACGGATACCTTCCCACTAAAAGTTTAACAATTCCGACTGGTCTTAATAAACCCCGTGAATAAGACGCGAATGAGGTGTAAACAGAAGCAACAACTGAAATTGCGAGGTATCTGACGATCTGTATGAACATTATCAGCCGCAGCAGGTCTGTCAATTGAATGCCCAACCGGGCAAAATATCAGTTTTGTGAACTGTGTAGATTTCTAAGCGGTATCTCACGAACAGGTTGAATGTATAGTTGTCGTATAAATGAAGGGGGCACTGTGTAGTGTGATCCTTATTACCTGGACCATTCGAACCAGGAGCGATCAAGGCGAATCCAAACCAGACTTTGGTTGCATATATAGAACTATGACTCCTATGAGAGTCTCACCCGGAACTCCGGATGTCACTTGTGGTATGAATTGAATCATTGTATTGATGAAGGAGGCACCACCCTTAATACATGGACCATTTGAACTATAGGAGATATCAAGGCGAATCCGAACCGGACTTAAATTGCGTTTAGAACCATGGCTCAGTTAGAGTCAGACCCGGAACCTGAACCCCATCTACAGTTATTAATGAAGGAGACACCATAGTGTGATCGTTAGTACCCGAAGGAACTTTAATAGTCAGAATCCAGGCGACTCCGAACCGAAATGAAATGTTGTTCCGTCAATGCATTGTAAAGACTCACTTGTTTCGTCGACAGTAATATATTATTTTGGCCCATCTTTGAATGTGATTTGATGTGTGTAGGAAACGTCCAATCGCTTTGCATCCTCTGAGAACTTAGGCGCTCTATAAAGGCAAAAGCTTATTTTTCAGAACTGAGTTTCTCGTCGAGAGTCTTACTCAAGTTGAACCAGACTTTTCCAATCACAGAAGGGTTCTAAAGTTAATTATCACGTCGCCTAAATATATATTTTTTTCTTCTACATTTTCGAACCAAGTGACAACAAAATTTATTGGGAAACAAATCACCATTGGCATTAATGTAAACTATCTCTTAAAGACAATGGACACTATTGGTAACTGTCAAAGACCAGTCTTCGCATTAAATAACGAACCTGTGAAAATTTGAGCCTGATTGGTCGTCGGAGTTGCTAAATAACTATGGAAGAAAAAATTACCCTTGTCACACGAAGCTGTGTGCTTTCAGATGCTTCATTTCGAGACCTCGAATTCTAAATTTGAGGTCTCGAAATTAAACTCGTGGAAAATTACTTCTTTCTCGAAAAATACTTCACTTCAGAGGGAGCTGTTTCTCACAATTTGTTTTACTTCTAACCTCTCCCCATTACTCGCTACCAATTGAGGTTTCATGCTGATAATTATTTTGAGTAATTACCAATAGTATCCACTGCCTTTAACGCTCCGAGAAATGTCAAGACTGTGTCACGCAATACGCTACAATTGAACCGTAGAAAGAAGAAACCTACTTTCAGTTTAGAGTTGGTATCTCAGAGGTTCATCTCCTCTCGACCGTGAACTTCCTGTATACGGGATTCAGATGTGGACCCTGTTGACTGTGATTCCTCAGGTCCCGATGGTCTCATATTATCGCTGAAGTAGATTCTTTGACCCGTTATGAAGAATCGATGGTCATCTGTTGCGCTCTAATTGTGCGTCTCGCTCGTTCAGGGTTTGTATTCTCGCGGGATTTTCTCCTGAAAGGCGAAGTTGAACAAGAACGTATTGTTAGACTTTATGTTTACAAAAGGAAAAATTGTGATGATTTAAAAATGAAGAGATTGATCAGGGTGTGTTCCGAACACCTACATACACAATTACCTGACGCCGTCACCCATTAAGATTTCCTCGTGTAATATTGTGTTTTATGCAGTGTGCCCTACACTGGTCAACGCAGTGCGTACTTCAAACGCACTTTTTACAAAATGGTAGACAGTGGACAGAGTCAGGCGTGTCTTCAGCATGGAAGAGGGAATATATGTACCCGTAACAGTGCAAGCCTTAGTCCCACCATTATTTTAGACATCACCCCCTCTTAAGTTTCAAATAATTTATGTAGGGGGTTATATGGATATAAAATAAAAACATCTTGAAGGTGAGTTGAAGAAACTCAATGTGTTCATGTTCAAGTGGTTATTGAAGAGAGTCGGTTGCTCTTGACGCCCACTGTCCCTTGATACTGCCCAGCGGTTTGGGGATTTCAGACGGTATTAAAATTATCAGGGGTAGACATCGATATGTTGCTAAGGTTCTTGCAATACTCAAAAAAAAAAAAAAAAAATGATATTAATATTGGGTTACTACACTGTTCACTGTACAAGGGACTTCCGAAGTGAGGTTTTAATAAGGGGACAACAGAGTTATACTAAGAGGAAATGTCATTGCCCTGTGAACGCTGTACAAACTTCGTGCAAAGAAAGAAGTTTTTTTGTGAAATGCAATCAGATGAACTCTGCATCCATCATGATTACATTTCCTTTTAATGGTCTCTCTGGCGGGTAAAACGAACATTCAATAAAGATCCATTCATACTCAGTCAAATGGTTGATTTGACTTTTCTCGCCCCTATTTTGAAGAGGAGTATGTGTGCAGACAATTTTGTATCGTGAAATATGATTTACCGCAACCGCTAGTTTCCCCGCGTTGTTTTCTTCGCACTTAGAGGTTGCGCTTGAAGCAACGCCGAAGACAATACACATTATGTACTGGTGTACAGGATAATAAATACCATTATTAAATTTTAGTCTTGAAATGCATTGATTTTTGTAAAGCTCACACTAGAACACTACCACATTTTCTTTGTAATAATTCCATCTGAATGAAGTCATAATATTGAGAGAAAAAAAAAAAAAAAAAAAAAAAAAACAGGTCAGAACCCACCCCCCTAACTTTATTTTACTTTATTTATACTGTTTATTTTACTTTAGTACCTTCAGCGAGTATATGTAATAAGATGATCGCAAGACGAGTGAAATGACCGGAAACTTGAATTCCTTCTCATGTATGATTTTATAAAAATCACAAATGGACTAATAACAATAAGCATAATGAAGATCAATTTGATCAATTTGATTAACTGAAACACCACGACGTATCATGCTGCACGTGGACTTGGGATGAAAGGCCGCAAAACTTTCTGGTCATTTGTTGTTTATGTCCTCGCAGGATCATCATGAATTCTGAACGTCTCTCTACTCACTAACAGCCCCAGGAAACAGTGTCGCATCGTCGAGGTGTAATTGAACACGACAAGGGGTGATTTCAAACCCATGGTCTTTATAAAGCAGGCTTATAGAACTGAATTCATCGTGTTCAATATATTCCTGCAGTTGTGATACGAGCTGCGTTTTGGGGTCACAAGTAGAACTGGATCTCTTCATAATCTGAAGAGGACGTAGTTATCAGGTGGACATCTCGAAGCAGATCAAGAAAGGGATTTCCTGGTTGGTTATGTGTGTCCATGCATCGGATGTGAGAGTAAGCTTTGGTTTAGCTGCTAATCTTAAGATTTTTGTGAAGATTAAGTAGTAAGTGTGTTGATTGAAGGTGAAGGATCACTTGAAGTAGTTGTGTACTATGAAAATAGGATTGTGTTTTATCTTCGCTAGATCGGGTTGAACTATGAGTGAACAACTTCAACTTCTTAACGATGTGTATGGCAGAAGCGTGTCACGTTTGAACTTCATAAAATGTTTGAATTTCATACATAAGCCTACATGGCCAACTCATCACATTCAAGGGATTTTAAAATATTCGAACGGTCCGAGGTTATAACAAACCCGGAGTTTGTTGACAAAGAGTCTATTACAGAGCTGTCAACTCGTCCTGATTCTGCAGAAGAAAACAAAAAATAAACCAATTTTTTTATCTTTTCATGTTTTGACAAATATTACTTTGGGAATCTTTTTGATAACTATTTATTTTTATTTTTTACTTGTCCTTGATACTCACTGAATGTTGTACAAAATATCTCTTGTTGCAAAACAGACTAGGTTTGCAAGAGATCTTGTGTGCGAAGTAAAGTTACACGACTGGGTTTAGACTGTATTATTTTATTTTTATTTGTTAGGGGAGGGGTTTCGGTCTACGAAATGTCCAAAGCACGAACCATTCAAGAGTAAATAACGACAACTACTTCGTGTTCATAAGAAGAAAAACAAGGCAATTTTACAGTTTGAAAAAGGGGCCTTGACAATTTACATTATCGACTTTAAAGGTATTGAAAGGAATGGCGGCCGTGCGGGGTCGATTAGTGGTTTTACGGTGACCCTGGTATGTTTTCTTTATTTTCATGTCCAGGGAGATATTTATCTGAAAAAAGGATAATAAAAAAAAAAAAAAAAGTATCTTGAATCTTATTTTATTAGAATTGACAGTGCCCCTAAGCCTTTGTAATATATACGGTTTGCAGGTAAGTTATATTATACACCTCTGGGGGATATGAAATATGTCTCTGATCACTTTGTGGTAGCAGCTGAAGGGGAATTAATAGTTGGCTAGCGAGTTGTTGCAAGTATAGTTAACATCAGTAAACAAACAGGGGCCAATTCTTAAGCACGAAAATAGCTTGCTTATTTTACACATGTTACTGGACAAAATTTCATGACATATACATTGGTTGTGACTGGTATTTAGCTGTTGTTTACTTAGCATAACAATTGAGTTGAGTCTTGGCCGGTACTCTGATTTTACTAAGCAAGGATATTTCTGCTTAAGCAAATATTTTTGCTTAAGCAGCTCTATGAAAATGGGCCCTGTAAACAATCCAATTCAACTCGATCCAATTGTATTATTGTCACACAATAAACATATACAGTAAAATTCACTTCGGCTTGTGAGTTTATATTAAAAATTACAAAAAAAATACAGAACAAAACGTTTAACCACAAAGACATACATGACGAACAAATCAACAGTAGGCGCACATTATGCAGAGAGACAATTACAGTATAAAAATTGCAACCCCCCGAAAACAAATTAAAAAGTATTAATCATTAAGTAACCTTATTGCACTGGGGTAAAAACTATTGCGAGTACGGTTGGATTCGGCTTTGATCGCTCTTTGTCGTTTACCTGGTTCTCATTAATTAAAACAAACTATTCACAGGATGAAATTCATCTGAAATAATAGACCTTCATTTCTTTAGAACCCTGGCGGCATAAATGTATCCAAAGCAGGAAGTTCTCAAAAATTATGGTTAAAGGCAGTGAACACTATTGGTAGTTGTCAAAGACTAGGCTTCAGAGTTGGTGTATCTCAACATATGCATGAAATAACAAACCTGTGAAAATTTGAGCTCAATCGGTCATCGAACTTGCGAGATAATAATGAAAGAAAAAACACCCTTTTCACACGAAGTTCTGTGCGTTTAGATGGTTGATTTCGAGACCTCAAGATCTAAACTTGAGGTCTCGAAATCAAATTCGTGGAAAATTAGTTCTTTCTCGAAAACTGTAGCACTTCAGAGGGAGCCGTTTCTCACAATGTTTTATACCATCAACCTCTCCCCATTACTCGTCACCAAGAAAGGTTTTATGCTACTAACTATTTTGAGTAATAACCAATAGTGTCCACTGCCTTTAAACAAAATACTTCTTAGTAACGAACAATGGAGAGCTGTTGATACTATACACGCACCAAAAAATGGTTAGAAACGACTTCCACTGAAGTAGCGTACTTTTTGAGAAAGATGTAATTTCCCACTCGATTGTTTAAAAACGTCATACCTGAAGTCTTTTATATAGCGACTGAAAGCACATAAATTTGTGCAACAAGGTTGTTATTCTTTCAATTTCATTATTCTCTCGCAGCTTCGATGACAATTTGAGTAAAAATTTCCACAGATTTGTTATTTTATACATGTTTGGATAGACCAAGTGAGATAATTGGTCTTTGACAAATACCAATTAATGTGTCCAGTGCCTTTAATTTAGCCCTAAATTGAACGATGGTAATTGAGAAGTTTGGAGTTGGGTGTCGTGCGGTATAACTCGACTCGGTATCGGGGAGGACTTTAGTACCCGAGGGCCAGTATTGGATGGAGAGATCGGTAAATTCTGCAGACAATAAACTGTCTTCATTACACGATAATGATCGCAATGCCTGGAGCCGATCTCCACATTGAAAGTGGATGCACACTTTGTGAAATGATATAGGAGACTGGGGGCTTTGAGGACAGTTTTTCTTCAAAGGGAAATACGCAAGTTTACAAAGAGTTAATACACATACATATCAAGAAAATGTGTACTGTTTATTAAGTTCGCCCATTTTGTAAAATGAAACAAAATTTCAAATCCAGCTTTACACAAGATCAGATAAGAGTCTAAGATTTGTAGAATATTGTTGCTAATGTCCCTTTAATACAAACAATATCCATTGCAGTGTACAGGTGTTCTAATCTATAGCCAAACAGGATTGAGTGAAGTCGTGCTCAGGAAACCCACACCACCTGTCGACGAGCAATCTTTCCATTTCAAGATCGAGAACAACTTGGCAAAGCATTTGATTGGTTACTAAACCATGATGCGAAAATAGGCCAAGCGAACAATCAACCACAGTTTGTAAAGTAGGTCTGTGAGATAATTTTTTAATCAATTATTGCTCCTCAGTTTGCCGCCAACGTCTTGTTCCTGCACACCCGAACAGTCGTGACTACACATTTTCATTACATATGAAAAGAACCCTGTCTATGTTTACCTTCGAGCCTTGCTTCGTTTCGTAGAAATGCTTTCTTGTAAAAAAGGGCGACACCGGGATGAATGTATTGCCCTCTTCTGTCAGATGTTTCCCGAAAGTTGTTCTCAAAGAAATTGCCTAATTCATCCTCAAGGTTCAACAAGTAATTATAAGTCTGGGCCGGTGGGATTTAATCGATCCCAAGAGTTTATCTTCCGTCGATCGATTCGTACATGGCGTTAACAAAAAAGTACACTCTCAGAACCCTCTGTTGAATGTAAATGAGGCTGAAAATTTCCCTGGTGAATCCCATTAGTAAAATCAATTATTTCGATGTGTTTTAAAGTACTTTGGTGAGGGTTTTATTTTGTGAAATCAAATATTAAGATAAACATCGAGTAATCTCAAAACAAGTGAGAGTATACGATCCTTGACAATGGTGTCAAGTTGACACTATTGGTAATTAATTGTTAAAGACCAGTCTTCTCACTTGCTGTTAAAGACCAGTCTTCTCACTTGCTGTATCTCAACATAATTTTGCATCAAATAACAAGCCTGTGAACATTTGAGCTCAATCGGTCGTCGAAGTTGCGAGACAATAATGAAAGAAGAAACAAAACACCCTTGTCACACGAAGTTGTGTGCGTTCAGATGCTTGATTTCGAGACCTCAAATTCTGAGGTCTCGAAATCAAATTCGTTCGTGGAAAATTAATTCTTTCTCGAAAAATACTCCACTTCAGCGTGAGCCATTTTTCACAATTTTTATACCACCAACCTCTCCCCATTACTCGTTGCCAAGTAAGGTTTTATGCTGATAAATATTTTGAGTAACTACCAATGTTTGTAGTTATTCAAAATAATTTTGTATTGTAACAAATTACTTGGTAAAGAGCAATGACGAACGGTTGATAGTATAAAACATTGTAAGAAACTACTTTCTCTGAAGCAACATAAATGGGTAAATGTTTTCACTCACTAAAGCAATAAAAGACTTCAGGACTGAATTCTTTTATAATAGGCATCTGTAAGGCAACAAGTGTGTTTTTCTTTCATTATCTCTCGCATTTTTTGATGAGCATTTTGAGTCAACAGTCTCAAAGATTTGTTGTCTTTGCATTAACTCTGGATAAAAGCACGTGAGAATACTAGTCTTTGATAATTACAACAAAAACCAAGTGCCTATAATATCGAGGCCCAATGCCAGAAGAACTTGTAGAAATTGTTCTGACTTCGTGTGTGACAGTTGTGTTTTTTCTTCCATTATAATCTCGCAACTTCAATTCTTAAAATGTTAGTGAAGTACAATATAAACATCGGTAGCATGATCGACCATTACAAGTGGCGACTTGGTTCATCTCTAACAGCAAGGACTCTGTAAACAACCTCACTATTCTAAGCAGTTTTAAGAGTCTTGCGAACAGTCAATAGCTTCTTCACCGTTAGATAATTGGTAGAAGATGGTGGCCAGTTCCTAATTATTCACAGTCAAAATACCCCAAGGCTTATGTATGGTTTTAGAAGCGGTTCATTATCATAACTTACCTTCAAATTATCTTCGTTGACAATAACAGTTTGTATGTAAACCAGAGTAATTTATCGAACAGTTATGGCGTGGCGGTTGCACTGCGATCGTCTGACGGTTGATTACAAAATGACAGTTTGAAAAAAAAAAAACTCATCTATAGTAGTGTTCGAGATATCGTTTATGTACATAAAGTATTTTCCCATTGTCCGGTCTCCTTTGGAATCCCGAAAACGGGGTCGCCATATTGACATTTCCAAATGCTAAGTGGATTACTCCTATCGATTTTAGGGAAGTTGGTTTTGTGGATAAACTGTGTTCTGGACATCTCGTCATTACACAGTCAGTTACACACATACACTATATGTTTCATACTAAAACAACAAGGGAAAAGGGAGTTTAGATTCAGAATTTCATGAAGCTGTTAAGCAGACACAACTTCTTGAAAAAAGTATTCGCTGAGCAAAAATTGAGTCGGGCACCAGCAGTAACAATACAAAATCATGGGCTGGTAACCTGTTTCTTCTGAGCAAAACCACTCTGTGCTTAGCGAGTTTTCTTTGTGCTTACACACTGTAAAAAAATTGGGTAAAAAAATGCCCAACTTTTTACCCATTTAAGGGCGAATAGTGAACTCCTCCAACTTTTGGGCAAAGTTTTACCCATCAAAGTTGGGCGCTCTGATTGCCAAATAATTGGGTAATATTTCATCATCAATAGTTGGGTATATTTTGGTAACCAACAGTTGGGTAATTTTTTGTTTACCCATTTTCTGGGTTTTTAATAATTATCAATATACCCACTTATTGGGCGATGATTTTATTCATGATCTAGTTAAAATGTTTAACCTTTTTCGGTGTTATCCAACAAATGGTGAATGTATTTAACCCTTTGATTTACAGTTTCTCCTGTGATACGTCATACAACCAGGCATATAAAATATATTTTCCACCATGGCAAACGGTGGTGAGTTGTGACCTTGGCATCTCTCTCAAAATCGTGAGGGTGCTCAATGGTTTGTAAATGCTTTGGAAGGTTAGTTTTTAACTAAATACAGTTTGTTTCCTGTTCAGTTGTTGTACACAGTCGTGACAGTTGCAGCGCAAGCAATGCAGTGATAGTTCCATGCATGTATTTCATACACAAAGCAACACAACAACCACGCATACATGCCACAACCGGCGTTGCACATAATGGCATGATAAAACTGAAACTATCACAGTAGTGTCAATGTGTTGCTCGCTCTGCAATTGTCACGACTATGTACGACTGAATAGAAAACACAACTTCATATTTAGTTAAAAACTCACCTTCAAATTGGATCTATATCCACTGGACAACCCCGCTCGTCACAGCCACTCTTCCACTCGCCATGTTGGAAAATATCTTTGTTCTCCTGTTTAATGCCCAACTTTTTGGCAACTCTTTAATCGTAGTGCGCATGATCGGACGATTTTGACCAACTAATGTGCATAATTTTAACCAACAATCGAGATTAATTAAAATTACCAAAAAGTTGCCCATTAAATAAGCAAAAGTGTAACCAACAGTTATGATGAATTCAGATTACGAAATATTTTCCCAACACTTGCCCAACTTTTGTTCCGCCTTTTAAACAAAGAATGGGCAAACAAAATGTTTGCCCAACAAGACCAATTATTTGTTTTGTTGGGCAATTATCGACCAATAATTGTTGAAGTTACTTTGCCCAACAAATGATTTGACCAACGTTTTTGCAGTGCAGGCTTTAGGAAATTTGGCCCATGACCTGATATTTTCGTTTGTTCTTAATGAAAAATTAGAAGAAACTAACTGCACAAAGTTGATTGTTTAAAAGTACAAATGAATAAACCAGTGGTACATTCACAAAGTACTTTACCGTTGCGAAACTATATATGCTGTCAATGAGTTGTTTGTTGCTTATGCGGAGAGTGAGACCAGAGGGCGCATCGATTAGTTGTTCTCTAATCCATCAAAGTTAGAGGGCGCTGTTGCAAGTTATGAGTGTGCACCAAATTTTAAGAGCAACCAACATTTAAACAGATAACCAACAATAATTATTGTTTTAAATGTGCCTGCCTCTACAACAAAAACAAAGAAGAAAAAAAAAAAAAAAAAAAACGACAGTACAGCTAACAAGTTGTTGGTTTATGTTTTAAAATGGAAGCTCTGCGCAAGGGTTTATCCTTAGTGTGGTGCACTCACATACAAGTCAGCATGTATTTCCCAACCCTATTATTGCTATCAGAGAGCGCTGTTTTGAGTTACAAACTTTGCAGGATCCAGATAAAGTATGTAGTCTTTTAGATAAAGATAGGGGGCGCCTTCTCATTCACCACAATGTCTCAGTACGAAATGGCAAACTGTTTCCAAATTTATTACAAAAGTGTTAGCGATGAATTTGTATTTTGCTATTTTTTTTTTTGAGGGTATAGGGGTCAGGGTGATTGGGTAGATGATTTCACAATAATTTGTCAATACTTGAAGTGAAACTTTACGAATCAAATAAAGCCTTCCAATTGCTTCTTAGGGCCATGTCACACGAGGCAGTATACAGGCAACCAGTTCCAGGCAATCAACAAGAAGAAAAGTCAGTCACATCTGGATGTTCACGTATTTGTCTTGGTGATCGTACGATATTGTTTGAAAATTACTCATTGGTCTGTAGACTGCGCTGCAGTTGGTTGCCTTCAAGTTGCCCACAAAAGGTGCTTCGTGTGACAAGGCCTAAATTACTCTTTAAAGACAGTGGACACAAGTGGTAATTGTCAAAGACCAGTCTTCTCACTTGGTGTATCTCAACATATGCATAAAATAACACACCTGTGAAAATGTGAGCTCGATTAGTCATCAGAGTTGCGAGATAACTATGAAAAAAAAATACTTGTCACACGAAGTTATGTGCTTTTAGATGCTTGATTTCGAGACCTCAAATTCTAAACTTGAGGTCCCGAAATCGAAATCATAGAAAAGTACTTCTTTCTCGAAAACTATGTCTCTTCAGAGGGAGCCGTTTCTCACAATCTTTTATACTTTCAACCTCTCCCCTTTACTCGTTACCAAGTGAGATTTTATGCTGATATTTTTTTTGAGTAATTACCAATAGTGTCCACTGCCTTTAACTATATTTAATGTCACAAGCTTAATTAGTTGCTCACCATTTAATTGTCTCTTTGGCCGGGGTCATCGGCTTAAGACACTCGAGTTGAACACTTCGATGAAGCGTGGGCAGAAAAGGCTGCGAACTCGAAGCAGCTATACAAAATGAAGGGAACATGGCACAGCGCCCTCCTTCGGGCACTGCCTCGTTTCACACTACTTCTGTTGCGTACATTTTAGGCTGTGTTCGTCCAGTGTAAGATGTAGCCCTCCTTTTCTAAATGCCATTAATTTATATTGTGTACAGTTCTGGTCCATGTTGTTCTTGCATAAACCATTGAGTTCATCTCTCCATCATCTTCTCTGTCTACCTCCTTTCCTTTTCCCTGTCCTTGGTTGCCAATCCATTATTCTTGTTGTCCATCTGTTGTCATTTCTTCAGGCAGTGTGTCCAGCCCATCTCCATTTAGCTTCTTGTTTTATAACCCGTATGATGTCTCTAACTCTAGGTTTTAATCCTGTCTATAATTGACATATGTAGCATTTGCCTCTCCATTGCTTTTTGTGTTGTGCGGAGTGTTTGTTCTTTCGTGTTTTTTTGTCCATCGCTCGTACAATTATTTGAAACGTATACCTCGCCTTTATTTTTAAGGAGAGTGATCGTTGTCAAGAATGTGGCCGCGTAGGTTAAGCTTTCTTCACTGCTACACTTAGGAATGTGAAGAATATAACTTTACATTCAGTACGGCACAATTCGAATCCAACTTGGAATTCTTGGAGTTAATAATGACACAAAGAGAATGGTTGGATGGGTTTTCTAAGTGTTGCATGCGAAGAAGACTCGAAGCTATTTTGCAATCTGGATTCTGTTGTAAGCGTCTCCAATGTTATAACACTTCCACAAGTTCGAATTTTATACCGACGTCAGGCAGTCTCGTTATCGTTGGATCATTTCGTCTTGAGCTAATATACAGTGTCTTTAGATTTAATTAAACGGTCGTAGTTAATTGATACGGAATGAAAGTTACAGAGAACATTCATGAGGCAGTGGGAAGTAATAGACGACCACTTCTCTACAGTACTTCGACTGGAACAGGATTTTGATGACTACAGTTGGGATTGAGTTGCAACCGTGCTGTAAAATCTATCAGGTAAGTTAAAGGAACACGTTGCCTTGGATCGGTCGAGTTGGTCTTTGAAAAGCGTTTGTAACCGTTTGTTATAAAAATTCATAATATGGTTAGAAAGATGTTTTAAGAGTAGAATACAATGATCCACATTTGCCTCGAAATTGCGTGGTTTTCCTTTTACCTTGCGAATTAACACGGTCAGCCATTTACGGGAGTCAAAAAATTCACTCCCATAAATGGCCGACCGTGTTAGTAGACGAGGTAAAAGGAAAACCACGCAATTTCGAGTGATACTTGAGTGGATCATTGTATTATACTTTAAAAATATCTTTCTAATCATTATGCATTTTTTAACCAACGGTTACAATTGCTTTTCAAAGACCAACTCGACCGACCCAAGGCAATGTGTTCCTTTAAGATTGACCTAACAGTTTCATAGACGGGTTTCTATGGAGGGGAAGGTAGGGTAGGGACGCCTATACCGATTGATAACTCCCGATGGCAGGAGGTTCGGCCCCCGATGATTGTGTACCTCCCGCCCTCTATACGGCGAACTGTGTACAAACTACTTCTGATGGCGCCCTCTTTTGAATCATCCTCATTCAGCCCTTGGCACGAACAAGGCAATTTCTAGCATTAATTTGAACCAAGAACCACAGTCCTCTGAGAGGAGTGAGCCCTCTGTTGTCAACATGTTTGCTTCCCGTTGCCCTAGATTCGTGCACTCTAAGCTGTCCGAGTCATCTCGCTACAATTTCAAGACGCCAGCCTGTCTAAATGATTACCAAGAAATTTAGCTTATAAGTTATCTAAACAACACGGGAGCAATCTTGGATCGATTAAATCTATGTTAAACTCCCGTCTAGAAACCGCTATCACGGTCGCCAAGAATTATTTATTTATTCAATTCGGCAACTTAGTAGGCCTGTAATGTTGGAACCTTATTAGTTTCTCTAACTTGAGTTGGATACCTAGCTCCTCAGTAAATATGTATACAAAATGTTTTAAAGGCAGTGGACACTACTGGTAATTACTCAAAATAATTATTGGCATAAAACCTTTCTTGATTACGAGTAATGGGGAGAGGTTGGTGGTATAAAACATTGTGAGAAACGGCTCCCTCTGAAGTGCCATAGTTTTCGCGAAAGAAGTAATTTTCCACGAGCTTGATTTCGAGACCTCAGATTTAGATCTTGAGGTCTCGAAATCAACCATCTAAACGCACACAACTTCGTGTGACAATTGGGTTATTTTTCTTTCATTATTATCTCGCAACTTCGATGACCGATTGAGCTCAAATTTTCACAGGTTTGTTATTTTATGCATCTGTTGAGATACACCAACTGTGAATGCTAGTCGTTGACAATTACCAACAGTGTCCACTGTCTTTAATGGCGATGGCGGAATTTTAAACAAATGAATTGGAATTGTGGTTTTGGGTGCAAGTGTTATTTTGAATTTTGAGCGTAAACCAAAAGCGACATCAACCGATATAGGCCCAGACATATAAGCCGAACAAATAAAAAGATCGGAAAGATCATTTGGGATCTAAGTCTTGTTTTGGGGTTTTAACATTTTATCACTCAACCATTCTAAACTATGTGGTATAATTTCGACGTTATCAGTGTTCTTTCACAATTTTTCAGTAAAATTTTCCTTAAATCATTAAAATATTCATTTCTGATATCATGACACATTCTACAAATTTCTTCCGAGAGGCCGCTGTGAAATTTTGCATAATTATCTTACGATGTGTTCTTCGTTATATACTGGCACATCCCAAAGCATGAGTCTTAAAGCGAAACGTGCGGAAACAAGGGTGTGTTTTCCCGTTATTTTCTCCCGACTCCGATGACCGATTGAGCCTAAATTTTCACAGGTTTGTTATTTTGTATATAAGTTGTGATACACGAAGTTTGGCCATTTGGGTAATACTATTTACTGAAAGTATCCAATGGCTTTAATCTAGTCTTGCACAATAATTTAATACAACTTTAACAACACGCAGTTCTATAGAATGAACTTTTTGGGTTATAACTGATGTTCTTTTAATGTTATGTATTGCAAGAAGTCATAAAGATAATCATTTTTCCATGGCCGGAGAGTGGCCTTTTTATGAAATGTATGTCATCTATTTTTGACCCTGACCAGTATTATACGGTGAAAGCAATTCCTACATCGAACAAAAGTAATTTTCCTTGTTTTTTTTTGCAGAAATAGTTGGCCCAGAAATTACCAGACTACTTCGCGAAGCAAATGGCAATGACGCCAACAAATGAAGTCCACTTTCATATGTTAAAACTTCAAAAGAATACGCCGAAAGAAATACCCAGAGCACGATTGGTCTTTACAAATTACGATGCAGGTTAAGCTATCACATCAAAGAAGAAAAAAAAAATACAATCATCATTAGATAAAGGCTTATGACCGCATTCTTTGCAGCAATTGTACCGTCAAACATATCTGTTTCATTAGCAGACAAATGTCAAAAGCAGAGGCCGTGGCATAATTTGGTCTCGATGAACAAAGCCATAAGGGATAGCACGCATCCCTTTTGTGTTGCTCTGTTATGTGTTGTTGTACGCTAAACAAGCATTTCACCATGGGCCAATTTCATAGAGCAGCTTAAGCAACAAACTTGCGTAAGCACGAAAATAGCTCACCTATTTTACACATGTTACTGGCCAAAATGTCATGCCATATACATTGCTTGCTACTGGTATTTAGCTGTTGATCACCGATTGTGCTCAAATTTTCACAGGTTTGTTATTTTATGCATATGTTGAGATACACCAACTGTGGAGGCTAGTCTTTGACAATTACCAATGGTGTCCACTGCCTTTAATGTTCATTAATTTACCTTTTAATTATGTGTTTCTGTATTTTTATGAGATAAGTATCTTTGCAATAATACTCAATAATTGAAAGAAATAAAAATAACAAAGTCTCCAGCGGGAGTAATAATATACCTAATAATACCAATAATACTTCTAAGTGAAGGGAGTTGATCAAAGTCTCCTATGCATGACAATGTCAAGGGAACAATATTGTATACCCATGGTCATTATTTGATTGAATTTGCAACAGCCTCCTCCGTCCGTTTCTCGGACAAAAATTTGATCAGTTTCCAATTGGTAGGGTTTTCAAGAACTTAATGAACTTAAAGTCACCTTGGGACGTATAATGAGAGTTTTAGAATATTGCTTCAAATCTATTTAATAGATTCGCAGGGAATAGTTGTTAGAATGGGATCGAACAATAAAAGTGTGCTTGTTTGTGTAGAAACTAGATAGAAAAATCTGTATTTCTTTTTACAAAAGATAACTTAATTAATTGTTGATTTTGAGTTCGGGTTACGTTGCACTAGGAGTTAATCAGCTGCATTGAAAACACACATTACAATAAATAAAAACGAAGGATATGTCCCTGACAAAGCAAATTCCTTTCAACAAAGTCAGGTTGGTAGACGAATAGCCGAATAATGATTTCTCAACGTTTCTGTTTTTATCAGAAGACCAAAAAGTAGTAATACACAAATCGGTGGACGCCATCTTAGAATGTATAGTCCCACATACATCATCTCGCTCACGTTTGAGTCAGCCATCGGCAATAACATAATTAACATTTCCATATAATATATATATAAATATATATTTTTTTTTCAAGAAATGTTTGGTAATGTTTAGCTTAGATTATAACGGTGTATTAACATTATATACCTACATAGACACTGCCTTGACTCTCGTGCTTCAAAAATATGTAACATTATTACAATAATTATCAGCACAAAAGGCATTTACAACACTAAACTTTTCAAAATGTACATGGGGTTTTTTCTTCTTCAGATTTGTATGTATTGGAAACTGCTGGATGAGCAGATACACAATTATCATGACTAACATTAACCCACAAAGAAACGAGAAAAACTGCATTATTTCAAGTCATTTCGGATCAAACTAATTTTTACAGTATCATTTTTTTACTCCTCCTTTGTATGTTTAATGATGCCGACAATAATGTTAACCACAAATGGAAAAGTACTTTACCACGTCTATAATTAAATTACAATAGTTAACTTACTTTATAATCCAAAAACGATTTGTTAACCATTAAAATAGCACTCATACGCTGTGGAATGTAACGGAAAGAACACATGTTGGAGGGGAATATGACAAACTACTTCTGATCGTCATTATGATGTTGAACTAAACCACACGATATTCGAATCATCATCATCGTCATCAACGTATTCATTTCATTGCTGTCTTCATTTATACGTTAAAAACACACACAAAACATAGTGTTAAGATTTGTAAATTTTGATAGTTCACAATAGTTTATATTGATCAGTACTACACGATAGTTATAGATACGAAGTAATTAATAGGTTTAGGTGAAGCCGATGAGTTTGTGCATTAAAGCCATTATACACTTTCGGTACAGAAAAAAAAAAACGTTCACAGATTTACAAATAATTTACAGGGTTTACATAAGGTAATGGTAAAAGACTTCTCTTGATATATTCTTCCATGAAATGCTTTACTTTTTGAGAAAACATTACAAAAAATTATAAATTCTCGATATTGTGAATAACGGATTTATTTGTAACACGTGTCATGACACGGCGAAACCGTGCGGAAACAAGTGTGTTTTTTTTCGTTGTTTTCTCCTGACTCCGATGACCGATTGAGCCTCAATTTTCACAGGTTTGTTATTTTATAATTATATAAGTTGTTTATAGGATTTGAGGCATTGCATGGTGGGGTTTCAATGTATATTTGGTTTGCGGTAACACCATGTGTGTATCTACTTGCCAGGTAGAGTTGTTCTTTATAGAGAACTGTCTTATATAAGTTGTGATACACGAAGTGTGGGTCTTTGGACAATACTGTTTACCGATGTTGTGCGATTGCTTTAAACAACTTGGTCATCGATCATAACTTTTTTCTTTTTTTTTTTCTTTTTTTTTGGGGGGGGGCGGGGGTAGAAAGGGGGCAAACACGGTCGAAACGTGATCATGAAGATTGCTATAGCGGGTAATGGGGTTGAGTGGCGTGTACTTTACTATGCAGCTGCGTTGCCTTCGGATAAGTGCAACGAAGTGTATCTCTATAAACCAATGATCAGGCAGGCGGGATTACTGATCCGCGGATTGCCTGATCCATGGAGAATATGGCTTAAAGGGGATCATGTTTCTAAGCAGAGATTTATGTGTAGACGAGACAAATCAAGTATAGGTGATTATCTAGTGAATGGTTAGCCTGCTACTGGCCATCAAATAGAGTATTTGTAAGGCGCCAACATCCACCAATTAAAGGTATCCAAGGCGCACGAGTCTCAGTTAACCACACTGGACACTATTGGTAATTGTCAAAGACCAGTCTTCATTTGGTGTATCTCAACATATGCACAAAATAACACACCTGTGAAGATAGTTGGGAGATAATAATAAAAGAAAATACACCCGTGTCACACGGAGTTGTGCGCTTTCAGATGCTTGATGTCGAGAACCCAACAAAATTCTAAATCTGAGGTCTCGAAATCAAATTCGATTAAAATTACTTCTTTCTCGAAAACTACGTCACTTCAGAGGGAGCCGTTTCTCACAATGTGTTATACAATCAACCTCTCCACATTACTCGTTACCAAGTAAGATTTTGTGCTAATAATTATTTTGAGTAATTACCATTAGTGTCCACTGCCTTTAAGAAAAAGGAAAACCGGGCAAAGAACTATACAAACTTTACCTGGTCACCAAATACTGCAATGCCCTTGTTTTACAGTAATTTCAGTTACTTTTTTGTTGGTGAAAACAAACAACACGAGAAAGCAGTCACCGTAAAGTTGTATAATGTCTTGTTTTAAAAGTAATTCCAAACGTCCTTTTCATTAAGAATGTGCTGTCTGTACAAAAATGTATTACGTAAGCGCTGTCGACGAGTTTTAGGCAATATAGGTTTGAATCAAACATGAAGTATCAAGAGGCATGGAAGAAGAAGCATCATGCCCGCTTATAAATAATGAACTCTAATAATAATTGCCAAACTGAACTGAACTCAAACTCTGGTGTTTCTGATCAGCAGAGTGTGGGTTCGAATCCCCAGCCATGACACTTGTGTCCTTAAGCAAAACACTTAACCATTGCTTCTTCTTTCGGATGGGACGTAAAGCCGTTGGTCTCATGTGTTGTGTAAACGCATGTAAAATAACCCAGTGCACTTATCGAAAAGAGAAGGGGTTCGCCCGGTGTTCCTGGCTGGATTGGCAGCATATTGCGCCATAGCACCTTGTAAACCATTACATGGTGCTTAGGATTAGATCTTATATCTCAAACTTCGTCCCATTCCTTGCAGTAATAATATCTGGCGCTTTGTATCCTTTGGCAAAAGGCGCGTTATAAGTACGGTTATTATTATTGTTATAAACTGTTTTTATAGTCCAATTTGTGAAAATGAGAGGCAGTTGTAAGGTTTGCTTCGAGGAGACGAGAACGTTTAAATGTCCTGAACAATTTTAGTCCGGATGAATGGGTTGACGAATTTAGGCGTCATGCGTGGGACGTGTACCTTGTGGGTATTTTATAACATGGGTGCATTATTGACATGATAAATTTACCGTGATCTAACTTACAAATCTACCCTTTGAATCAAAGTAATGCAACTATAAAGAGGCTGGGAGTTGAATTTACTTTGTTTGCATACAATAATGATAGGTGACTGCTGTGGTCGGGATTCTGTGCCAGGTGTAGGCTTACTGAATTGCTTGCTGTAAAGTACATTGACACCTGATCAATCACTTATGATGCTGTCAACCTGTCATCGATGAACACTAAGCTTCATCGGAAATACCAGCTTTAAACTATCCGATTATTTCCTCACTTTGAAAGATTTTACACATTGCCAGCGTGTTGAGTATCCACAATATTATGTTTCATACAAATCTTTTGTACTTAAAAGTCCATACGGTAAAAGTCACTCATAACAAACATTGTGGAAACTTCACCTAAGTAGCGGTAAAATAAATTTAAACAACACAAAATATGTAAATACCTATCAAATGTGCTTAATTTAGCAACACATGTCATGATAGTTGTACGCAGTTTGAGACAAATAGTCTGACAATTTGAGTGACGTCAATAATGCTCGGTATTACATTTTACCGAAATAAATTGTTAGTGCACGTGTCGTTTCTAGGTGACGTCACCACTTTGGGTTTATTGCTTGCTCACGTATGACGTCTGCACGTACGTACCTGACGTGAACAATTGTTACTTCACGTATGCTCAAAACGTGAAATTTTAACAACAACATTTTCTGACGTTCACGTTCACGTTTTTTTAATCACGTATAGTGCAGCTAAGCCTCCCTAATATTATGTACTTAAGCAAGCACTACGCTAAGATTGATTCGTCCTTTGGATGGGACGTATTACGGTTGGTCTTGTGTATTGTGTTGTACTCGTAAACTGCTTATGATGTTTGAATGTACTATAAACCAATGATTACCATTCCGAAATCTAATCATCTGTTCTTGTAAATTGTACATACAAATTTTACAAATTTCAAAATGACAAAATGACTGCTTCAATTCAGGAATACTTCAACCTTAAGTGGTGAAAGTGGCATTACGAAAAAAAACACATAGATTGTTCGGACGTCTCTCTTTCTCCTTTAAGAAGAAAAAGCTAAGTCGACATTCGTCACTCACACCCTCTCAACACCTTAACATCTCAAATCTCTCTCTTGTGCTAATCCCAACCAATTCCGGGATGCTTAACTACCCTCAACCGTCCCGTATCTATACGATGATGCGTTTCGTTCCTCCATGTCTCCCCCGACCTCGCTTCACACACTGCCGTTCACCGCGCCGTTATCCCGGCTGAACCATACACACATAACATTGCACTTTTGACTTGATTAAACTTTCTTATTCCGTTGCATATAACCGTAAGCTCTGGGTTGGCTCTCCTCTCCCGCGGCATGTCTTTCAGCGAGCTGGGGGCATTGCATGAACTATTTCAGTTGGAAGAGCATCGCGCGAGCCCAACGCCTCGGTTGGTACTGTTGAGAGAGAGCTGTAGCTGATAGTAGTCACGGAGCAAATATTTGTCGTAAAAATATCGCTATTTCTAACGATGTCACCGGTAATGAAGATTATAGTTGAATGATTTAGAGATAAGATAGGCTTGTAGCAGTTAACCGTGTCCTTGGTATGGGGTAGATTTACAGCAATATAGTAGCACTAATCTGTATCGTTAGTTTGGTATGGGAGTAGAGGTTACAGCTTCAGCGTCGAAAGTCAAAACATCAATATCAATTTGCAGCTAGTGGTGAAAAGCACGAAACACGCTGTAATTTAATAACAACCGCTCTTGCAATCGTTATAATTAACCAGGCGCATTAATAACCACACTTTGATTGATTGTCCTTAATAATGTATACCTAGTACATTGCCAGTGGTTTCGAAATACGGTTGGTGGAATTGTTCCCTTAAAGGCAGTGGACACTATTGGTTAAACTCAAAATAATTGTTAGCATTGAAACTTTCTTGGTGACGAGTAGTGGGGAGAGGTTGGTGGTGTAAAACATTGTCAGAAACGGCTCCCTCTGAAGTACCATAGTTTTCCGAGAAAGAAGTAATTTTCCATGAATTTGATTTCGAGACCTCGGATTTAGAACTTGAGGTCTCGAAATCAACCATCTAAACGCACACAACTTCGCGTGACAAGGGTGTTTTTTCTTTCATTATTATCTCACAAGTTCAATGACCGATTGAGCTAAATTTTTCACAGGTTTGTTATTTTATGCATATATTGAGATACACCAACTGTGAAGGCTAGGCTTTGACAATTACGAATAGTGTCCACTGCCTTTAACGTACTGTACGAACAGGGTGCTTGAATCACCAGGTTACAATCTTGGCCCTTTAATCAGTGGCCTGACACTTAGTGTATATTTAAACTTGGGTTAAGTAATCGATTTTGAATTGCAATTTTAAAGGGAACGTACATGACTTGGTAATCACGCTTAACATTCAAGAACATTCTTTTAAATTGAATTGAATTGAACAGATCTCAACAATCGAACGGCTTACCATATAAAGTGTAAACGTTGCCTTTAACGGGTCATAATTTGACCCGGTTTGGGTAAATTTTGACAATGAATTTGTGAGTATTGCGTTCTCCTGGAAGAGGGAATGTAAAAGGCTCCACACACTGGTTACATTATGGTCCCATTGTACAAGAAGGTACATCGGATCAATTGGAGATATCCGTTTCTCACTGCATCCTTAAAGGCTCTGGGGTGGATTTCACAAAGGTAGTCCTAACTTAGGACTAGTCCTAGGCAATGCTAAGAGATAGGACTGGTCCTAAGTTAGGACCAGTAACTCATCCTAACTTCGGACTGGTCCTATCTCTTAGCATTGCCTAGGACTAGTCCTAAGTTAGGACTACCTTTGTGAAATCCACCCCTGGACACGTTTTAGAAAATTGTCAAAGACCAGCAACATAAGCATGAACAAACAAATCTGTGAATGGACCCCCATTGGTCGTCGAAAGTGCGAGCGAATAATGTAAGAAGAGGAAAATAAAATAAAACACCCTTGTCGCACAGCTGTGGTCTCGAATTCACTCCAAATGTTTCAGAAGGAAATTACTTCTTTCTCAAAAATCATGGACATGTTACTTTAGCGATAGCCGTTACGGTTGCTCACAATATTTTATACCATGTTCATGCTATCAACAGCCCGTACAATGTTCGTTACCAAGTTTGTATGCGTGCAATTGTTTCCGGGATCAATTACCAATAGTGTCCAGTGCAAGCCAACACAAATCTCAAAAACAGTTGACCTTGCAACTGAACGGTAGCGGTTTCTGTATTTAACAGAAATACAAACCTTAATCTGGGGACTATAATCGCGAGTGTGAATCGAGACACGATGGAACTTACAGGGTTTGCTTTCGGTTGTTGATTCTGAGCGATAATTCGATCCTGTTTTGCCTGACCGCCTTGTTCATTTTCAAGAGGCTGTTATCATGTAATAGCTTTAAAATCTCATAACTTGGTCTACTTTGGCTTCGGGTGGAAACAACCTGACAGGACCCCTCGTTAATGTCAAATGGAGGACGGGGTCGATGGTGTACGTGACGCTCCGCTAGTCGTGTTAAAAACCTTGTTGTCTTGTAATCCGGTATTTTGCTTCTCGTTTTGTCCATCCGAGACTGGAATAATTGATGTATTAATTAATGCTGATTTGTGTCAACTTTGTTCTTCGCATTCTGTCGATAAGGTATTTTCACTAGTTGGAAGTGTTCATTTAGACAATAAAGTTTAATCTTCAACAGGAACAGCAACAGTTATTTATTCATTCGCGATGTTATCGCGTCAGATCGAAACGTGTAGAAGAGTGAAAAGCACAACTGAGAAAGGGAAAACTAAACTATAGTATCTCGACACGTGATCTCAAACGGACAATTATTGACGAGAAATGCGAGTGGTCCCGTTCTGGAGAAAAAGTCAATTTTAAAGATATAGTAGTTGAGATAATATCAGTCTCTTCTCGCATGAAAAAGGCTTTAGTAGACTGAGGCAAATTAAACAAAGCTGGCTCGTGAGGGGAGTACGAACTCTTTCAATGCGTATCCTTGGACCTTGAACTTTAATAATTTTACGCCTTGTGCCCACTGCAGAGTTTAGTGACTACTTTAACATGATCAGAGAACGAGTTCATTGGCATAGAACCATTTTATTTTTTAATATTGTTTTCATGTTTACTTTGTCTATTCCCTTATTCATGTTTTGCATCTTCGTTCAGTTGCTTTCTATTAAATTTCCTTCAAGTCGTTAAGATCAACTTACTTATACAATAATAATGCTTTGAACTCGTTCTCTCCCGTAAAAAAATACACCCAGGCTTTAAACAAAACAAAACAAAAACGAAAAATAACCATCTTAATCTGGTCATTGCATGAAATTAAGTTACAGTGCATGCCCATCACTCAAGTATCGGCTGATTCACCGCGGCATGTAGTGTGTCCCAAATGGGTGATTCCCATAACGACATAGACATCCGTAGATGGGGGCTAGTTGTGTATTAAAGGCATCGGTCACGTAAAAGACCAGTTTTCTCACTTTATGTAAAAAGTATGTAAAAAATGTTGACTCAAATGGTCATCGAAGCTGCAAGAGAACAACGAAAGAAACAACACCCGCGTTGCACCCGTGTGCTTTCGGGGATGCCCAATATAAGGCTTCAGACCTGACATAGTTTATTAATTGAGTGAGAAATTACCTCTTTCTCAACAGTTACGTTGCTTCAGAGGGAGCCGTTTCTCGCAATGTTTTAAACTATCAACAGTTCTCCATTGCACGTTACCAATGAGTTTAATATCATTTGTGTTGTGACCCACTCTGTTAAAATGAGTCACATGTCGCCCAATGCAATATTAAGTTATGGACAGTGGAATATGTAAAAAAAAAAAGAAAAAAAAAAAAAAAAAAAATCTTTTCAAGATCTTTAGTTGCATGGTTAACCTTTAGAACACTTTTAGCTGCTATGAATACAACAATTTTGTGATCATACTCATGTCTAATTTGCACACAATGGTAGTTTAAAATATCATTTTACTTGTAATTCGTTTTTCACAAAAAAATGGTGTAGTGGCTAATTTGTGGAGTAACTCAGCAACGCGATACACCCCAAAGCGTAGACACGTACCAAATTACTGCTGCTGATGTGTTCTTTCCAGCCATGCATAAAACTCAATTCCTGAAATTGCCTACATCTGACTTATTTTCACAGAGCGGGTCACATTTTGAGTGGTAACAAAGAGTGTTCAGTGCCTTTAAAATAAGCTGTCACATGACGGTGGAAGTAAAAATCCAGATGATGACAGTATGTATACAGTAGTGGGATGAACTTCGTGTAATCAGCTGCGGCATGATGTGTTTACGAATCGTGGTAGGGGAGCATGGACTAGGGGGGAAAATGATGAGCATCATCCAGTTCAAAGGAATGGATCGAGATATAGGAAAACGAACATAGTGTCAATAAACATGAGGGGGGGGGGGGGGTTTACCCATGGGATATCGTATGTTGTTAAAGACAGTGGAGACTATTGGTTATTACTCAACATAATTATTACCATAAAATCTTTCTTGATTACGAGTAATGGGGAGAGGTTGTAGTATAACACATTGTGAGGTGACGTGGTTTGATAATTACCAAAAATTGTCCAGTTCCGAATCTTTTTTTTTTTTTTGAGGACGGGAATACAAATTATATTTCTTTACCAATTAAATTTAAGGATTATGACTTAATATCTTCAAAACGTTCAATACAGCTACTTTTAGTATCATGCCGTTTGCGACAACCGTCTGGATAAATCGAACTCTAAAAGTGTCAACCACCGGAGGGGCTTGTATAACGTGCGTCAGCTGAAATCATTCCGGGAATGAATAATTCATATGGGATTATTATAGTTCGCATATTTCTTAAGAGTAAAAAGACGGGCCGCCTCGTCGCGGATTTTTCAAATCAGCGAATGTGTTGGGCCAGGCTGCACTGTGATGACACCATGTTCTACAATGGGAGGGTTAAGTTGCTTGATTATCAATCTTAAAGGAGCAATATAAATGCAATCGTTGGTATGTTTGAAGCGATGAAGGAAATATTTGAGTAATTATACACTGTTAAAGGGCAGTAGTAGACGTTGAAGGTCAGATTTTGTTCAAATTAAAGGCACTGGATGGACACGTTTGGCAACTGTCAAAGACCGGTATCCTCACTTAGTGTATAACATAAATTATGCGTAAAATAATAATCTGTGAACATTTTAACTCAATTGGTCATCGAAGCTGCAAAAGAATAATGAAAGAAAAAACACCTTTGTTGTACAAGTTTGTGTGCTTTCACTTGCATAATAAAAGGCTTCTGGCCTGAAGTATTTTATTATTAATTGAGTGAAAAGTTACCTCTTTCTGAAAATTTCTGTTTTAGAGGGAGCCGATTATCGCAATGTTTTATTAATATCAATACTTCTCCCCATTACTCGTTACCAAGTTAGTTTTGTTATGATAACAATTATTTTGAGTAAAAACCAATTGTGTCCAGTGTCTTTAATGTTCGACATTCGTGCTTTTAGGTTATCAGAGACTCAGCATACCCGGGTATATATTTAAACAATGCATCATGTGCGGTATGTAGTTTTGTTTCTTTTGTTTCAAAATAACTGCACCAAACAGAGAAAGTATCCTTCAGATTGAATCTGTTCAGAATAATATTCAGTTGATAAAGATTTCGAATTATTGTGAAGTTTTTTGCCCAATCATCACATAATCCCCAAGTTGTGGTTCACTAAAACAGTATACATATATAGTCACATTGATGGAGATTGAAAAACCTCCGGTAAAAATAAACAATATCGTTTCATCACGCAGGAATAATTTTTATATTTAAAACGATAAAACAAAAAAGTTTATAGTTTATAAGCTTTTGAAAACATGGAAAGTGCCTTGGCCACATTGCCTGGAATTATTTGCTACAGTCTACTGCCTCTCATGAACTTAATCGTCCCGACCGACGATTCTCTTTTTTTTATGATTCTCTTGGGGGTTATTTCTTGAAGGAGGAAAGGAAGTGAAGAGGAAGATGAACTCCCTGTCAAAAAAATAAGACGAAGGTGAGAGCAGCTTGGCAAAGGAAATCCAGCGCTCCAAGGCACCTCGTCCCCACGTAACTAAAAAAAAAAAACTCAATTATAAACCTGAAACTTATAAGACTAACAACCAGGCTACCTTAAGGGTAGGTGAAGATGTGCGGAAACCTAGCCTGGGACTGGGGGCTTTGTCTTAAAAATGATTAGGCAGAGGGGGATGTCCAGGCTATGTCAGATGTTGCGTCTTGAAGTTCCCAAGTTTAAAGCACGTAATAAGTGTCATATTTCTTAATAACTTTAGTGAGTCTAGGGCGTATCGAGTTTCAAATCAAGATGATCATGATGATCATGTTATAAGATGGCTGAGTTTGCGGCGATGGTTTTCTCTTCTTTACATTTTTTTTAATGAAATCCCAAGCTACTTAATTAGATACAACATTAAACAATTATCTCTGTAGGCAAATACAGTATTAGAACACCGTACTTTTATTATACACATTATTCGAAAGAAAAACAAAATGCGAAAACCAGTTCACTCCAGGAGTTTTATGTCAGACGCAATTTATATTGACACATTTCTTAGTTAAAGGAATGTTACAGAATTGGTAAGAAACAGAAATCGTGAAGATCACAGATTTACTTAAAACTTATAACAGTCTAATGGTTATGATAGTAGAAAACATCCCTTCAAATATTTATGTCTGAAATGTCATATTTGATGAGAAATAAATAATCTATTTTCGCGTTTGGAGTTTTTTGCTCAATGAGCATTTTATTCATTTTGGATAACATTAAGTGCTTACTTTGCCAGCCACTTTTTTTTTTTTTTTTTTTTTAATTGATTTATTGACTGATTGATTGATTGATTGATTGATTGACTGATTGATTGATTGATTGATTGATTGATTGATTGATTGTTTGTTTGTTTGTTTGTTTGATTGATTGTTTTTTGGTGTAGGATGGAATTAATTAACTTTCGCGAACACCATATTTAGAAGAAGGAAAACACAAAGTCCCACTCGCAAGATGTCAATTAACAAGATGCGAAGCAGAACCAAAATCATTTGCAAGATCTGGTTGTCTAGACCATACACCCCCCATCCAATTACAGCGCGAACATTGGAAAATAAATCTCAAATCCAACTATTTGGGGAATTAATTGTTAACGTTGAAATGTCTGACACATCAAAAGCATTCCTTTGCAACCGTTTTGAAAAAAAAGACTCGCTGGTTGAATCCACTTCCCGAAACACATGTAGACAGCAACCGTTAAAAAAATGGCGCCACAAAATAAAACGTGGCACAATTTCAAACCGTCTTTAATGAGAACAAAGTCGTGATGGGTTACTCTGTGTTATTTCCCCCGTTGAGGAATGATGGTGGTCGTCGACACAGATTAAATTAAAGTTACCAAAGATTTAAGGAAACAAAATAATGAAGATCACAGATTTACATACAACGATGATGATGGTAGAAAATATCCCCTGGTGTCGGAAATGTCATATTATTTTGATGAGAATTAAAAAAAAAAAACTAATTTCGCGTTTGGAGTTAAACGGTTAGTGAGCATTTTATTTGATGTTCTTTTTATTTGCATCGATGTCGTGCAAAACTTGTAATCGTTTTTTTTTTTCACTGTTTTCTCTTGACCCAGATTGCCGATCGATCTCAAAGTTTTACAGGTTTGTCAGATCGCGTATAATATATGGTGGATTATATAAAGTGTAGTCTTGGTTCAAGACTCTCCTGGATTTGTAACAAGAGAGCGCGCTATCACCCCCAACACGCTATCAACCACGAACCGCTATCACGGGAGAGTCTTGGCACATTCGTTAAATCTCCCCCCAAAATCGGGGAGGGGGGAACATAATGTGCGTGCGTAGGTTTCCCGCAGAGCCCGCCCCTTTTTTTTTTTTGGGGGGGGGGAGATTTAACGAATGTGCCAAGACTCTCCTGTGATAGAGGTTCTCGGGTGATAGTGGTTCGTGGTTGATAGCGCGTTGGGGGTGAAAGCGTCCCTGTTGTGACAAATCCAGGAGAGTCTTGAACCAAGACTATATAAAGTGTTGTACACTGCCATCAACTGTTTTGTTAGCAAAATAAATTAAATGGGGTCGCTTTAACCGTGCACGGGAAACTTCCCCGGACATTAAACTCTACTTAAATGCGTTCAGAATAATAAATTGTGAAATTCATTGCGATAATTGCATTTTTATTAATGCTACTGAGTGGCTCATATAGGTTGACGCGACCGTTATGATGTGGTCTGTGTGTTTGCTTTCATCTGTAGCAACTGTCGTCGCGATAGTTTCTTTCGAATACCACGATAAAGCCTGTTAATATTTATGAATGGTAATGGATGTGTCAGCTACTTGTGATAGCCAATTTAGTTTCATTTCAAAGTCGGTAAATCATCGTCAATTTTACAATTGACACACTTACCAGATACGTGTCGTAGATTAAAATGCAATGCGATAGACTCGTCTCAGTTTCTAAGGTTTAGAAGGTGAAACTAATACATTAGGCGATGACGTCACACCCCATCAGAGTACGGGTGATTTATTGGGACAGTACATTCCAAAACAACATATTCCACTGGAAAATGTAGTTCACCAAATTGAAAATAGGGAGTGATAAGTTCTCGACGTCAAAAATAGACGATCTGTCTAGCAAACAATCTGAGGCTGAACAGAGAACACGTTGATCGAAGCGGGACTTGAACCCGAGACCTCCGGATTATATACGAGCTCATCTAACAGAGATATCTATAGATGTCCTCCTGGCGTTCTGTCTAATTGTTCAGTTTACGTGGTATTTAATTTAAAGGGAAGGTACACGTTTGGTAATTACTCGAAACAAATCTTAACTTACGAAATGACTTGTTAATGAGAATTGGAGAGCTGTTGGTAGTATACATCAATTGTGGGAAACAACTCCCTCTGAAGTAACGTAGTCTTTGTAAAAGAGGTAATTTCTCACTAAAATACAAAAAGACTTCTAGCTAGAAGTCTGTTATTCCTACCTGAAAGCACACAAATTCGTCCAAGCAAGGGTGTTTTTTTCTTTCATCATTTTCTCGCAACTTTGATGACAGATTGAGCCCAAACAATAAACAGGATTGTTTTTTATGCTTATGATGGGATACACCAAGTGAGAACACTGGTCTTTGACAATTACCGAATGTGAACCTTCCCTTTAATTAATGTATTTGAATTCTAAGTAAACCATAACTCATGAGAACACATGTAGCAAATTGTTAATATAACATAAATAAAGGTTTATAAAAACAATTAGCTTCCGCCCCTTCCACCAACAGAGTATAACCAAAACAAAAACAAACTCTTTGTTTGACCGTTGACACATTTGTCAAATATTTACCTGAACTAACACTTAATAACTATTATAAATATAACATAGTTATTATAATTTATACACAAAATTAACATAACTGTGTGCGTGGCTACAATCACATCACAATTACATCTCTGTGTATACGTATTACCAACAAGAATTCTGTGGTGCGATGGTGCGTTGTAAACAACCATGACGTGGGTTTCGTTTCAAGCATGTGTATTAAGGACTTTCTCACATTTTAGCCGTGTGACTATTTTGAGGTAAAGAGATGAAAGTGGGTCAAAATGTGTTCAATTTCCACAAGATTTACGATAACCACTTTGGTTGTGCAGAAGCATTACTGGGAGTCGATTGGATTAGTTGGATGACGCAGTGGGTAGCAAAAACTGTATTGAACACGACCGGCTACTATGTTATCATGTTTTGTATGTTTGTGTTTCTTTTTGTATTTTGTAGTTTTGAAGCAATGGTGAAGTAACGACCGTAGTAAATAACATATCAAGTATGAAAGCTGGATAAGCTGATTTAATATAATCTCACCCATCGGTTGTGTCATGGCTGAGCGGTTAAGTAGAGCACCGAATTCAAACTCTGGTGTTTCTGATCAGCAGAGTGTAGGTTCGAATCCCCAGCCGTGACACTTGTGTCCTTAAGCAGGACACTTAACCAAATTGCTTTGTCCTTCGGATGGGACGTTAAGCCGTTGGTCCCATGTGTTACGTAACGCATGTAAAACAACCCAGTGCACTTATCGAAAAGAGAAGGGGTTCGCCCCGGTGTTCCTGGTCCGATCGGCAGCAAATTGCGCCACAGCATCTTGTAAACATGTCATGGTGCTATCAGAATTAGGTCTCATAATTCAAACGTAGTCCCACATCTGGCATGAAATACTCTAAGTTAGACCGCCAGGAGCGTCACTGGGTGACGGACATGTGCGCTTTATAAGAAGCCACACTTATTATTATTTTTATTTTATAAGTTCATAGCCATGCGGATCATAATTGGATAAAATATATTGTTCTTTGTCTCGTTCACATGACGATTTGATTTCACGGACTGTACACATTTTATTGGCGGATATTTTGTTTGAACACAATAATGACTGTACTACTCCGTACACCCTTCAAGCTTAACGGTATTATAGGATTGGTAAAGGATAACGAATAAACGAAGCTCGTGGTTTATGGAAGTGTGGACTGGGACCAGTCTTTCTGTGAAATACTTTCCTCTGAAATGAAGTATTTAAAAAAACAAAAAAACATTAGCACTATATTCGAGCTAAATCAGAAAAAGGGGTGGCCATGTGCAACAGTTGATTTCGGTTTCTCCCAGCAAAATAAGGAAAGTGTTCACATACTGAAATTGTGCATCGTTGTGTGTATATAAAGGCTCTTGGCACTATTGGCAATTACTTAAAATAATTGTTAGCATAACAACTTACTTGGTAACAAGCAATGGAGAGCTGTTGATAGTATGAAACATTGTGAGAAACAGCTCCATCTGAAGTGACAAAGAGGTCATTTTCCCACACTCAATTATTAAACTACTTTAGACCTGAAGCCTTTTTTTAGGCATTTGAAAGCACAAATTGAATGCGAAACAAGGGTGCTTTTTCTTTCATCATTTTATTGCAACCTTGATAACTAATTGAGTCCAAATTTTCACAGGTTACTTAGTTGAGATACAACAAGTGAGAATAGTTGTCTTCGATTGACAGAGGTGTCCAGTGCCTTTAACAAATGGGCTGGCCACATCTTTCTTTCCATCCTCTTTCATTCCATCCTCTTTCATTCCATCCTCTGATTGTTATCGTCAAAGAAAATAAAGACAAAATAGCAACACCGTGGACACCGGTCTATTAAGATGATTTAGAGTGTATTTGGTCCCGACAGGGGGGCGATATCACCCCGTCTCATCTTTTTACTTTCTACCGGTCTTAAATAATTTGCGACAAGTGACCGTCGCACCTCTTCAATTTGTGTTCCTTATAGCTGTCAACCTCGCATCACTTCTATAAAGACAAATGGCCAGAGATCAACCTATCCGCCACGGACGCTAAATCCTCAAACGAGTGATCCTTAGAAGAACGATTTAGAGAAGAAACTCCCCAGATTTGTCATCTGCGTTGTCATTACTTCACTCTAAGGGGAGACATCGTCCGGCTTGTCCTCTTCACCGAGGGTCAGGGGCCCAAAGAGTGAGATCAAAGCCGGATGAAAGCGCCGTAGCGACCGGGTCGTAATCGTATATCATCACGGTGAGATTCATCAAAAACCTCGCTCGGAAATTAGGTGTTATGGGAAGAGTACTCCGTTGAAAATAAACCCTGTGTCGTATACCCTTTCCTTGCTTGTTGTTGGTTGATGAACCAAATTGCCCGTATATATCTCAGTGACGTTTTTACTGTCTGGCTCTTTAAGTCTTGATGAAGAAGAGGGGGGAGTATGTTCAACAAAATTCCTTGTCCTGACGTCGCCTACATTTCTCGCCAACTAATAACCAAAGCAACAAGGGGGTGGATAACATAAACGTGGACTTTGAAATTGAAATACTGCAACGGCTCCTAGGGTGATGCTGTTTGGTATCCCGGCCCAGTGAGTTGTTCACCATCTATATAATGAATGTAAGAGATGTGTTATACTTGTGTTTGGGTAATATTCATCAGCTTTTCAAAAACCTTTTGAAAACATGTTTTCGGCTTCGACTCCGGTTTTCGGAACGGGGTTTCAAGCAGGTAGATGGAACCTTAGCCGGAGCTTAATTGCAATTTGTGTTCAATTAAATTCAATAAAACATAATTACCACATTTGTAAAATATTTAGCAGAGAGAAAAAAACAGTCCTCCGATCTGTTTGAAAAGGTCGCAATGGATAGTTACCCATACTATATAAGGCGCGTCAGAAGTACTATTTGACTCAATCAAGTCTCTTCTCGTAAAAAAACCCAGAATATTTTGAGAAGTAGAAGAATTCTCAAGAGACGTATTTTGTGTTCTTGCTCGTTTCTCTGTGTAAGGATTTAGCCTCCTCCTCAAGCCGGAGTTTTATCTTCACCGATCGAGATCGCTATCATTCTATAAAACCATGCACGGTTTGTTAGACACGTTCCTCGTGAAGGGACTTGCTTTTTTTTAGATCCAGGCTTTATGAAGTTAAACCAGTTGAACCCAGTCTAGCATATGGGTCATTCGACTGTTACTAAATAGGAGGAGCACTCCAGGTTTGACGCTTATATGAAACGTGATGTTTCTTTGAGGGTTCGTGTTAAGTAAATATCTGCGATTACAATTCAATTGATTATGTTTCTTAATTTGTTCACACCAGAGAGGCATCCAACGTTTATTTTTACAAAGTCAAAAATTAGATAATTATAATCTTTAACCTATAATTGTCGATTGTAAATGTCTGTTTGGGTAAGGTATTTTGAAGTGCCCACCTCTTTTGAGTACTTTGACTCGGTTAATACAAGTGCCCAAATTTAACCAAATCTTGCAAGAAAAATTAACATAGTCTGAGACCTTTTTTATGATGATTATGATATTACTAATACCAACTCTTCTTTAGCGCAACTTCAAAGATTGGTCATTGTGCTTTGAACATAAACTCTGGTCAGTGGGCCATTTCAATCTTAAATCCTTAACCATCCCAGCTCCATAAGCCATTCTGAGATATGGCGGACACAATGCTACAACACTATAAGGTTTGGGTAAATTTGTCTGTGTGGCACCCAAATCAACCAGTACATTCCTATCACGTCCGTCATACCTCAAAATGTATATGGGGAGTAAAGCACTAAGCTAAATCAATCACTAGAACCATTCCTGCCATCACATGTTACTATTTTACAACTGGATGAAAACAAGCAAATATCAAGGATTGGACGTAAAGCCGTTGGTCCCATGTGTTGTGTAACGCATGTAAAAGAACCCAGTGCACTTTTCGAAAAGAGAAGGGGTTCGCCCCGGTGTGCTTGGCTGTGGCTGCTGTATGCGCCGTAGCCCCTTGTAAACCCTTACAAGGTGCTAAATAATTGGGTCTCCAAATTCATCACTGTATAACCTATCTTTCTGAAAGTTTGTATATACTCAGCGCCTTGAGTACCTTGTTTGGCAGATACGTGCGCTGTATAAGACTTGGATATTAAGTGGCATGGCCGGGATTGTAACCCAAACCCTTATCACTCGGCAACAAGAGCTTGAGTATGGTGCACTAAACCGCACAGCGAAGACACACCACAAAACCAACAACCATCGCTGTTGTAGACAGGGTACAAGACGACAGGTTGCTTGAATAATATCCCTAAAAGGTAGGTAATTGACGGGAGATATTTCCTGAAACCCTTCTGGAATTCATTACAGACACTGTAGCTCTGAAACCGTACCCCCTTCCAACTGCACATCAACAAGCCATTGTATTTGCTCGACCATCGATGCGAATAAAAGTCTCATTTACTGCTCCCGAATGATACAACTCTACCTCCGCAACAACAGAAAAGTTTAATTTAAATGTTAATGAAAGTGCAATGATCGATATTAATAGTTTTGGACGATGACCTAGGAGGTAAAGTACATTTCATGCAACAGCTGTATGGTGCAGCAGTAAGCTGCGTGCTAACATAAGCTCCTTAGAGTAGCTACTAATTCCCGATTCCAACATCTGTGCTTATAATGTAGAAACGGTGATTTGTTTTGCACTATGTTTGGGACAAAACAAGTCACATAATATAGAGGGGACAAGGGAATTGCGTATACAGATTTTGTGGGGAGAATCGTAGAGTCTTTAAATCTAAAACAAGATAAAGAAACCCGTTCTTGTTTAAATGCTAGTGAAGTTAATTGATATGCTATAAACCCGCACGCTTGAAAACAAAGAATGCAAGTGAAACAAGAAAACAACCACAGCAGCAGCAACAACAACAACAACATCAACAACCTACGGCAGCAACAACAACAACATCAACAACAACAACAACAACAACAACAACATCGACGACGACGACGACGACGACGACGACGACGACGACGACGACGACGACGACGACGACGGCGACGACGACGACGACGACGACGACGGCGACGACGGCCACGACGACGACGACGACGGCGACGACGGCGACGACGACGACGGCGACGACGACGACGACGACGACGACGACATTGGCAACATCGAAAAAAGCAACAGCACCAGCAGCAACAACAACAATATCAACAACAACACCACTACCAACACAAACAACAACAGCAACAACAACAACAACAACAACAACAACAACAACAACAACAACAAACAAACGATTTTCTATCACCTGTTTTCTTACAAGTCCATTAAAATCTCCTATGTTATGTAGAGGTAAAACATAAAACATAACAATATAAATAGTTTTAAACCTGACACAAATATCTTTTAAAAATAAGACATTCGAGAAAGACCGAGAGACGACTTTAAAGGAACACGTTGCCTTGGATCGGACGAGTTGGTCTATAAAAAGCATTTGTAACAGTTTGTTATAACATGCATATGGTTAGAAAGATATTTTAAAAGTAGAATATAATGATCCACACAAGTATCACTCGAAATTGTACGGTTTTCCTTTTACGTCGCGAACTAACATGGTCGGCCATTTATGGGAGTCAAACATTTGACTCCCATAAATGGCCGACCGTGTTAGTCGACGAGGTAAAAGGAAAACCGTGCATTGCAAAGGCATGTCTGTGTGGATCATTGTATTCTACTTTTACAACATCTTTCTAACCATAATGCAGTTTATAACAAACAGTTACAAACGCCTTTCAAAGACCAACTTGACCGATCCAAGGCAACGTTTCCTTTAAAATACCTTTCTTGAATTGCTCTAACCAGCGGGTGAATCAGAGATGAACTATAGCTGTATCTGTTGTATAAAAATAGGTCTCGAATAAAACATGTAAAAACAGAATTTTAAACGACTAAAAATCTACGCTCTCGTCTATGTAAGAATAGAACGGAAGTTTGGAACAATTTTTTGCAATGTGGGACACGTTATCAGCATAATAAATAAATGAGCGATGCTATTAATTGTTTTCATGAAATGCTGAGGAACGTGTTGTCCAAGAGGCTGGGTCAAGATGTGGGTCAAGAGAGAAAATAATATAATTCACCAGTGTTCACGCCAAACTAGAATACACAATTAAAAAAAACCAATAGTGAACAAAATGAGGCACATGCAGCCATCAAGACACTTCCTTGCCAGTGACGAGAAGAGCGAGTGGTGACATCATGCCTATTATTCGTAATGTTCGTCCAATGTATTATTACATTATCAAATGGGGCAATGTCCACATGTTTACGCGCATTGCACATACCGCAGATGCTTTTATATTTCCTTCAGAAAGTCAATATCTAGGTCTGTAGGATAGGCTGGACTGAATAATAAAAATGAAAAATGTCGAAGTCTCGATTTTCTAGAACTACTGCTCCAGAAATAGTACTCATGTTGTTCTCTTTTGGATGATGCGTATTAATGATTGTACTCAATGTGTTGAAACTTAATTAAGAACGTATATTTGACACACCTGGGGTGGATTTCACAAAGAGTTAGGACTAGTCTTATCTCGAGTTAGGACCAGTTACTCGTCCTAACTTAGGACTATCCATGCAATTTGTATATCTCGTAGGACTAGTCCTAAGTTAGGACTGGTCCTAACTCTTTGTGAAATCGACCCCAGGGCTTGAAACATTTTGTCAAAAAAAATCCAAAAAAACTTGAACAATATTTCAACTTGTTTTCTTCCCAACAGACCAATCACGAGCGGCCTCACAACTTCGGCTATTATGTTATATATAAACATCGTCAATCTCGACTGTTCATCGATTGCAGTCGAGGATTTTTATCTCCGGTCAAAATGCACAAGCTGCAAGCATCAAGACGTCACGAACGATGGTGAATGTGAGTTGGGCTATATTACCTCGTGGAGTTCTCAAGAAAATGATAGATTGACTTGTGTACAGGACACAGTTCCTGACATGAAACCGAACTTTTATTGTATAAACAAAAGTTGTTTGCCAAAACCGCTCACGGAGAATTCCTGGATTTGGAAGTTTGAAAGACATTGTCACGTCAGAGCTCTGACACCAACGTGCCCGTCAAGACTAAGTCAAGTTCGCATAATGACCGAAGACGATGAATAAACACATTGACTACTTTAGGCTGACGATGTTGTTTAAGGGATGCAGAGGGGTAGAGGGAATGCTAGCAGTATAAACCCCATGCAGCGTGTTACGGAGCTGTGTCAGAACTGGTACCGGCATGTTCTGATGAAGACGGAGAATTATTCATGAGACAATCACCACACTGTCGTTACTCTAAATTGAACGGTGCAAGGAACAGGCAGAGAAAAAGTACATTAGCACACAGTCTCTTCAAATGTGGGTGTCCAGGTATATGTCGCCTGGGTTGTGGCAAGGGCTACCAACACATTGGAAAGAGTGTTAAGGCCTTACGTTATCAGTCATTTTTTTTAACAATGATATTTTCATTGTGTATCTTTGAACTGAAACGATTTTATATTTATATCATAAGTGTCCGCGGGCAAGTGTTTGCTCGTTAGTATTACATGTGCACCTCTAGCTTTTTATTCGTCTTTTACATGTGATGCATCCACTCTTTGCGCTATAATACTTATTGTAATACTATTTATTGTTTTAACGACGTTTCGATTAGTGCGGTGTGCTTGTCTTCAGAAGAAAAGAAAAGAAAAACACTCTTCGTAGTGGCAATGCTTAGTCCGATTCTATGTAAATAGACGTTTATGGAAAGAACCAGACCGATCAAGGAATCCAACATGCAGTCAACTAACACTTTTCCCTTATTTTCAGTTTAGTCTGGCATCATTTTTGGATAAAAGCTTTAATGTACTTCTTACATGCTCGATTAGTTTCGAAACTCAGTTCTGTATACGATGTTCCAAATGTATGCGCATTAATCGATACCCACGCTGAATGTGCAGACCTAATGTTCCATAGATAAATAGTTCGCTGATTATTTATATTGTTCGGGAAACATTTTACACTAAAGGCTTTTAATGAATTCCTGCTTCCACTTCCTCCAGGCAAATCATCTTCACGGAGCTGAAGCGAAATGGCACGGGCCGTCCAGCTGGAATCAAAATATTGGCATATTTCTTTCCCGCCATCGACAAGCCCAGTCCGTAAGGTAATAAGGCACTGCGGGGTCGGGGACTTCTAGATAATTGCAAATATTCACATATGTCACTCCCTTGTGTTTAAAGGCAACGTATACTGTTGGTTTTTGGAACCGTTCGTTTGTTTTTAAACCCTTGTAGTTGTATACAAATACACTCATCTGTGAATATTTCATTATAAAAGCTGATCGCTATTTTTGTTAGATATCGCTGAATGTCCGGAGCGATGTCTACGATGAAAGAATAATCCCTCCTAAGAATACACAGTCTAAGATAAGTTTGGAACATAACAACTGTTTTCTTTTTTTTACGAAACCACATTACTTCGAAGTGTAATGTTTCTCAAAATGCTTTCAATTCACAAGGAGGAGAACACCGTCTCCTCAATTTGTCTTCTTTGTTTACTGTATTATACGAACCCAGGCCAGATGTATTACCCCAGGGAACCAATAATACCCAGTAACTAAAACAAATTATGAAAATGGGACTTTCCCCAGTCTTTTCACCGAGCAGTCTGATTTCTGAAAAAAGAAGTCTCGACACCCCCAGAGGGTCCGTCTTCCTATCGATCCGAAGGAGCCTCTTGCCTCACCACCTGGTCATTAAGATTAACAAGTTTTTCTGGTGCTGAGACTCTCCCACAAGCCGCCAAGACAGAACACCATCCAACAGAATTCCGAGAGGCGAAGGAGCCTCGGGTGATGATTTAGGCATAAATGCCTCCTGTCCTCACCGTCCCCCGCTCATCCTCATTTCTAACTCCACTATCTCCTTCCATTATATCCCCCTGCCATCCGCCGTGGAATTGCTGACTTGAAACGGCCACGCAACTGGTCTGTGCTGTTTTTCAAAAACCAGCCGAGGCGCAAACCTGTGTCTGATTGGATTTCTAGGATCAACAAAGTTTTGTTAGTTGTCATTTTGCTCTTGGCGCAACTTGATATCGAGGAAGCTTATTGAAGGCATCAACTAGAGACACAAAATGTGGCGATGTATACGAAGTTATCGTTTTGGGTGTCACATTTTCATATGGACATTTCTCGTGCCCTTTCCGCTCGCACTGATGATGTGTGAGCCCTAATTCAGATTTTGCATGATCCATTTTCGTTGCTTCAATTCAATGTTATCGACATCATTATCTAGAGCAACGTCTGTCACTTTAAATGAGGGGATTTTGTACAATGTTTTACGGCAGTGGTTTCTAAGGTCGTACATTAATTAAGAAGATTGTTATACTTAAAAAAATAATATAACTGTCTGTTTAATTAATGTGCGACCCTGGAAACTTCATTTTGTTATTATGTTTTTTTTTCCTTGATGTCTTGCTTAAATTTGTCACCTTATGTAAATCGGGGACCCTTTTGGGGTCAAGAAAACTATTAAGAAAAAAAAATCGGTTTTATTATTGTATTAGTACTCTGTTTAGCACTTTCTTTCTTTTTGGTACCTGTCAACAAGTAAACACAATGCCATGTTGATTTGAAGCTCAGGTAACAATTTACTCAATGTTGTTATCTACTTTTGAATATTCTATCTTGTTTTTTTATCAAATCCTAAGCCCCGTAAAGCATTAGTAACCTTTTACTTCGCGAGCAAAGCTAGTGCGAGGACAGAAAGTAAAAGTCCGGACAGGTCGGACAAGGTGAACAACGTGTCCCGCGGGGGAAATTCATCGATTTGACAGCATGACGGTGGCCTGACCGATGTGGGTCAGTCCGCGGTCTCTTCTTTCATACGCCACTGGTACACTGCGAGTGTGAAACGTCATCATGCACATGAATGAGTAACCACAGAATAAAACACACGATATAAAAAGACCGTAGGGAGACCAAATCAATAAACTGTTTATCACCCACTTTCGTTTCCAAATGCTCACCATGTTTTTGGCTTGTTCTCAGATCCACCTATTTTGTTAGGACATGGATGGTTAGGATAAACGCCTCCTGAATTAAAAAAGGCAAGCAGTTCACACGGCCTTGTTTGGAAAGGCTTCCCATTTGTTGATGAATCGATTGACAATAGATGTTGAAGGAAACAGCATTGATACTACCAGCCATTACAGTCAAATGAACGGCACGGGTTTGTGTTCCCCTTCGGGCGTAAGGACGTACAAAAGTCCGTTGCCACGTGGGTGTTAATGTTGATACTAAACTGGAGATACCAAGTATCTTCATACGATAGCACACAAAGTCGCCTCTATTGGAGTCACTGGTTAGTTTCTATTGCAATTTATAATAGCTGACAGTGATTATCATCAATAAGGGAACAAATAGACATCAATCACATTCTAGCTGACATTGCTTTCTGACTGTTCGTGGAAACTGTTAATTCGTTAGTTCTGTCGCAGATTTGACACGGCTTGTAATGTTGTTGTTTGGGCGTTTTTGAGTTTTTTATTTTTTTATTTTTTTTTTTTTTTTTAAGAACAACATTGGTCGAGGGTTACACACGGCACATCTGGGCAATCAAAAGAAGTTTATCACACCCTTAAATAATGTTTTTTTTTACCAGAGCATATCCGAATCACTTTTTTTCTTTCCACTAATTACACAGATCACTGTGCTGAACAAGTGAAACCCCGGATTGCTGAGTGAGTTCTCGTTCTTCTCACGAAATGCCGAGAGTTCAAAGTAAGTAAAGGGGGGCCTATGCCTATGCAAAAACACGAATGTATTATTAACTTAATAGCTACGTTTGTGTGGAAATGTTAAGGGATATTACTTAGTCTGACTAAATACAAGAATAACCTCATGTGAAACAAAACTCCTGCATCGCTTTAAAACGGTCCTAGGTTCAAATCCCAACATGAACCTGTATTATTATTATTATTTTTTTTTTTTTTTTGCAGTGCAAGCATTTTTTTCCATACATATTATGCACTCACAACAACTCACGAACATACAAACCAAAAATAGAGGACAAAACATTAAACAAAACCTTATCAAGAAACAATAAATAATTAATTAAACCATAAACCTCCACTTTGTCTTAAACTTATGCATAGTGTTTGAGCTAGGCGCAATCTTCCGTTCTAATTCATAGTTAAATTTTACTAAATTAACAACAGAATGAAAGTTAGGCCTTTGTTGATTTAACCTGCTTCTGAATATCATCTTCTTTGTTAATAAAAAGCAAAGGTTAAATAAAAGATCTGGTTGGTCAGTGTTTTGACCAAACAGAATGGGTTAAAACCTGTAACTTACTTATATTGATTATCACTTAATGGGTGATGAATGTAAAAGAAAGATTACAGTTTTTGGTAAATGACATACTTACAAATTATTCATTTAAAACATGGCAACAATTCAGATTTATTTTAATGAACAATACGATTGTATACAGTCTGTTTCATAATTCATTACAGTGAAGCAACCGAATCAAGTGAAGCAACCGAGTACATAATATGAAAAACCAATCCAATATTGTTTGAACAGCAAAACAATATTTTCAACTATTCGTTACAATAAAGGGGTAAACCCAACTATTCGGTTTACATTACGCATCCCTCACTACGTCCGGTTTCTCTATGGCTGAAAACGGATTTTGGTTTCCCCGAGAGAAATAAGGAAAGAAATTCCTGCTCATGTAACAAGATTTGTTCCGGTGTGTTGTGGGTGATGAAGTGTGCCTAAAAGGTGAGATATAAGCGACCGAAACACTTCAGCCTCTAAAGGAACTCTTTGGACCGTGCGAGCGGGTTTTTTATCCAGTAAAGATCCGGCACAGGGTAAAGAGTTGATTCGTTTTATTCACACTAGAATAGATGGTGATAAATCCGACTGCGGTTTCCATCATACCAATATTCGAGAGTGGGTGGAGGCCCAACGCTTATTGATCGGACCGCCACCTTGGCCGCGTCCTTAATTGTTCACAACAGCAGTCACAGATGTAATGGGTGAACAGGGTGGCACCATAAAATGTGACCTGTGACCATTAAAGATGCTATGTCAGATTTTTGGCCGATTTGACCCTAAAATTTTGATTTAAAATTCAATAGGTATTTCGATGGGGTCGAGACAGTTACAAGCTTTCATTTGAGCCATTGCTCGAAAAAGTCCGCCAATTATTAGTAGCAGTGAAATAATGTGCTCAAAATTGTCGGGATCCCGACATTATCACGTGACAAATTCTTATGTGTTTAAAAAAAACCGTTTTAAACTTTGGTCATGGTTCCTGACCATTAAAAGTAAAAGTCAAACTTGTTCTCGTTAGAGCGGGTGATACTCTTTGAAATACCATTCACTAAAAAAAATCTATTTTATAATGTTTGGGCCAAAACTTGACATAGCATCTTTAAACTAAAGCAGCAAAACGTATTCCCTAAAAAGACACCCATTACAAGTCAACCACTTTGATTTCCGGACGAATGCCCGGGTCCATTTGGGTCTAAAGGACACCTAAGGTATATAGATGTCCAGAAAATTACTTGCGTCCACGGACATCCATTGGTCAATAGTTTAACGACACTGGACACCATTGGAAATTGTAAAAAAGACCACTCTCCGCACTTGGTGTATCTCAACAAATGCATAAAATAACAGACCTGTGAACATTTTAGCTCAATCGGTCATCGAAATTGCGAGATAACAATGAAAGAAAAAACACCCTTGTCATCCGAAGTTGTGTGCGTTTAGATGGTTGATTTCGAGACCTCAAATTCTAAATCTGAGGTCTCGAAATCAAATTCGTGGAAAATTACTTCTTTCTCGAAAGCTACGTTACTTCAGAGGGAGCCGTTTCTCACAATGTTTTATACTATCAACCTCTCCCCATTACTCGTTACAAAGTAAGGTTTTATGCTAATATTTATTTTGCGTAATTACCAATAGTGTCCACTGCCTTTAAACCTTGGTGTCGATGAATCCCCGAGTCAAGAAGAAACCCCAGGTCAATATGATTCTCGTGTCAATATGAATCCTTGGCTCTAGATAAATCACTGGGTCTAGGGAATCCCCGGGTCCAGAGGAATCTCTTGGTCTAGAGAAAACCCCAGGTCTAGGAGAATCACTGTTATATAAATCCCCGGGTCTAGATGAACCCCGGGTCTAGGAGATTCCCGGGTCTCAGAGAAATCCCTGGGTCTTGATAAATCCCTGAGTCTAGATGAATCCCCAGGTCTAGATGAACCCCGGGTCTAAGAGATTCCCGGGTCTCAGAGAAATCCCTGGGTCTTGATAAATCCCTGAGTCTAGATGAATCCCCGGGTCTAGATGAACCCCGGGTCTAGGAGATTCCCGGGTCATATAGAAATCCCTGAGTCTTGATAAATCCCTGAGTCTAGATGAATCCCCGGGTCTAGAGAAAACCCCGGGTCTAGATAAGTCCCTAAGTTAAGAGGAGTCCCGGGTCTGGAGAAACTCCCAGGTATAGAGGAAATCCCGGGTCTTCTTCTCATAGTCCAGAGGGACCCTCGTCATATCATTTCTACCTCCATGGTCATACTTAGAAGGTAACACAATGAATGGCACTGGCGGGCATTCGCTGCGGCAATGCTATCCAATCGATACGGCAGCGAAACACAATTCACATCACATAAAAATCGAGAAATACAAATAAGTACAAATACAAAACTGGTGGCAAGGGAGAAAAAAAACTCACTCTGCTGTGCTTAGATATAATAATGCACACATAAATCAATAACGCTTGGTCGGTTGTTTGAAGACGATTTTAAGAGTGAGAGGGTGGCAACACGCACTTAATTAATTTATACCCGTTTTTAGTATCGCCCTTGAACGACACACTGGTTTGTTTGGATTGGTAGGTGAGCCGTTAAGGTCAACGTGGCCAAATGAAAGCATGCGGCTAAAACCGACCCAGATGTGTCACTTGTTGGTATTTTGTTGGTGCATTATTCAAAATTATACAAACTTCAGAGGTGATGTTTCTTAAACACATGCATATGTGTCATGTTAATGCCTACGAAATGAACTGAACTATTTTATAGCACAGGCGTAAGCTTTTGTCACATGTAACCCAATTATATACACAGTACAGTACGATGTAATATTTGTACTATTTATTTTGTAGCATACAATATTGTTATTTTTTTATGGTGACAAATGTTTCGACAAGTGCTACATCTTTGTGCTCCCCTCTCAACCAAATAAATGTGAGTAAACCAGCCTGACTGCATGGCAAACAAGAGGAAGTGTGGGGGGGGGTAGAGTTCCTTTAGATAACAACGTGCTCTGATTAGTAGGAACACCTCTTGAGATGCGGCAACAGCTGCCCCCATCTTCCTACCTGATGATGTTACCCCACTATCATCACAGAGTGGCTATAAGACACCCAAGAGTCTTATAAAATAATGCGCCTTGGAGTACAGGATACTGACTAAAGCTCAGCCTTGGATGGATCCGATGGGGGCAAGCAATTGGGAGGTAGTCCTTCCTGCTCTACAAGGCTTCTGATGGATGCTACCAAAGCCTATATCTTAAACCCAAGATCCGTGAGGGGGGGGGGGGGGGGGTAATCATGTTTCAGCCCCAGGTGTATGTGGCAATGGCCCCTTAAAAATAGTTGCCTGATTTATGATTCCCTCCATTCTCCAATTAGAGTGTTAAGCATCATCAATTCCTACCTTTGGCTCCCCTGAGTCATATTCATCTTAAATATTTTCTCCTTGTAACCCCATTTACCCAAGAGTGGGTGTAAGACCTTGTTTCGGGGTGAACTTGCAATTAAAAAAAAATCCAATGTACATAACACATGGATATAAAACTAAAAGGTATTAAGCTTAGTGTTGCAAAATACAAACAAAACATTACGATAATCACCCTTATGACTAAATGAACGGCTTCTAGGAATTTACTTGCATCTCTCATCCATTCCCCAGCCCGAACCAAAACCCTATCAGTAGGGATTGTGTGCTCTTGTTTTCTCGTGTGTAAAGAAATGTGTGCGTTCATCCGATGTTGCTTCCAGGAATAAACTTGTAACGTCCTAAGAAGCGTCGATTTAAAGAATAAAACTGAAAATCTGAGGATTATTTGATATATTTTTTCTTAGAATGTTCGCACTGTATGATAATTGTGTTCAACCCTTAACATAGAAACCTGGCTGATTTCGATTGTCCACTTGGCAATAACGCCACGGGGGTGATAGTGCCCTTAGTCTCCGCTTCAGTATTTTCTCGGAACAAAAAACTTACTTTTAGCTCAATATTGCACGACATTGCCTAGATAACTAGGTCAACACTTGCTCACACTGCAACCTCGACCTCATAATATCTGGTTCACATTGTATTAACAAAGTGGACGTCTTGTTTTCTTCGATCACACACCCTGAAAAGAAGTTCCATCTCGACGATGTATTAAAGAAAGGCTTTTCCCTTTTTGAATCAAAACGCAAATGAGCAGCAATTGGCCAGGAGCACTTTAATTACAGCATCGTCTTTATAAATCAAGAGATTTGGATAAATATCGTTTAGAAAGCTTGTTTTGAACTGCCCAATGACCGGGGGATATCCGTAGAGCTTTTGGCGAGTTTCCAGGTTCATGGGCAATAGTGTTATGGTGCTTTATGGGACCAATCACCCAAGGGACGGGATTCGATCAACTCTACGGGCTGTCGGTGTTGTTGTTTTTACACTGCTTGCTTGGTCCTCGTTTAAAACACAGCACAATAATCAAAACAACTTCGGAGGAAGAAAATAGTTTGGACTCGGTGGTTTTCAGTATAATTATGCAAATCATTTTTTTTTTTTAATGAGCTCGATTTAGTCATCCAGGAAGCACGTTGTCTAGTGCGATTACGGAGTTAGATTACTGCTACACATGTTTTTTTATTAAGCCTGTTTTTAACAAAAAATCAACATTAAGGTTAATGTTTGGTATTATCACTCTCGAAATAAGTGACAACAATAACTGTTGGATAGTAAAAAGCACTTTATAATTATAACATTTCACTTCAAAGTTATGTGGTTATTTATGCCCCAAATTGCCCCAAAGTTAAGTCTAAAAAATTTAAACACGCTTTTTCCGTGATACCGTCACATTCCTAGCTAACCGCCAAAATGTTGTCTTCTCTCTTGACTACACAGTGGCAGACGGTGGTATACCGTGGTGAAGTCATTGTCATGGTTGACGGAACAGCGAGATGTTTACCTCGGCATTTTGATGGTTTAATTTCACCCGGAAAATACCCAAACCCTCCTGTATACCAAGTAAGGATAAAGATGGTCCCGGCATGGTAAAGTCAACCTTCTTTTCCGCTCTCATATGACTTGTGTAAACTGTTGTGAGTGAAGTAGCAAATCACCGGGAAAGCACAAACAAATATTATATCATTTAACAAAATAGGGAGACAGCTGAAAAACAACAACATGGGGCTACAAATTTCAATTAGTAGAGACCCGAATTAATAGTAATTGTTGTTATATGTAAACCACAAAGGACCCCTAACAAAGATATTTACAAATAGGTAGACCGCCAAATATAGGGCTATAAATTTCACTTAGTATAGAGCCGAATCCGAATGTCAGATATTCAAATCCCGCGCTCTTTTTCTTCGTCCAACCCCAAATTAATTCTTGTTTATGGATAATAGCCGTTTGGAATTGTTATAACCAGCGTAATCGCTAACATCAGTCACCAATCGGCAACTCAAAAACGTTCTGTGTTTACACGAGATGCCCTTTTTGATACCAGCATACCACCATCAATCTTTGATGTATCGCTCCTAGAAATATTGCTGTCCCATGATACCGGCTTAGTGCATGAGAAACTGCTCTTCATATAATTGCTTGTATTTCAAAAACGAGTGTGCATAATGCGCAAGTGTGTAGAAAGCGCAAGTTCGCACGTGCCCCGCTCATCCAACTCAAACCCCATACCGTTGCTATCCGGTGTATTGATATCTCCCTATTATGGAGTCACGTGATCCGTCAGCGTGGTCTTCTCTCTCCCAGTCTGCCGGTATTACTAACCGTTGTACTCGTTAGCTGAGACAGAACCTAGCTTCCGATCGCTGCTGATGAATGCTATACGCTGCTCTTCAAACCCCAGCAGATGTAGCAACCAGCTATTAACCATTAGACTTGCAAATCGGGCTCTGGGCTGCTGAGTGTAGATGAGGGACTGAAAATCGGGATGATGCCTCAGCAAGATCACTTTCTCTCTATCTTCTTGCTGATACCCTTGTTTTCTGATTTCTGACTAGTGACTTTTATAGCTCCATCGTGAAGGTGTTTTGTTGAATACGTGGACTGATGATCTAACAACAAAGTTTGGTATCCATTCTCCTATGGGCATCAACAGGCGCCTACTAGTTTCATTTCTCTACAGCCAGTTTCACCAGTGAAATCGGTATGTATGAAACTTTGGTATCTCATTCTGCATTAAATTTTTGGTAATTGACGTTAACACTGCGTTGTGAACTCGGTATGATGAAACTTTGGTGTCTCATTCTGCATTAATTTTTTGGTAATTGACGTTAACACTGCGTTGTGAACTCGGTAGATGAAACTTTGGTATCTCATTCTGCATTTAATTTTTGGTAATTGACGTTAACACTGCGTTGTGAACTCGGTATGATGAAACTTTGGTATCTCATTCTGCATTAAATTTTTGGTAATTGACGTTAACACTGCGTTGTGAACTCGGTATGATGAAACTTTGGTATCTCATTCTGCATTTAATTTTTGGTAATTGACGTTAACACTGCGTTGTGAACTCGGTATGATGAAACTTTGGTATCTCATTCTGCATTTAATTTTTGGTAATTGACGTTAACACTGCGTTGTGAACTCGGTATGATGAAACTTTGGTATCTCATTTTTGTTATTGAATTGTTGGTAATTGATGTTTACACTGCGTTGACCATTAGGTACAATGTCGGTCTAAAGTCCTTTATGGAAGACTTAATCCACACAGAGATCAAATTATTCTTCCCCATGTTTCAATCTGTATTAATGTCGGGCTGTGTTTGCCTTTCTATGGGAGTGCGTGCCGTTCTTCTAGTGGCTTTCTGTTATAACAACAACGGGCGTCGTACAAAGGATAAAAACAAAAAAAGCCCCGCTTTGGTCACGAGCTCTTATTTTACTCTAATTTATTCCTTAAGACTCGGCCCAGTTATTTGCCGATGCATAAACAACCGGAACCGAACGGGACAAAAGATAGCCATTTTAGGACATTCCTTTAAAACTGTTTTGTTTTTGCAAAATTTATCCACTTCATTTTAGGGATGTTATTTATTTTCTTTTACTTGTATTTCTTGTCATAAACAAATCTGCGACCGACATTTCATGCATTTTCTGTGTAGTCCACACGTTGATCAAGCAACAAATGAACTTGAGGTATCGGTGAAGTATTTAATTTAAGTTTCAAGCAACCTGATACATTAACAAAGTTATTGAAACTAACTAAACTCAACAACGTTTTCTTCAGCAAAAGCAAATTGGATTTTGGGCGGAAATTGTAGTCAAGTTATACCCTCTTGGTTTGATCAAAACGCCGTACAACAAATCTGTGGAAATGTCATCAAATGCGTTCATCACAATGTCTAATGTGCTAGGAACATGGTGTAGTTCACGGTGGGCTGATTTTAAAACGCTGCAATCGAGTTCGCCGTTGAGCACAGCTCTCGAACCCAGCAACATTACGAGCGCAGTCTTCTTAAAAATGCGAGGGAAGCATAGATGTGTAAACGAAGGACGCCCAACGCAGTTAATTTTTACGCATTCACACGATCGGCCAATCTTAAGTTACCCGTCAGTTTTGTCACCGTAGTCAGAATTTTTTCGCGACCAAACCAACGCGTCGATTGTTTCGCTTGCCAGTATGCAGTGATTATACCAACACGTGCACGTACACGAAGCTAATAAATAAAGGGCGATATCTTTACATGTTAACTATTTAAAGACAGTAGGCGCTACTGGTAATTGTCAAAGACCAATCTTCTCACTTTGTGTATCTAAACACATGCACAAAATACACAAACCTGTGAAAATTTTAGTTTAATTGGTCGTCGAAGTTGCAAGATATGAATGGGAAAAAAAAAAAAAATCGTGGAAAATTACTTCTTTCTCTAAAACTACGTCACTTCAGAGGGAGCCGTTTCTCACAATGTTTTATGCTATCAACACCTCCCCATTACTCGTTACCAAGTAAGGTTATATGCTGATAATTATTTTGAGTAATTACCAATAGTGTCCACTGCCTTTAATATATAGCTAGTAAGGATACAGTTAATAAGTCCAATGGGGCAAGGGCCTTTAACCCTAGTGTCACAAGCCAGTATCACTAGGTGATATCAGCATTTAATTTAAAGCATACCGCAGCAAAACGTATCAAATGAACACCTTTTAAAATATTTTGACAGCACTTAATGGTGTGTGGAGTAATTTGTCTCTATTGCTTGATGAAGGCTAACAGTAACTCTAGAGTATGTGTAAACATCTCCACTCGCTATTAATATTTGTCTTCTATTCCGTTAATTAGTTTAAATCAATGATATCTGTAACTTAATAGCCTACCAGTTGAACTGTGTCCAGATTTTGTGTTTTTAATGTAAGCAATCTAGCAGTGGTCGAAATAGACGGTGGTAGTTTAATATTTACGCGGTGCAATTGTGTGTTAAGGATAATATTTAAAATACTTAAGGACAATCGATAAAGGTGATAAGCGGCAGTCCAGTCGTTTGTAATTACCGCGTGCATTAATTCCTGTGGGATAGCAGTGTCAATGCATTAGGCCAATGAAAAGTACAAGGCGGACAGTTTTGCTGCGACTGTCTTGCGGCGATGCTGAAACTGTGGGGGCATGGGGCAATAAACTAGATTGCTCCACGGTGGGGGTATATTACTGCAGACGTGTACAAAATTATTTATACAAAAAACAAGTAGCCTGTAACTACTGCCGGCAATATATGATATTTCCCTTTGGGTGTCAATACCTCGGGTGGATGTAAAGGTCAATACCAGACAGTTGCCTGTACTGCATTTTTGTGCGACCATTCACTGCGAACATTTTTAACATAACTGTTTAGAACCAACATTATAGAAAAGGTATTTTCCATTGTCAAAGGATTGTACTGCATTCCCCCTGCTAATAGGCTGTAATGGCAGTACATATAGACCGCCTCGCCGATACCATTCATGATTGCTGCAATCAACACTATACGGATATAGCATGTTAGATGATTATATAGTTTTGGTTGGTAAAGGTAGTAAAAGGTATAACCAAAATTATAGAAAACTGTTTTCCATCGTCAAAAGTATATAAACTGCATTTTCCTTGATACCAATACCATAGGCAGTTTAAATGGCAATATAAACGGCCAAAACAATTTTGCTGTAATCAGCGCTATATACGTAAAGTATTCTTTCCTACTGGTTGGTAAAAGTAAAGTTAAAGTATATGTAGAACCAAAACCATATAAAAGGGTTTTTAAAGGCAGTGGACACTATTGGTAATTTTCAAAGACTAGCCTTCACAGTTGGTGTATCTCAACATATGCATAAAATAACAAACCTGTGAAAATTTTAGCTCAATCGACCATCGAACTTGCGAGATAATAATGAAAGAAAAAACCCACCCTTGTCACACGAAGTTGTGTGCGTTTAGATGGTTGATTTCGAGACCTCAAGTTCTTAATCTGAGGTCTCGAAATCAAATTTGTGGAAAATTATTTCTTTCTCGAAAACTATGTCACTTCAGAGGGAGCCGTTTCTCACAATGTTTTATACCATCAACCTCTACCCATTACTCGTCACCAAGAAAGGTTTAATGCTAATAATTATTTTGAGTAATTACCAATAGTGTCCACTGCCTTTAACTATTAATATTTTATTCGTTTAATTTCTCAAAATAATTCAACAAAGATAAAGGAAGTTAAATTAACCTGTTAACACTACCAAAATAACCTGATTCTGTATGCGAAAATGCATGGTTAAAATACCATAGGCAGTGTAAATGACAATATGATATACACTATTTACATTGCTGTAATCAGCACACACGGATATGGCATTTTAAACAATTCTTCAGTTCGGATTGATACAAACATTCTGCTATTGGCTCCTTGTTATTTCCCTGGACACCTTACCTTTGGCAAGGTAAATAGTCATGTTGACAGTATATCAGTACACACCACCACGACTTCCTCACTCAAGCTATTGATTACTTGAACAAGACGCTGACCTCTATTCGGCAAGAATTGATTTAAACAATTGTAACTTTCATTGGATATGCGAGGGGAATAATCACTTCCGTCTAGCTTAGTTTAGTGACTCCTCTTATAGCAGTTTGCTTGCCCTAGGTATTCGATTTATGTTGGAGCCCTCTATTTGTTTCTTTTGGAAGAGCGCTGATGACATTTGAAAGTCCGTCTAGTTAATCACGCCCGTCCGTCTGTTCGGATCTTACGGGTAGCGATCAAGTTACAGAGTTGTTATCCACAGTTTGTCTATTGTATTTCCATTATGACTATTCTCTCTTAATGTCATACATTCTCTGTTTTTACGGTCAGTGCAGTTCTCGTGTGTTCCTGTTCGATTGATCACATTCGGCACCGTGTGTCACTCCGTTTGAAATCACACCTTTGTAGACGAAATGCTCCAAGGCATTTTGTAACCAGAATTTCAAATTGTGCAACTTCATCTTTATTTCAATCGGTCAATATTTAATACTCATTTTGGTTGTACCTTTAGTTCTTATAGTTCATATTTCATAGTTCAATTTATGTCCACTCAAGCATTCAAAATGACAACATATAACACTACGGGAGAAAGTGGGAGAGGTCTCCTGGAACCAAGCTTGTTAGATGGATCCCCCCCCCCCGAATTAGTGTGCATACATGCGTATCTATATTTGAGAAAGAACAATTAAAGAAAAAAACTGAAAAATACACTTTTTATACCAGATACACCGACGTGTGTAAGCACCGTATACTATATACCTTCCTAAGCTCTGTGCACAAATCACAGTCATACTGCTCGGCTGGGATTCGAACCCAAGACATTAGCTGTGTCTATGAAGCGGTAAATATTTGCTTGAAAGTTGTAACTCTCCCAAAGTGGAGCCGTGCGGCAATGTGTACTAATTAGAGTATCACCAGCTCAAACATTGTATTGATGGTGATCTGCCGTCTGGTTTTGAAATAAGAATAAATTAGCCACTAGTTTACATCTCTGATTGCTCATTGTAGACCGACCTTGTCTTAATTGCTCATTACATACCCAGTCTCTCATTACATGTTAGCGCATACACACTCTCCCAGCATACGGAGCCTGAAATCAATTCTATAGAGGGCTCTTAAGAGCTGTTCGGTAATTGAATTAAATTAACAAATCTGTCTTGCATACCAGTCCACCAAGAGAGTTGTGAGTTGTTAGTCAAAATATCAAGCCAATAACTTGACATTAGTTTCCATTGGGTACGAAAAGTGGTTAATCAAAGAACAAAATATTCTAAACCGTAGAGGGAATGCTGGGGGTGTATGTCAGAAAGCGTTAAGTTGACCGCGTGTGACATGTTTTGTGTAAATCTGACCGGGCATTTGGCGGGAATGATGTTAACTTCCTTTGACTGTTCCTACATGGGATTTCATTGATCAAAATGCAGTCCGCACGTATTGTATACGAGAGCTGAGGTCAGTTGAGCTGTTCAAACCATTAGCTCCGAGTCTTTGGCAAACGGCATCCGATACAATGTTTAAAGACATGGACACTATTGGTAATTGTCAAAGACCAGTCTTCTCACTTTGTGTATCTTAACATATGCATAAAATAACAAATCTGTGAAAATTTGAGCTCAATTCGTCGTCGAAGTTTAGAGATAATAATGAAAGAAAAAACAACATTGTCACACGAAGTTGTGTGCTTTCAGATGCTTGATTTCGAGACCTTAAATCTAATTGCGAGGTCTCGAAATCAAGTTCTTGGAAAATAACTTCTTTCTCGAAAACTATGTTACTTCAGAGGGAGCCGTTTATGACGGTGTTTTATACTATGAACCTTTCCCTATTACTCGCTACCAAGTAAGGTTTTATGCTAATAATAACTTTGAGTAATTACAAATAGTGTTCACTGCCTTCAAACAAAACGTACAAACTGGACGACGGTATCAATGCTTTTTCGTGTAATAATAATAATAATAATAATAAACATTTATATAGCGCCAAATCCATTAAAAATGCTCCCAGGCGCTTTACAACAAAAAAAATTTTAACCACAAAAACAAAAAAAATTAAAAGGTCCAAAATTAAAATTCATAAAGTATGATCATAAAACCATGTATGCATAAGAAATTTCCATCAGAACCATTAAAATTGATTTGAATTAAAAGCTCTGCAACATGATCTTTGCATATAAGTCGTTGCTAAATCAACCTAAGTCTGAACAGGGAGAGAACAAACAACAACAAGAACAGAAACAACAACAACAACTACAACATCTCCCGAAGACGAGCAGAGTTTACTGTCGAAACCACATCGACTCTTTTCAAAGTCAACACTTATGGCACAGAAGAGATGTACACATGGTTGTACCAGCAAGTTTACAACTTATTTATAACTACACCATCATTACAACAACAAAAACACAAACAAAAACAACAACAACAACAACAACAACAACAACAGCAACATTTGAAGTCTAATTTAACTCAGTTTCCTAAACAACAACATTCCTTTTCGTTTTAGAGGGTCCTCATATAGTGCTGCGACTTATGTTCCTTTCTTCAAGTCACAAATAAATAAAGTCAAGTATTGCCTCATAACGAAAACTTTCTCGTTTACATTTATGACGTTAGTATAGTCATTGAGCTATAGATTAGTAGACAAATTAGCGGAGTCAGTGGCGAAGTAATTTCCCTTCTTGTGTTTACTCAGTCTGTGAAGTTCTTCGGCTGCCCTGTATTAATTGGCAACGACCAACCGACAAGGTTATGTTTGTGTTTCAGCTTACACTGTTGATAGAGGCGGCTCTGACTTTCTTGATTTGTCCCGGTTGTGTGTTTGACATGATAGGACATTTACCTTTTGGCGGTTGTTTGGCGGAAGTTAAAGGCACTGGATACTATTGGTAATTACTAAAAATAGTTGTCAGCATATTCAGTTCAATTCAATTTAAAAAAAAGTGTAATCGTCCTTACAAAATTACTTGGTAACGAGCAAAGAGAGCTGTTAGTATGTTAGTATAAACCATTGTTAGAAACGGCTCACCCTGAAGTAACGTAGATTTTTAGAAAGAGAATATTTTCTCACTCAACATCCAACGCGACTCCATGGCTCAATTTCACGAAGAAATACAATCCATCTTAAGACAAAATTGACAGTATCACCATAGTGATTTGTATTGTGACATCACACTTTACTAAGCACTTTTGATTGATTTGCAGTTACGATCAATCTTAGCTCTTTGTGAAATCAGCCCAAGGCCTGAAGCCCTTATTATGCATCTGAAACACGTGTTGTTGTTTTTGTGTTGTTTTGTTCATTCTTGCAACTTCGATGACCAATTGAGTCAACATTTCCACAGATTTGTTATTTGAATGTTGGGATTCACAAAGTGAGAATACTGGTATTTGACAAATAACATAGGTGTCCAGTTCCTTTAACATTGTGTGACGCTCCAATTCTTTCTTAAGTTGACATCCTCCGATTACGACTCACCGGACGGAGAAATTAATCCAACTTTTGAAACTCGGTAATTAAGCGTATAAAAGAAGGCATGAGATGTCTTTACACGTTGTCTTTCAATCATTAAAACTATCGCTGGTTTGTTGAAAGATTTGAAGCAATCTGAGCACACGCTGGACGGAGGTGGAGAATATTATGGACGCCATCTTATAAACATTTTATGTTGTTGTAAGCGCAGAGTGATAGCCTAATGGAATTTAATTTATATACCGACTCCACTTATTACGTTTTTAAAATAATATGGTTTCCAGTTTGTTCTGTTCTGGTTTGCTTTTGAAATTCGTTATGAAACAATTTGTAATAAATTTGTTTTAATTGTGTTCATTGTTACGGCATGGTGTCACCTGCCGTCGATTTCACCAAACTCATCTTAACTTCAGATTAATCTTAGAACGAGTAAAGTTTCCTATCTGAAGACGTAGGATGCATTGAACCCATCTTAAAGTTAGAACGGGTTACTCGTCCTACCTCGAGATAGGATTAATCCAAGCGTTTCGAATCCTAGCGTTTCGTGAAATCGGCCGCAGGTCGCACCACCACAAGCCAACATGAAACTGACTTTTTTTCCAATTAAACTCAAATCTTCTTCACTGGTTTACTTTCTGAATAGCAATAATGCATCGAGGACAGCAGCTATATACAACATGTTTTTGTTTTTGTAAGGGAAAGTAAGGGAAAAAAAAGAGTTGTTTAAGGACAAACTGATTTCCAGCAGTCGTCATCGAGAAAGCAATATAAGAATGAAACATAAATCAGGGAAAGGAAGTATAAGGATCGAGAAAACAAATAGATTAAAAGCAAACACTGCAATGCTCTCGTTCTAGTTAAGTTCTGACCTTAAAATCACAGGACGTTGATGTTTAAAGCCTATCATTCACTTAAAATCGAACAAACATTCGTTTGTCACGTAAATATTTAACAAAATGGATTTCGTAAATGAAGAAAGTTAAATTTGCTTTCATGGAGCACGTGCATGTTGTACTTTAAACTGCCCTTTCCAAAGCGTAACCTCTGCTCTCCATTCAATAGTTCTTTCCAACATATTGTTGTAAATGCAGATTCAAAATAGTTTTGTTATTACGAAAAACAAGATCAGAACATAATAAGATAACACAATATTTTGACTACTTTTTTTTCTCTGATCTACCCGACGAGTTATAAGACCGGCTCAACAAATTTCCTTATCATTGCATGCATCGTTCCACTTGGCCTTTATTTTCAGCTCAGAGCCAAACAGAAAGCGTAAGATGGTAAATCAAATTCATTTGAATTCCTCACTGTGAAATTTTAAGTGCAAATAAGGGATTCATGACCCGAGGACAGGAAACAGCACACGACACTCCAAAAACATGTTTAGTATCGCTTCGGAGTCTACTGCTCATTAAAAACCGACGGATGTTTCATGCGCGATTCTAAACCTAGCTAAAATTTTATATAAAAAAAAAGTTTTGATGACTATTTTTTTTTAGCTGTCCGACCTCAAGAGTGTGTCATAAATATCTGCATTTTGTATTGTACTAGCCTTAGAGTCTGTTCACTTCGTAGTGGTACTTGAAGTGATTGTGATACTGTTAAACGAGTGTAAGGATTTGTAATTGAATCCTTTTCACTCAAATCTCGCCCACAACTTCAACATCTCAGTGAAACAAATTAAAACGTTTTTTTTTCTTCAACAGTTGAGGTATTATTTCCAGTACTTTAAGAAACATTGATACTAGTTTGTTATCCAAATCAAGAAGCATTGTACAGCGTAATGATCCCCATTCTTGCCAAATTAGTATGGTTACAAGTGCGTGATATCTCGATGTTTTTTTTTTTTTTTTTTTTTTTTTTTTTTTTTATCATTCAGCATAATTTGTTTTCATTTCACATAATTATCTCATGTGCCGGTATCATACAAAATTATGATTTTCATAAAAACATAATATACTCAGGTATATAATAGTATGAACAGCACAGAGTTAGTTAAAGAAGTACTTTCTTCAAATAGCAGTATATGCATTTAACGAATTATAACATTACTTACGGGCAGTGGAGAGGCTCGTCTCCCCTTGTGTAATTCACTTTGAAAATTATGCTTTTAAATCGGCACTGGGCCAAATATCTCTGCTCCAACCACTCCCCCATAAATGGTGACGGCTCACTAAACAGTTGATGGCTGTTGTGTTAAAGTCAATGACACGTTTATGTGTCAACCGTGCACTTAACCCGTTGCACTCAAAATCAGTTTCACTACTGTCCATTTCGTTGATCGAGCTATCTGGTTTACTAAACATTATTGAACATAAATCGATAACACTGGCGTCTCCTTTCCGAGAGATAGCACATCAACATGGTTTTTGTAGATATGGATTTGGGATTCTCTTTATTTTTAATTTAGAGAAAACAACGTAATGTTTACTCAATAAATGGAACAGTTCTCGTTAATTATGGATTTGCGTCCGGGCTAGAGGATGCTATTGATTAACGAAAACGAAATTATGTTGTTATTATTCCGTGTACATTTATGAAATTAAAAAACAATATTATTTATTTATTCATTCATGTTTGTTTGGTACTGTCTTTTTTCCTTTAATGTGTATTCATTTATTTTTCCATTTTTAGTCTCAGCTGAGAATTTATGTTAAAGACAAGGTATTCCTTCGGTGGTTACTCCAAAAATAACGACCACAAAAAAACGTACTTGCATGGCAAAAAGGATTGGGTAGCTGTGGATGTAACAACAAATTGTTAGAAACAACCGGTTCAAATCCCACAGGGGGCACTATGTGAACTGGGTGTTTTCACTAACTGTCTGACTGCGTGGGTTTTCCCCGTAATATTAATATTTGCTTGTGTTTTCCTTCAACATCTAGAACTGAAACTTCATACATTGTATTCCTACCACCTGGTTTTCGGCTATATTATAAAAGTGATTAAGTTTGCTTTTCTGAGAGTCCTTGACCACACGACCACAATCAACAAATGAAATGAAATCTTGTTATCAAGTACGTTAACTATATGTTGAGTATAATGAGATACCAAATTGGTTAAGAGTAGCAAAACCTAAATGTTATTGAGTGTAGTATATGGGTCATGCTAAGGAATCGTATAAAAGTAGCAGTTGCTTTTTTTTTCGGTTTTGCTAATTACATTGACGTGAAATCATTGTCATCTAACAGTCATTATTCACGAGTGACCATCTTCAAAGTAATTATTGGCATTCCATATGTTCCTAGCAACTCAAGACTGAGTAAAGATCTCGAGACATAATGGGAATCAAGGAAGAGGTCGAAGTCGACCTGCTCGTGAATCAAGTCTTAACAGTGAGCGTGACAGAGTCCTGCTTTAAAAACTAAACACTAGAAACCCTTTAGGGTAACAAAAACCCTGCACAGACTGCCGATACGAAATGCTCATTTTTACAGTTCGCTTTTGCACTAAAACAATGTTAAAATACAAATCCATTAACTATTTGCCGTCTTCTAAGTTGTTTGACGTCCTCTGGTTGCAATCTCGATGACCTATTGAGTCCAAATTTGCACAGATTTGTGTTGCCCAGGTTGGGAAACACCAAGTGAGAATACTAGTCGTTGACAACCGGAGCTGTCCGATGCATTTAAATGGTGTATTTTGAGAAACTGTGTTTAATATTGAACTTTGTATTAAAGATACACGCCAGGAGAATGTCTGTCCCTGATAGTATGCTGATGGCAAGTTTATTGGCTGTTTTCCGTACTATGGCGAATCTAAAGACCCGGTACAAATGCCCCGATAACCAGAACGAAAACGAGAACGATAACAATGCATGTCCTCGATTGGTTGACTATAATTTATAAGCGTGTTCGTATTCTGCATGGAGCAATTCAACCAATCGAAGGCGTGCATTTTTATCGTTCTCGTTTTCGTTCTCGTTTTCGTTCTCGTTTTCGTTCTCGTTTTCGTTCTCGTTATCGGGACCTGTGTGACCGGGCCATAAATCAAGCCATATCATTACTGGTTTATGAACCGTTCTGGTTCCCGGCAACATGACCTCATAAGCGGTCCCACTCCTCGTACCAGTGATTGGTCGTTTGTTACTCATTATACTCCCAATCAGGAACAAAAGGGCAAAGAATGGGATGGTTTGCAACAACCATCCTGGGATGGTTTGTAACAACCATCCTGGGATGGTTTGCAACAACCATCCTGGGATGGTTTGCAACAAACATCCTCGATACGGAACATAGGATCATGGTAGGATGGAGCATCCAAGATATTGCGTCGAGCTTCGTTTAATCGGTCAAAATGTCAAAAGCATTATATCAGTGGATATTGTTATAGGGGTTCAACAACCGCACGTATAATCGACAGTGCGTTAATTTCAGATGTGTATCTTGAGCAAGACTCGATTTCCCAATGTTATAACAATAATAATTATAATAATAGTGGCTTCTTGTACAATGCTAATATCCGTCTCTGGCGTTCAAGGCGCTTCAGCAGTCGGTATTTTCCTGCAAGGTATACGTTTGAATTAAGAGACATAATTCTTGTACACAGCGCTGGGTTATTTTACGTGCGTCACACAACACACGGGACCAACGGCGTCACGTCCCATCCGAAGTACGACGTACCATGGTTAAGTTTATTGTTGAGGGACACGCACGTGTTAAGAGTGGGACTCGAATCCACACTATACTGATCAGAAACACCAGAGCTTGAGGGCCACGACACGCCAAAAACTATGTCTACGTCAACATTATTGTATGTGTTGCCCACATATTATGTAATACAATACTTGTAAGCCAGTTCATTGCGTCTTATAACAAACGTGACATTTTAAGCTTTACACATCCCAAGCTTCTATGATTGCTGTTTGTCTTTAAAGCGTATTTCAGTAACTTTGCAGCTTGTCTAACTTTCCTCTGTTGCATGTGAAGATGTTGTTTGTCCCTCTCTTATATGATATTCTTGGTGTGTTTCCTTTGGCTGTTATGTTTTCTCAGCCAACTCAAACTGTTACAACATCAGAAAGTAGATTCAATATTTTGATATCAACAAATGATTCACTTACACAGTAAGTCTAAGTAAGCCTACATCTATAGAAGAAGTTAATCAGAGGTACGGTTAGTCGTGGAAGCACTTCCTGTGGTACACTCAGTCTATTGACATCAGTAAATGAAGGGGTCCTGCTGTTATTTCAACAAATCCATCATGATCAACTGAAAGTGGTCATCGAGCCAATTTAATCCGCCCCTGAAACAACCCAACTCCGGCCTCGGGTCAAGCCAGACCGTTCACCGGCCGTAAGTACCGCCGAGCTGCCCGCTCGGAGGTCGGTATCTCTCAGGGGTCGAGGCGGCCAGCAATTATAGCTAAGTGGGCAGCCATGGGGGCAAATAAATGGCTGGATCAGGGTTAACATCGTCGATGAAAGATGAACGAGATGAGAATAAAGGACAACCTTTTTTGTAAGATTCGGGAAGACAAGATTGCTGCATACAGCTCGCTCCATATCTCTACTGCATTGTGGTAACATCTCTGTATGTTAAAGGCAGTGGACACTTGTGATAATTACTCAAAATAACTATAAGCATGGAGAGAGGTTTATAGTAGAAAACATGGTGCGAAGCGGCTCCTCTGAAGTAACATATATGTTTTCGCGAAAGAAGTAATTTTCCACGAACTTGATTTCGAGACCTCAAGTTTGAAATTTAGTCTCAAAAATCAAGCATCTGAGGCACACAACTTCGTGTGGACAGTGGCGTTTTTTCTTCTTTCATTATTATCTCGCAACTTCGACGACCGATTAACGTCAAATCTTCACAGGTTTGTTATTCTATGCATAATATGTTGAGATACACCAACTGTGAATCCTAATCTTTGTCAATTACCAATAGTGTCCACGGTCTTTAAGGTGTGTACAGGGCGTTTAAGAAATTGATATACACACTTCTGGGTTGAATGGAGCCATGCTGATACGGAAAGGGGGTTAACATCGAGGGATTTACGGAAAGGGGTTAACATCGAGGGATTTGGCGTCAGATCTACAATTTTTTGATAATTTTGACACAGAATCCGGGATAAAATAATATTTTACAACATAAGAGTTTGTTCAGTTTAAGTTTCTTTTTTTAATAGTTTGAATTACGACAAATTAGGATAGAAAGTTCAAAAAACTTTTTATGTTTGAATTGTTTTATCTGAGTGTTTTGATCAATGCAGACTTGCGTTCATGCGTTCATGACATCTGTCTCTCTGATTTGCGTATCGACCCGCTGTCGTTTTAAACTAGTTCATCACATTATGAAATTAAATATTATGTTCAACAAATATTGGAGTAACATTAATTTCACGGATGAAAAACCCCTTTGCCTAAAGCCATAAGCACCAATGCTTGTCTACGCTGTGACATGTTTTCCACGCTATGTAAACCGTCAGATTGTTTTCTTTATTAAATTAGTGGTTTACTTTCTGTGAGACGAAAGTTTGCGTATTGGGAGAATTTATCAGTTTTGGGAGAATTTATCATAGATGCCACATTAGCATTCGACGTTAACGATTGTGGTTTATTTTAGATTATTTCGGTAGGGAATTCTGTTCAATAATTTATTTAATTAATTTATTTATTTATTACTTAAAGGCAGTGGACACTAATGGTAATTGTCGAAGACTAGCCTTCACAGTTGGTGTATCTCAACATGTGCGTAAAATAACAAACCTGTGAAAATTTGAGCTCAATCGGTCATCGAAGTTGCGAGATAATAATGAAAGAAAAAACACCCTTGTCACACGAAGTTGTGTGCGTTTAGATGGTTGATTTCGAGACCTCAAGTTCTAAATCTGAGGTCTCGAAATCAAATTCGTGGAAAATTACTTCTTTCTCGAAAATTACGGCACTTCAGAGGGAGCCGTTTCTCACAATGTTTTATACCATCAACCTCTCTCCCCATTACTCGTCACCAAGAAAGGTTTTATGCCAATAATTAATTTGAGTAATTACCAATGTGTCCTCTGCCTTTAACTACTAATATTTTATTCGTTTAATTTCTCAAAATATTTCAACAAAGATAAAGGAAGTTAAATTAACTTGTTAATACTATCAAAATAACCTGATTCTGTTGTCAAAAATGGGTCTCGTCAAAACATGTTTATGTCCGCAGTCTCACATGTGTCCATCTTCGATAAAAAAAGGAACAAAATATGTGGGTCATTTTACAACAAGCAGTAATGTATTGCGCAGTTAACAAACGGCAATCAACATTTCCGCTTCCAGTCATCTTTTTTTTCAACCTCTTTTCCTGACTCTGTCTGTTCCAGACGACGCGTAGTTTGCCATTGGCTTCGTGATCGATATTTCCATTTAAAATTTACAGCAACAACCTTCTGCCGACATGAACATCATGTCCATGATAATATACAAACTACATGTTTTTTGGTGGTTTAATTGGCACGCGGTATCAAACTGCAACCTTCAACTGAATAACAATGGGGACGGGGATGCCACAAACAGTTTGCAACTCCGGTGTGGCAGTTTTGACCGTGATCAAACTCATATTCAACAGGTACAGCTCTCACCAGTTCTGACTTCCCTTGGTGGTTGGAAAACCGATAGTGCGTCCAAATGGCCTGTATCGCATAATTATAATCTCATAATTTGCATCGTACACATTCTTATATAGATGGATTGCTATCGACGTCATTGGCCGCCATCTTTGATGCACGCGTAAAAGGCTACCATTGGTTATTACTCAAAATGAGTGTAGCCTTAAAAAAATTACGGACAGCTGTTAAAGTATAAAACATTGTGAGACACGGCTCACTCTGAAGTAACGTAGTTTTTGAGTATTTGGTAATTTCTCACTCCAATAATATAAGACTTCAGCTGAAGCCATTATTATTCATCTGTGAAAGCACACAAAGTAATGCAACGGTGGTGTTTTTCCCCTTCCTTTATTCTCTTGCAACGTTAATGACCAACTGATCTTCAAATTTCACAGATTTGTATGTTATGGATTTATGTTTGGATAGGGCCTACGCCAAGTGGGAATACTGGTCTATGACAATATTATTACCAACCGTATCCACGGTGATTAAAAGTGATTACTGATTGCGTTGGGTGTATATGAATGTACAACACATAAAGTTCGTCGTATAGAATATCTGAGATGAATAGTATTACAAAGTATGAATTTCGGGCCCGCGGGAAACATTTTTTTTCAGAAACCTGATCGGCCCAGATTAACCTGTCACTCTTGAAGAGGAAACGGTTTATCTAAAAACTCAGTATTTCGTAGAAATGTTTCATCTTGAGACAATAAATACCCCTTTCCGCTGGAAATCATTTTAAATTGGGGGATTTCGTTTTGAGGGATTTCCGTTGTTAAGGCACTGGTTGCGTCTACGATAAGTCGATTATAATTGAAAATAATATCATATTTCACTTTGGTTATTTACGGTTGCCTTGACATTCCTGGTGCCTACGCACATTGATTTCGACACTAAAAACTTTAAGTATAATTTACACATAGTTCCAAGATTATTTTCAAGATTACCAAGTTAGTGTTTGTATTAAAGATTGTATACCGTAACCGAGATTAAAGGAAATGAAAAACAAACGACTTTGTGTGAACTGCTAGAGTTTGTTATTATTTTAAAAACGCTTGATTGTTTATTCTTTGTTTATTCTGTGTAGAAACAAATTCTGAACACACAAGCTGTTTTCATCTGATGCCCAGTGGAACCACTCAAAACTAATTCTTTCTAAAAACAAATCCTTCCCAGTAATTGGCGGTTCCGCTGTTGGTTTGGACCATAAATATAAGTACACTTATGGTACTTTACAATCACAAATGTACAGCTAAACATAAAATAAAAAGAGAGTAAAAGAGAAGTTTTGACTTGCACATCATTACAAGCGAATTTAATTTTAATTTATTTTTTTTTTCAGTTTTGAGAAACATTACAATCACTTTTTGAGGATTCCTGCTTTCTTCAGAAAGCGGTTATCTCCCCTGGTGGTCCTTACAATAAATCACTGATGGTTGTCTTCAAGGAGCGAGATCACGCTCAGCTTTACATCGGCGTCAGAGAGTTGTAGCCCTTGGTTGCATACAATATAGCTGAGGGCAATCCTTGATTATTGTATAAGGCGCATCAAGACTACGTTGCCATGGTAATCCATGCATCACGGGGGGCCTTAACATTTATTGTTGGCCCTCTTCCCAAGGAATCCTGGGTCAATCACTTAGTAAACTGCCCCGAGGTCTCTCTTCCACGCAGTGAACCTTTCCGCTGGCCGTTGAGTTGTCCTCGTAGTGGGTCCGTCATCGGGATGAGTTAATGATAAATGAGCAACCACGGAATCGAGATGAGACGACAAGGAACTGTGAAGCTAAGGGGGGGGGGGGGATGTCAAGCTTTAGGGTTGTGTTCTTGGCTTCGGGTGACTTTGCAAAGGGAAGGCAAAGGCAACATAGTCTAGATTTCCTCTCGGCTACAGATAAAAGGATCAATGTAACAAAATAAAAGTGAAGAAAGAGGAGGTTTTAATGTTGTAATGTACTTGTTACTCACGGTGTTGTACGTTAACTCATGGTTGTATTGTTCAGCGGTAAGTTTTTCGAAATAAGGAAGAAAACTGTCCACTTTCATGCTCGATTTCCTTCGGCCACATTTTAAAGGAAGAATATAACAAAATAAAAGTGACGGAAGATGAGGTTTTTAAAATTATTGCTCTGTACCGGTTATGTCAAGTTGTTCTACGTATACTCATGGTCGTATTGTTCAGCGTTAAGTTTTTCGAGTTGAGGAAGAAAGCTGCTCACTTACTTTAGCGATTTCCCTCGGCTACATATTATAGGATGAATGTAACAACATAAAAGTGACGAAAGAGGAAGTGTTTAAAGTTGTTCTGTCCCTGTTATGTCACGGTGTTGTTCGTTTCTCATGGTTGTATTGTTCAGCGTTAAAATTTTTGAAATGACTAAGAAAATAACTTTTCACTTTCTGGCGCGATTTCCTTCGACTACCTAAATATTAATGTCACAAAATACAATCGAACTGTTCCTGTTATGTCATTGTGTTCTACGTATACTCATGGTTGCACTGCTTAGTGGAACAAAATCCCGAATTAAGGTCATAACTCTTCACTATCTCACCAGATTCTTTTCTCTTTTTTCCTACACAGGCTGACTAGATAGTTACAGAAAGTTAAATTGTAAAGGTGTTGACTGAAGGTGTCATGTGTCTGGCGTTCAAATCTTTCTTTTTCTGTTAGTTTCTTCTGTTCTTTTTTTTTTTTTTAGCAAGCGTTTGAACTCTTGCGAAAGTTGTTTAAATTAAAAACATCCAACAGAAAACCAGAAACATTTAATTGAGGACGATTTTGTCTGGACAGAATTTCGTAATCTACGGATCACCCATGATCTACGGATTAAATCGTAATCCAGAATGTTCGCACTGCTATCAGACGAATAACTGGCAAATTAGTTTCCCAGAATGAATTCATTTTAAGGCGAAGTACATTCAACCACATTTAACCAATTTAATTTAAAACATTGGCGTCTGTTAAATCCATTTTTTTAGTTTTTTGACTAAAAGTTTTTTGACTAAAAGCGAGATCATGAAGATTAACCTGTCTACAGTTGCTCAATTTAGTTTGTTGCGTTTTTTTTTCTTTTTCGATTAGCGTATCATGATGCTCTTGATCGCCAACACGCGCGCTTGTCTTCTGCTGCAGAGTAGATCATACTAATTTCCCATTGATAACTCACCTCGCAATGCCTTTAGACCATTATTTTATGATTACTTCTTCAGGCAATACCTATCTATAGTTTTATTATTTTCACAAAACTAGTTGCAATGCATATAGCCCCAACACGGTTAGAGAACACTTTGCGATGCATTCAACTCTGCTGTTATGTTGTTATTTTTATTAAACTATTTTTATTTGTAAAATACGAGGTGTGCCAATGAAGGAAATGGTTGGTTACTGTGCGTGAAACAACAAAATACTTTCAGGAAATGAAAAAAAATGACCGTCAAATGGTCTCGTATCTTTGCAGATTTTTAAACCATATCATTGGAGCGAGCAAACCTGTCTGCATCGGTAGTAATGGTGATGTGCGCATCAGTGACAGTCTAATGCACAATCGATGTTCAAAGGGTGAACGTCCACATCTCCACAAGTTGCAAATAGACAGCAACAAGTATTACAGATACAATATTGAGAGGGGAAAACTACACACACACAGTCAAACTGTTTCTAAGTCTACCAATACTCAATGTTCATTTGTCTTTATATTGCAGGACAGTTTATAAGGAAGGAATCGAACGGTTACAAATTGTTCTACACTGTAAAGAATAAATAGCCAAAACGACGAAAGTTAGTCATAAGACATCACTTTGAATGATGACTTAGTCAACATGATGTTGACTAACTAACGTCTTCTTCGACTAAGTTATTTTTTACAGTGTATTGTTTGCAAGCTTGCATTAACAAAACAAAGTGTAAACAAAAGGCACATTTTCAAGAACAGAGTTAATTCCCGGCGCCAACAAGACTTTCGAAAATTGAAATCATTTCGCTATTACCTATAAATGGCAGACTGAGCGCACATGTTCATATTGGCCAGAGGCAACCTTACGGGGGACAGCGCCAACAAGTAGCAATGGTTTTCAGCCGCCTTGCAGCTGGTATCTCCAGTTTGGGTTTGTGAATCGCCTATGGACTTGAACGCGTTGACATTGACGCATTATTGGATAGCACTGTGGCAGAGGTGAAGTCAATAGTTTTAAGTCTATCCTACGTCGAGACAAAATGACAAGACGTGTCATGCATAATGCAACTTTAGAAATCCGTGTAGAAAAGTCTGGTATAATATGCAACTGTTCTCCGATACATCAAGTAGTAGTCTTGGGGAAAGGCCTCTTTAAAAAACGGTTCGAATTAGTATCAACGCCAACTTTGCTACCAACATTCACACACAAATGATGAGACAAAACTCAAATGAATTGTGCAATCAGTTGCAAACAAAACATACATCGACTATTCATTCATAAATTATCTCAAAGACTTGCGTCTTGGTTTTGTGAAACTCGTTACTAACGGTACTTGAGAATGGCACTAGACTCCGCTTAGCTAGCTGGTCTCTCCGTTTATGGTTTAAAGGGTCTATGTAACTTTTGCAGGACAAAAAACACAATGTCCACATATTTACACCTAACTTACACAGTTTGAAGATAAAGAAAGTAGAAAGCTTCCCTGAAAATAATTACTTGCTGAGGTGCTGTAGTTTTGGGGAAATGAGTAAAACAATGTCATGAAAATAATTTTCGTCTCATGAGACGCAAATTATTTTAATCATTTACAAACGTATTTTCATGACATTGTCTTACTCATTTCTCAAAAACTACAGCACCTCAGTAAGTAAGATTTGAAGGGAAGCTTTCCACTATCATTATTTTCAAACCCTGTAAGTTTAATGTGAATCTATGGACATTTTAACAATGGATGGAATCCTTTAACAATGGATGAAATGGATGAAATGAATATGACACTCACCGTACTTGACACATGTGCTGTTACATTGTAGTACCCTCACTATGTGGTATCCTTGCAAGTTTATATATAGCTCGAAGTTTGAACTTTGAAACTTCCGATCGCGAATCCCCCAGTTTTCTGTTTTTGTTTTCTGTTACATGGAGTGTTTGTACTGTCTCAATTGTTGTCTGTCTGTCTACAGGCTGTATTCTACCAGTGCCTCACACCACCCATGCTTTTATAATAGAACCTCGGTGCTTCACAATAGACCCGATGACTATAACTGATATCCATGTTTACAGAAATATTATAACCCAATAAAATATGCTCAACCAATTTCAAAACAATTTATTACCTGCAATCCATTTATCACGGCAGTTGTATTTTATTCATTTGCGACTGTCGTGCCTTTCCATTTACCGTTACAGGGTCCTCAAAAAACAAACAATTGTAATGGTTGCTGTACTTTCTAAACGAACAATATCATGTTTAGTACTAAAAGGCCTGTGATAATGAGAAAGCTAAAGGGATACATTGGTGGTTCTCTTTCAACGCAATTCGATAGGGCAATACATAAAATAAAAGCACTTAGTGCATGACTGATTTTTAATTGGTATCCGCATTGGGCATCTGATCTATCTGACCACTTTAGAAAAGCAAGTGTCAATTCGCCGGAGATTCAATTAACTTTCAAATCAGGAAACTTCCACGAGGACGTTTCAATCATTGGAATTGTTAAAGAAGACAATTAAAACTGTTATACAAAACGGTCGTGGGAAAGGGTTTTTAGTGGCACCAACGGCGTCTTTGCGTCGATCCGTAACTTTTAACGAATTGTCAAATTGGCGCGTAAAAACTTGTATTCGTGGCAGGACCAATCACATGAAATTATGTTTTTGTTTTGTCCTTGGCCAACTCATCAGTGGATTAAATTGCGTTCCCGATTGAACGATTGAAAAAAATCAATCGGTATTAATGCTAGGGGATTTATTAGATTTACGACGACGCCAACTTTAGTGTACAGTTTTGGACACCAATAATGCCCAGAGGATTTATTTTTGTAATTTCACAAATGACTTCAGAAGTCTGTTGTTTTGTTTTTTCTGTGTTTTCTAAATTTGATTATTTAGTTTTCACACTTGCGTATATCTATGGCTTTCGGGGCTACTAATTGGCTAATACATTCAGCGATCAATGCATCTCTTGTAATCCAACCTCACGCACTCCGTTCGATGTGCATTCCTTGGTGGCTCTTCAGAATATTCACTTCTTCAAGGGAATGATTTGAAACTTCTCTTGCCAGGAAGGCGCACTTCATGTGAAGATTTTGGCACTCAGAACATGTTGGCAAATTTGATGACAATTTGATACGAGTACAGCCACTTCTCCAAAAACGATCCCCAGCAATTACAAACCCGCTGGCAATATGAGCTAACAACTTAGATCTATTTTCAATCAGCGTAACATGTTTTTTATCTTCTAATCGTTATACAGAACCTTCGAGATACTTTTAAGGGGCGATTGGTAAATGTTCAATAAATGAAATATTGCACATTTTCACGGGTTATGAATAGTAATTTATAATTATCCTGTATAATAAGCATCTCAAAATAGTGAGACTTGATTTATTTGTTCTTAACAAATGTGTTGCAATACTGAGGTTTGTGTCAATTTGTTCAGTTAAAAGTAGGTGGCAATGACTATTATTTATCTTAATAAATAAATAAAACACATTGTTTATTATGATTTTATTTCATCGAATACTTTATTTAACTAATTTAGCCCATTTAAGTGAGAAACCTGAATGAAGAAAAAATTTATTTGTTATAGAATTGGAATTGAAGCTGTCATCGGTGCTTTAAAAATAAATATCTGTGATTAACGTTTAGCAGGGTTAAACGCACTTGTTTTTTTACAGTACGGAAACTAAATAATAACAAAATTTTGTTACGCATTTCCATCCAGCTGTCTTTCTAATAACATATCCGTCCGATTTATTTCACCTAAAGTAAACGGGATGACTGTTCAATATTTTCTCAACCCGAAATCGTTCGTGAAAACCGATCTCTCACTTGATATTTCTCTACGATCAATTCCTCCGAGTCGTATCTCAGCTGCTCGAGCAGAAAGACAATGATACCCCGAAAATTCACAGTGGCGAATGGCTGTTTACGTTGAAACCTATGGCCACAGCCTTCATCAATGGTATCTCCGTTCGCTGCTCTTAAAGCCATATACACTTTCGGTACAGAAAAAAATTAAAGTTCACAGATTTACAAATAACTTACAGGGTTTACAAAAGGTAATGGTAACAGACTTCTCTTGAAATATGATTCCATGAAATGCTTTACTTTTTGAGAAAACATCAAAACAATATTATCAATTCTCGACATCGAGAATTACGGATTTATAGTAAACACATGTCATGAAACGGCGAAACGTGCGGAAACAAGGGTGGGTTTTCCCGTTATTTTCTCCCGACTCCGATGACCGATTGAGCCTCAATTTTCACAGGTTTGTTATTTTATATATAAGTTGTGATACACGAAGTGTGGGCCTTGGGCAAAGTTGTGATACACGAAGTGTGGGCCTTGGGCAATACTGTTTACCGAAAGTGTCCACTGGTTATAAAACACGTTCAGTAAAAATAAAGGGTTTCGTAGTAAGACAAACCAAGTAATTATGTAGACTATAATTATTGCAAGTGTGTAAAGCACTTTGCCGGCTAGGTGCTATTGCAATTTCATAGTCTGAGTGGTTCAAATGAAATTGTGTTTTTTATTTGAAAAGATAAACAGAATCCTACCAATGAATGTTTTTTCTCGGAAAACTAATCCGGTTCCGTTTCTTCTTCTTTTAGTATGACAAAACAATTACGCTGTACTCTTGATCAATTAACACCATTAACAGGAGGTCAACAATAATATGCGACATAAATTTTATGAAAACCATACAAATTACAACAACAACAATGACTTGAAATAAATGTTTATCATTATCTGTAAGAAGAAAACAATTATAAAGGTTATGTCATTTCAAGCAAAACCGGATGTTGTCGGAAGATTTTTGCTCTACGGCAATCTTCTGCTCTACGGGAAACACAATTGAAAACTGTACAATGTTTCATCTACGGGTAAAACCAAGATTTCTAGACTGCTTGCAATAGTTGTCAATTACTTGAATGGCTAAGTTTTGTAGGTTAAAACCTTCAAAACTCTTTCAAGATGAACAATTTACTTTAGCTCTGTTAGATCCATTCCCGTTCTAATTCTTCTTCTGATACCCAGCACACGATTTCATCTACGGAGCAGCGTATAAACGTTAGTTCGGGAAATTGAAGCGACGCCTGAAGCTAGCCAGACAAAGTCAGGACACGTCACTCCCAGATTTTCCCAAATGGGCGTGGCTCGACAGCATCCCTGGCTGAATCTAAGTTTTCAAACTCGATTTTTTTTTTTTCAATTTCCTTTTTTTTTTTCCTTTTTTTTTTTTTTTTTTAGATGTATATATATTTTTCATTAGCAGAAACATCAATAATTAGCCTTGCTTTGCCCAAACCTTGTAATTTCTGACTCACTCGTAATCTGATTGTATCCCAGGGCATTCTGTTCATATACACAAATCCAATATGAAAATGTAATTAGAAAGAGACGATGTTTACTGCGTAAGAAAATTAAGGCCTTGATTTGGGAATTAAAATCAGATAAGATTATTAAATCTGCTTATTCCTTTCTGTCTTTTTTTTATGCAAGGCTTCCAATGTTTTTTTTACAAGGAATCAAGGGCATGTGTCTAGCTCTGCGGCTACTAGTTATTGAACGTTTCTTGATAAATTTGATTACATTATTGACAATAATAAATATCCTTTATGCCAGTATTAGTTAACGTCTACATAACGCTCGGCGATATACCAATCTATGTGTATCGAACTTCAAAGTAGTTTAAAACAACACAAAGAAATATATATATATATGGGTATCTGCGAGGGTAGATTTTGCCACAGCAGCCCAGGGTTGTTCTCAGAGGGAGCTGAAAACGAGTTTAGAGATGTTATTGGCCCACAGTGATCTATAAGGTATAACAAAGTGCATGCGCTGATACAACGTTGTAAAATGTGCTATTTAAAGAAACCGTTATTGTTTATATATTGATCTTGGTATAGCAATATGATGTCATACAAAACTAACAATCAACTATCCCAACACCCAACAAAACGAAATCAATATTTTTAGGACATCGCCTTTGTAGGTGTTTCAAGAAAACCTAATAATGATTGAATTTCTTGATAATAATAATAATGTTTTTTTTGTTTTATGTTTTACGTTTGAGAGGTAGTTCAATTGGTATGAATTATTTTGCAATGTGACTGGTATCGTATCATGAGCCATTTAAACAGCTTTATTCGTCATACTACATTTCTTTAGAACTCCTTGCATGGTTCATATTTCCCTCTGTCATACAATCGAGACTGTTTTAAGAGGAATATAAATTTCTAACTTCAACTCCCCAGAGTTATTTTCTAATTATATAATTTGTGTTCATTTTGTAGCCCATACCAAGAGTGGCTTTTAACCTATTTTGGGGCGAATTTGCATATAACTGTGTTTTAATGTCTACCATTAGGCGGCTAATTCATCCTTAATCTTCAAAGGTTGTATTACAACCCTTGAGTATAAATCTCAAGCGGGAATATAAAACAGACCGAATCCATCCAGGCACTACTAATCAGATCGCAACTGGCTAAATGCCAGTATCGATTAGAAGCAACTATACACCCCCGCGGTACCCAGACTCGGGTTTTCCCGGAGAAACAATTGACACTGATAAAGAAACATGCTGACTAAACGAAGCATGGTCCCTGGGCATTGTAGAGACAAGAGTGAGAATGAACACACCCGGAACGTGCTTTCGGCTGAAGCTTTCACAGCATGTCATGCACTCTTAAACCCCTTTCACACGAGAGTAATTTAGCAAGGGTCCCTTGTTAAATTGTAACATGATTGTAACATTTTACAAAGTGAACCTCGTGTGAAAGGACAACAGTTTGTCTACTGTTCGAGTTCTCTAGCAAAATCTTGTCAAACATTGCTTCATACTCAGCCATGCAAAACAAGGGACCCCAGTTAAATTGCTGTCGTGTGAACAGCACTTTAGGCGATCTAACTGTGGATTGATGTAGGTCAGTGAAACCTGAGTCTAATCATGCAAACGGGGTTAATAACACTTGACAATCAGATGCTTGAAACGGATAGGCCGACCGACAGGTTTACTCAATGTCTGTTTAATTCAATTTAGAAATCTACAGAAACGCTAATAAAACATGCATTCTTATCTATAGCAACACAGACAAGATGGTGGTGGTAAAACTTCACACATATACTGTAAAATGACCGTACTCTTAGACCGTTTCAATGACTTTAGTAAAGAGATCATTTTAGAACTCTATTCGTGATTCGAAATAAATAAATAAGGGTTAGAAGCATTTGTCAATATTTGTTGGCAATTACTCAAAATAATTGTTAACATTAAAAATTATGTTAACTAGCAACGGAGAGCTGTTGTTAAGTACAAAACATGTCAGAAACGGCTCCCTCTGAAGCAGTTTTTGAGGTACTTTCTCACTCAATACTGAAACACTTTAGGCGATAATCCTTTTAATGCACATGAAAGCATGTTCATTTGTGCATCAAGTGTGTTTTTCTGTCATTATTCTACTGCAACTTCGATGACCTTTTAGTCAAAATGTTCACAGGTTTGCTATTTGGTGGATATGTTTGGATATACCAAATAAGAATACTGGGGCCAATTTCATAGAGCTGCTTAAACAAAACAAAATGCTTAAGCACGAAAATAGCTCGCTTTTTTTACACATGTTACTGGCAAACATGTCATGCCACATACATTGCTTGTGGCTGGTATTTAGCTATTGTTTACTTAGCTTAACAAATGAGTGGAGTCTTAGCTGGAATCTGATTTTACGAGGCAAGGATTTTTTTGCTTAAGCAAACTTTTGTGTTAAAGCAGCTCTATGAAATTGGGCCCAGGTCTTTGACAAATAATCAAAGGTGTCAAGTGCCTTAAACTTACTGTGTAACATCCAAACGTATAGCTGCGAAGATCAAAACAAGTATTTTATATTGTAAAGGCATTGTTTGGCTTCGGTTTAGAAATCAATCCTTTTGGGAAATAGGGACTATTAATTCATCTTCATCAGAAAAAAAACACTCCCCAAACCTATCATTCGACTTGAACAAATTAATTCATTAACTTAAAATGGTAACCCAACTAAGGGTTGCAATCACAGCTAGGACTGTTAACCAATGGGCGTTTTCCAAAATATCAATGTATCGTCACTTGATACATCTTTTGTTGGGTGGAAATAATATCGCAATGCTCATGGAATTTGAACCTTAACTTCGCTCAAACTAAACTCTTTTTTTTTTTCTTTCTTATTCAAACTAAAACTCGTACTGTTAAGAAATGCAATGCAGTTCTTGTAACAACACTGGCACATCTTTCAACTCTGACTGGATAGCTGGGTTTATTTGTTCGATACCAAGTATAAAGATCCCCCTGGATAAGCAATATCAACCTCGGTAAACCCTAACCGGATTATTCGGAGCGTAAGGAACACTGTATACAATGAGCGGATAAAATAAACATGGTATTAAATATTCGGAATAATAGGAACATATCTCTAAGTTTATCATCGTAACTGATTAAAGAAAAACAATTCATCTCCAATGGGGATATCTCACAACAATTATTCTATAGATTGATTTCGTCGAAGAGAAAATACACCAATGATCAAGTTAAGAGATTTGCTCCGACTCGTCTTTCCATGGAAGATTTGAACAATGAAAACTACGTCTGTGGATTTTAAAGATAAGATTCATTCAATCTGTCTAGCTTCATAGGTTTTGAGAATGAAAAATGTGGTTGGATATAGAAAATGTCAAGTTTGAAATGTCAGATCGTAATTTTTTTGATGATATTTTTTTATGTAATAATTTATCACGTTTCGTGCCTTTAAACATGTTTTTTGGTTGTTGCTATAACCGACGAGGAGTCTCTCTTCTATGAAACTTGTGTGAATTATGAATCGCTGCAGACATCGTTGACTTCGATGACTTCACACTTTTTGCAGTGATTCTTGATTTGCAGAAAAATAATCATCTGTTACAAACTGCTTACCAACCAAAAGGACATGTGAAATCAGTACAACACGTTGCCTTGGATCGGTCGAGTTGGTCTATAAAAAAAGCGTTTGTAACCGTTTGTTATAAAATGCATATGTTGGAAAGATGTTTTAAAGGTAGAATACAATGATCCACCTAGTTTGCCTCGAAATTGCGTGGTTTTCCTTTTACTGTGCGAACTAACACGGTCGGCCATTTATGGGAGTCAAAAATTTGACTCCCATAAATGGCCGACTGTGTTAGTTGACGAGGTAAAAGGAAAACCGTACAATTTCGAGGCATGTTTGTGTGGATCATTGTATTCTACTTTTACAGCCTCTTTCTACCTATATACATTTTATAACAAACGTTTTTCAAAGACCAACTCGACCGATCCAAGGCAACGTGTTCCTTTAATGGCCCGACAATTCGACCCTAGAGCAGAGCCTATCTTTTGTGACAAATGAATAGAATCTTCCCGGAGGCCAGACTGAAGCATGTCATCGTGTCCCCTTAAATTATATGATCACCGTCAGACTTAATGTACTCATACAAACAATCCCCCACACCTCCAATCCCGCCTCTCACTTGTTTTCACAAATTAGCTGCTTTGAAATGAAGTCAACTGTTCAATTTATAGAAGATACCTTTTTTTCTTCTTCCCCTCAATAAATTAGCCCAGTTTTGATGAGCATTAGCGCAGATCAAACGTGCGATGCCCTCACTTCGTTTCATTACATAAGTAAATACAAAACTCTTTTTAACTTGTATCTGAACGGTAGGCTTTTAGCCGATGGGTGGTTCTTAAAAAAATGTCACAATGACGGGGAGAAATGTAGGGCAGGCTTTTAGCCAAAACAGGACTAATCCAACAGAAATGCGGCCATGTTGTACATGTCAAACTTTGCCTTGCACTTTTTTTGAAGACAAAAAGCTCGTGCTTGACGTGTTTTTCCCGCCAAGTGTTTGACCATGTTTCTTTTCCAATTAGCGTAACGTATGGCTGACTGGACAATTTATAGCTGTGTCAATGTTTAACTTGTTTAATGGTGTAGAAAATTGAAGTTGTCCATTGGAGGCTGCAGCCACCTGAAGCCTGCTGTGCTGTCTAACGGGGGATTCGAGGCTGTAGGTTTAACTGTGGATGCTTCGCTTGAGTCAGTGTTACTAGACTACACATAACTATTTCGATGTTGGTAAACCACGTGGTGGTATAATCGAATAATGAACTGAGTGAAAGCATTTACGTTTTATACGAGACAATCAATTTTATATAAAACGAATTAGTCGGAAGTTCCGCCCCCCCCCCCCTAAACAGAATAGTTTGACTCCAACTTATCCATGTCCCCTACAAGTTTGAAGTAAGTTTTTTTGTAATAAATATGTTAATTTTTCAATGCATAAAGTTCGCGAATCATAATAATCATCAACAACATCAGCAACAAGGCAACGTTAAAACAAAACTGAAATTGAAACGAATTAGTAATGCCTAAGCAGAAGAATTTGATTCCCCCAAAAAAAACTTATCCATGTACCAAAAGTTTGAAGTAGGTAACTTTGTAGTATGGTCAGGTTGCAATGTATGAAGTTCACGTTTAAATGTCACCTGTGGAGCATGTGAATAAGAAAAATTATTTCGAAAATTCATCACGTTCGCTTCATCCGTAGCTGGTAGTAGGCACCGCGTAGGATGGTCAGCTGAACCATGGAGGAAGAAACATGGCTGAACACTGTATCGTACATTGATTGGACGCATGACTACTTGCCGTTGTGCATTTCGCTTGTCCACACATAACCTGCTTCCCTCCTCGAGACCAAATCCCTAGTGTTTTCCCACACTGAGTTCAAATATTATTTCGGAAGCCGAAGTTTGTCTTTTATGATGCAGATGCCTTAATGAGGTTTGGAGAGAATGCTCGGTGTTTATTTAAAGCCTCCGTGCAGGATGGATAAAGATGCGATTTCATGTATGATGGAGTGAGAGTTCGTCAACTGCCGCTAATTGTTATTTCCCAATCACATTAGGCTGTACGTTGTCGACGATGACATCAGTTTATTCAGCAATAAAGAAGGGATCTCCAAGGTCGAGTTAAAGATTAAAGATTAACAAATATTTATTGTCATGATAAAAAAACATGAAATGTGTCTTCCCTTGGTCACTTATAGCGTGAGGTTAAAGGGAAGTTATGCGTTCAGTAATCACTCTAATAAAATCCGGAGGTCGTTGGTTCGAATCCCACTCTAGTCAATTCTTTGTTCAACCCCAAAAATCAAAATAAATACAAATGGAAATTGTTGGTAAGAAGAAGGCCTTTGGTAGTATGAAGAAATGTGTGAAACATTTCACTTCAAAGTATGTGGTTTTCTGAAAATAATGTCACATTTTATCTCACAAAATTTAAATCTTAGAGGCGTTAGTGCAGTAACGTTTCTCAGATTGTGTATTCCTAGTGACGATTCTTTCTGCGGTGACACAACTCGCTCCGAATTTCGGCGACATCCCAAACATAATTATGGTGTTCTATAAAGGACAACTACAGGACCTTTTTTTTGGGGGGGGGGGGGGGGGGGGGCGCCGGACAAAAAAATAAAAGGCGCCGCGTGGAAAAAAAGTCGCCGCGTAGATGTCCTTTACAGAACACCATACTTACACGCGATCATAGGTTTGTGATCTTGTTTTTGCATGTATAAAAACAATCAAACGTTTCCGAAATCCAAGCACGATACGATCAATTGTTTTGTTGTAATCTTACATTAAACATACATCACCAGTGTGCAGTAAAGAATCATTTAATTATTTGGTTGTCAACTGACCAGCGATTATTAAAGACATGGTCAGTCTGCATCACCTCCTGTGTTCTTGACCCGGAAACCCATTCCTAATAAATGGATCTGGCACATCGGTTGTTTTCAGGTCAGTTTGTACAGGCCCCCAAGGTGTTTACAGGCCAGCAAATGCGCTTGTTTTCGTTTCCTAAAAGCATCAGAACGTGTTTTATTGCTGAATTAGTTACCTATGGGATATAACCACCTAGAGAAAAGAAGCAAGGTAGTGTGCGATTCATAGAACCCTAGAACCATCCAGATAGACGGAATTTTTAAGGTAGTGGACACTATTGGTAATGACTCAAAATAATTATCATCATAAAACCGTTCTTGATTACAAGTAATGGGGAGAGGTTGATAGTATAAAACATTGTGATAAACAGCTCCCTCTGAAGTGACGTAGTTTTCGAGAAAGAACTAATTTTCCATGAATTTGATTTCGAGACCTCAAGTTTAGAATTTGAGGTTTCGAAATCAAGCATCAGAAAGCACACAACTTTTTGTGACAAGGGTGTTGTTTTCTTTCATTATTGTCTCGCAACTTCGACGACCGCTTGAGCTCATAATGTTCACAGGTTTGTTATTTTATGCAAATGTTGAGATACACCAACTTTGAAGGCTATACTTTGACAATTACCAATAGTGTCTTTAAACAGAGTGAGCTCTTTACATTTTAATACCTGTCTTTAATCTCCAGCGACGACGGGTCTACATTTGAGTGGGACAGGAATATAGAGGAGGCTCTAACATCAAAATGTTCAATTATTTTTTTCCGTGGACACACTCGTTCACCTGCTTCGCACCAACTACTCCGTCCCTAATTGATTAAGTATATCCAATTAATTTTCCCCACACGTGAGGTGTATATATGGTTTTTTTTCTTCATTTTTCTTTTTCTTTTTTTTCCGTTGAGCGAGGACGACAGACTACTTAGGAGCATCTGGGTCGCATTCCTGCTCGGAAGAATTTTGATTGAAGTCTTGAGGATGGGTAAGCGGGCAAAAAAAGAGGTTGTGAAAAAGGACAAGGCTAAATTTCTTTTCAGCTTCCCAAAAAAAACAAAAAAACCGGCGAATCATTTGAGGAAACTTTTATCAGAGTGATGCCTCACTTGAGCCAGACCAAGGACCCCCAGCCGGAATTAGTCAACGAAGTATAGATGCTTAATATGAAAGTTAAAAAAAAAAAAAAAAATAAAAACACGAGGAAATTTGGGAAATTGAAAGCACAGCCAATCTCTATTCAATTGGGAAAAAACCAATACGCTTAAATCACACAACGTTTTAACGGTTTGGAGATATCAATACTCGTCTACTGAAGATAGCAAGCACACATCGGGTGTTAATTCCCGTCCGCGGGTTGTTGATCCAGCATCACCGTCTCTTAATCTGTATTCCATTTCTCGGGTGTCCGTGAGAGTAGTGGCTGGTGTTAATATCCTAACAATCTAGCTTAAGGTTCGAGGGCACGGGATATAAGGTGGATCAAATGGTTCGGGATAGAACACATTTAACCGTAATGCGAGATGAATTTAAAGGGTATGGACGGAGGACGTCGCTAAAAGACTAAGCGAGGCCTGGCATATTATTTTTCCAGATTGTTTGTTGAGGGTGAGCGTATTTTCTTTTGGTGGGATTAAATCGACGAAGGACTTGATATCGTTGTCCATTCTAAAACAAAAACTAACGGGGATCTTCGAGACTTTGACAATATTAGGTTTCTTAAAGGCAGTGGACACTATTGGTAATTACTCAAAATAATTATTAGCATAACAACCTTTCTTGGTGACGAGTAATGGGGAGAGGTTGATGGTATAAAACATTATGAGAAACGGCTCCCTCTGAAGTGCCATAGTATTTTGAGAAAGAAGTAATTTTCCACGAATTTGATTTCGAGACCTCAGATTTAGAACTTTAGGTCTCGAAATCAACCGTCTAAACGCACACAACTTCGAAAGACAATGGTGTTTTTTCTTTCATTATTATCTCGCAACTTTGATGACCGATTGAGCTCAAATTTTCACAGTTTAGTTATGTTATGCTTATGTTGAGATATAACAACTGTGAAGGCTAGTCTTTGACAATTACCAATAGTGTCCACTGCCTTTAAAGGTGTGCTAAGTACAACGTGAAAAGTGGTTGGCCAGAGCATTTATATTTACTATATCGGTTAAACGCACTGGACACTATCTGTAAATACTCAAAATAGTTTCAGCATAATAACTTACTTGGTAAAGATCAATTGAGACATGTTGATCGTATAAAACAACGTGAGAAACGGCTCCCTCTGAAGTAACATATAGTTTTGAAAAGGAGGTAATTTCTCGCTCAATTTATTGGAACACACCAGGTCTGAACCTTTATTATTGGGCAGCATCTGAAAGCCCACACATTACCTTGTGCAAGAGGTTGTTTTTTTTTCTTAAACTATTATCTCGCAACTTCGATGACCAATATTGAGTTCAAATTTCCACAGATTTGTTCGTGCATAATGTTCGGATACACCAAGTGATAATACTGGTCTTCGACAATTACCAAAGGTGGCCAGTGCCTTTAAATCAACTCGACTGAATCGCTACATAATGTATGAAGGAAAGAGGCATCCCCGCTATATAATTAACAATCTGAGTGCAGTTTCTTAAGGGCCAAGATTTAATTCATCTAGATTACTCAACGAATGATTAATTTGTAACGCCAGTATGAAGCGATTGACATGGACACTTGCTGCCCTTGCCCTATTCAACTGAGTATAATATACAACCTGAAAACTCATCTCAACAACATTTTCCTTATATACTTTTAAAAAAGAACACCATGTTTTGTTGAACCTGTGTTGCCGCGCCACGTTCGGTCAGACTTTATGCTACATTGACGTTTTAATAGTAAGAGTCCTTTTTTATGCGAATGGATTCCACTGACGGTCTCGCACTGATCTGGTGTCTTTACTGATGAATCTCCTAAACTAAACACACCAACCCAATGTTTAAATCACCGAATAAGTTGTTTTACTCCGGTGAACAAGTATGCCTCCCTAATTCCATACTCAGATCTTGCATACCATTGGTGTACAGACAGGACACCTTTGGTAATAATAATTGTCAAAGACCAAACCATATTTGCACTTTTGTTGGCATGCAAATTACAATTATTACTCATCAGTGCATGTGTGTCAGAACGCAAAATACTCCTTAGAGGTTGCGGGCTCAGATCCCACCTGAGTAAAATGCCTGTTATTATTATTTTTTTTTTTCACAGAACTCGGGAAAATACTGGGTACATGTATGCAACACGCATCGGTGTATTTATGGGTAAAACCGAATTTAATATAAAATGCTCTTCTTTATCCCAGATGCAAATTTAACATCTAGGCCAATGACCGAATAAATATCAGGGTTACCTTTAAGATCAATAAGCTGAAACCCCGGTTGCACAGAGTGGTGCGTTAATTGAGTGTGTTCACATGACATAATTAAACTCTCAAGGTTAGGTGAATTGCCCGAAGATTAAACGCAATACTTCTATCACAGCGTTGATTTTGTTTTTCCTCTATTGAAGGTCGCGTATGTACAAGTTCACGATCATGCATTGTTTTTTTGTTTGATTTAATGTAGCAGGTAAAAATAACAAAGACAGGTGGTTTTAAAAGGTATGTCGATCCGAAAACGAGCCCACCATTTTATAAGACAAAATGCAATATTTAGACTGGGAAAGGGAATCATTAAAAACGACGTATCTGGTTAAACTCGAATTATTGAGTTACTGGGTTGTTTGCATCAGCATGGGTGTATTCGAGACCCAATTTTGCATGAGTATAATCGATATGTTATTGGTATAACTATATTATCGTGAACCAGATCTCGTGAGAGTTACAGCGGAAGGGGACCATTTCGAATTGAAACTGAACCTTATTCAATTATTTTCTTGACTACCTTGATGTTGACCGTGGCGTTTATGAAGACCTCATTTTCAGTCGCTAATGAAAAACCTTGTTGCTGTGGCGAAGGTTTACTAAACCATAATAAATTAAAGACACTGGACACTATTGGTAATGGTCAAAGACTAGCCTTCACACAGTTGGTGTATCTCAACATATGCATAAAATAACAAACCTGTGAACATTTGAGCTCAATTGGTCGTCGAAGTTAAGTATAAGCGAGATTGAAAAAAAAAACCTTGTACACGAAGTTGTGTGCGTTTAGATGCTTGATTTCGAGACCTTAAGTTCTAAATCTAAGGTCTCGAAATCAAATTCGTAGAAAATTACTTCTTTCTCGAAAACTACTCCACTTCAGAGGGAGCCGTTTCTCACAATGTTTTATACTACCAACCTCTCACAATTACTCGTTACCAAGAAAGGTTTCGTGCTAATAATTATTTTGAGTAATTACCAATAGTGTCCAGTGTCTTCGGGTGCAACATTCGTGATGTCAACCTTTTGTATTCTCATTTTGTTTTTCCGTAAAAAGGAAACGTGTATATTGTACGGGTTATTATTTATGTTCTGAGAAAAAAAAAACGTCGGTCTGTAGATTAATGTCAGGGATGTTTTGATTCACTCACGACTTTCAATGTTTTTTTTTTTAAGACCGAAATTTGAAACATGACGTCAATTGATTTTAACAATTATATTTGTTTCTGTATTTTTCAAGGAGGAATTGTTCGTTAGGCAAAGGGTCAAATTAAACTATTTATTATGTTTTATTTATTTCAAGATCTATACAGGATACTAGTATCAGCAAAACTTGTATCCAAATTATGTGTAAAAACAGCAATTTGCCAAAATATGTGATTTTTTGCGGAATTTAGATTTAACACACTAAGGACAAAATGTTTAACTCGGTCTTCTCGTAGATGAACATCCAGTCAACTATACTCTAATTGCTCACTCGTAATGAGCTAATGATTTTTGTGTTTCCAGGAACACAAAAAGTCAATTAGAAGCAAGACATGGATCACTTTGCACTTAAACACCCTGCAAGCCATACCTATGGATTATTCAGTCGATCGATGCACGATGTAGTCGCAGATTGACTGTAGCTACATCAAGACTCACTATAGGGAAATCACCACTCCATACAACTGCAGTTAATACCCCGTTGGGTGAGATGATGGTAAGGTCATCATGCACAGAAGCTAGATTTTAATCAGTGTGGTGGCAATTTAAATGTTAAATGGTATCTAATTAATGCTCATTATCAGGCAAATATATTACAGTTTAGTTTCGAGTTACAGATACCGGTTTTTAAAGTAACACGTTGCCTTGGATCGGACGAGTTGGTCTGTGAAAAGCGTTTGAAACCGTTTGTTATAAAATGCATATGGTTAGAAAGATGTTTTAAAAGTAGAATATAATGATCCACACAATTATCACTCAAAATTGCACGGTTTTCATTTTACGTCGCGAACTAACACGGTCGGCCATTTACGGGAGTCAAATTTTTGACTCCCATAAATGGCCGACCGTGTTTGTCGACGAGGTAAAACGAAAAAAACGCAATTTCAAGGCATATTTGTGTAGATCATTGTATTCTACTTTTACAACATCTTTCTAACCATACCGATTTTATAAGAAACAGTTACAGAACGCTTTTCAAAGACGAACTCGACTGATCCAAGGCAACGTGTTCCTTTAATGTTCGTGGGGTCTCAAAATATAGTCGTTAAGAAACTTCGGACCTGATATAGTGAAATGTGTATTAAGTTTACTCTGTTTTGAACATTGTAATTAAAATTAAGGGTTTGCTAAATTGGATACACCATTGAGATTGTTGACTGAATGCTACAATCGGCAATGAGATTTTTTTTTTCGATTTGAAAGTATACACCAGGTTTAAAGTTCACTGCAGTATTTGGGTCTCTTTTTCAACAGGGAATCATCAGTGCTGGTTTTCTTTGTATACTGTTTTATAGTCTGCTTGTTTTTCCTGGGTAAATGTTTCCATTGAATCCCATCGAGTCCCATTGGTATTTTGAATGGGGTTCAATGGGATTCGATTGGGATCAATGGGATCCCCTGTCAATCCCATTGGATCCCATTGAATATGTCCCAAATTCCACACCAATCCCCATTGAATCCCATTAAATCCCATTCAAATGTGCAATGGGATCCCATAAAATTCCATTGATTTGTTTCAATGGGAATCTTTTCCTTGACTTGACAGAGGAGTTCACCCCATTTTGCACCAAATAAGGTGCCTGCTAAGAACTGAAATTCACACAGTTTAGCATCTTATAACTTGACTTGACTTGATCTACATAAAAATAACTTCCGATCGCATCATACTTCCGTCGGTTAATTAACATACATAAGAAACAAAGGCTGTTTTTAATTGCAAACATCATGACGTAAACACTCTTTATGTGTATAAGACTAAGCAATGTAATTACTTTCTACTAACCAGCCGAATTAAACAGCCCGACCGTTCCGCTCGGGCCTCTGGCTTTCCGATTGCATCCAAATTGCCTCAATTGATGATGTTGAGAACCTAGATTAAAATGTTGTTGTACCACGGTGCTTCTTGCTTCATCCAAAAATATTACCCAGGTATACGAGGTACACGTTTACGGTGGGGTCATCGAGCAAAGGAAACTTAATTTCCCTTCAATGATGACCAAAATTATGCAAATAATTTTCAGTAGAGGTGTGAATGTTGACTAGGGGCCTTTCTCAAACCACGGCTTGGGCTCCGGCTCAGGCTTAGGCTTATCAGCACGCGGAGCCTAAGCCGGAGCCCAAGCCGGGGTTTGAGAAAGGCCCCTGCCGTCGATTTCACAAAGAGTTAGGACTCCTCTTATCTCGAGTTAAGACGAGTAACTCGTCCTGACTTAGGATTAATCTTAAGGTCTATATGCTACAGTGCAGGGTTGGGACTCGACCTAAGTCATAAGATTAATCCTAAGTTAGGAAGAGTTTTGTGAAATCGACGGCTGGTGTAGTATCACTATTAGGCCATTGATATACCAAAGATTTCAGTTTATAATAAGACAATCAAACATGAGGTGTACACCATCAGAAAATACAAAATATTACACAGATAGGGCCTATGCAAAATTACAAACACAAAAGAATGAAGATCAAGAGAATAACGTATAGTAAAATGCAAGACAGTGAGCCTGTAAGATTAAAGGGTTGTGTGTACTTATTGTACGACACGAGACACAAACTTCTACAGATTGACATTAAAGAATGAAAGATAATGATTGTAGAACATTAAATTAATTTGTTAAATCATTCAACTAAAAAAAATCCATAACATTTCTGGCATTAAATTCGAGGCTTTAGACCTTTATCACGGTGTGGCCATCGTAATGTTACGCCATTCCAACTCATTGTAACCAAATTGAGTCTGGACGAAATAATAGTCTGGTACCATGTTAGCACAATCAATCAATGAATGAATTTTAGCGTTCATTGCTGTTATGAAAACAGGGAACATGACCAACGTGATAAAGGTCTATTGGACGAGACTACGGTACCGTAAGAAGAATCTATTGTGCTGCATGCCTGTGTGAACTGATTCTGAATTTCACAACATTAAACAATTAGTGTGGTGAGCCAATGCGCTCAAGCTTTATGTCAAGAAATGCGATCGAATGTAAAAGAACACCTATCACTCTGAGGTGGGGTGGGAGAAAAAAAAATCTTGTTCAGCTATCCCTTTACTCGCAAAAGACAAGGTCTGCATCCGAGAGACATGGGTTCGCGAGAGCGACACTAGGGCGCACCGGAATCGGATAGTGCCATGAGCAAACACGAGAATGACAGGGTTAGGGCACAGCATCGTCCCCTGGGGCACCTTGATGGTGCTGTCACAAGGCCTTGGGTGTTGATCAGCTCTTGTTGCGGTCATCCCAACTCCGCCTGGACACTTCCTTGTTGTTTTTTCTTACCATTGAGGAAGGAATTCCTAGACAGATTTATCCCAAGTATCATCAAAATCTTCATCTTGTCTTAAAGATAATAATGTAAGTTAATACTTTTGAATCATAATGCGTATGTGAGGCGTATTGGGAACTAATATGTCTCAGTGCAAAGCAAGTTCGGTTGTTAACCTTTCTTATTGTACTACTCTTTTAGTAATTTTAAACCATAGTTTTGTATTAAAGGTTCACAAGACTTTTGTTCGATCTCTTTACCATAACGCCAGCTTAGAGTGGCTAGAGAAACTACTATAGGAAGTATTATAATTGCCATTTTCAAAAATGATCCTGATTTTTCAAGGATTCCTTTTTGTATTCGATTTAGAACAAACACAATTCCCGTTGAAAAGCAATACGACATTGGCAATGTACAGAAAAAAGGGTGCATTCGGGGCTAGGTTGATTCAGTTAGACCATGGAGGAAGAAATTGTTAGACTATAGCTAGTTTAACCACGCGGCGTTCAGGTTACATCTAGATCCACTTTGTCTAATCGACTCTAGTTACACCAGAACCTGCTCACAGATGAGCAATTTAAACCGCACGAAGGCGCATAAATGAAGCACCTACCGTACCCGGTCCAGCCTGAAATCGCCATCTCATTTCACACTAAACAAATGTTTTGTTTTCCATTTTTCACAGTCCATAAGTTTTATCAAATAAAGGCCGTCGCGAACGACCTTCAACTGTCGGCAAAGCTTTTAAAACATCAAATAATCAATTATTTAAATCGGATGAGCTCCACATAAATTGTACAGATCATTGAAAATTGCATTATATTAAGTATCTGTGTCGTTTGCATATTATTTATTTATGTTTTGTTTATTTATTTTTTACATACATGTACATTGTTTTTCTTCAGTTTTTATTAGTTTGTATTGGATCAATATTTATTTATTTATTAGTAACCTGTTATTTTTTTAACCGCTATTGTTTTCCTTTAGTTGTTTGCATTCAATACAATATGTGTAAATGACTTTGTTTTGTGTGTATGTTTGGGGGTTGTTGTTTTTTCTAACTGTTGTTGTTCTTTTAAGTGTCAAATAAGTACATGTTAATTAAAACACTAAAGGTATGATGACTGAAATAACTAGCCATTCCGCGCTCGGGTGTTTAATTAAAATGGTTTCCCTCAGTTCTATCTAACAAAAAAATCTCCAACTATGTAGTGTTTGAATCTTGATAAAATTACAACAATATTAAGGGACCTTTATGAACTTACAGACTTTTGTCTTTTTATTGTGCTTTGTTTTGCACACAGCGCTCTGAGGCCGTTTTGCGGCAATAATTTAAAGTTTTGTATTAGTAGTATTATGAATATTACAGGCCTAGCAATCAAGCCTTTAGGTAAATAATTCATGCCTGTATGGCTAAAGAGATGGCCAGACAATAACTGTACACGCAGCTTAAGAACTGAAAGTGTAGATAAGCTCGTAGTTTATACATCAACGCCACCACGCCTTGCAGCTCTAAGACCCAGCGCCCCATAGCTCTAGACCTAACATTGACGGTGTATTTGAAGTTAAAAGTGTCGTGTTGCGTGGTCCTCCAAACCACAGTTTCTGTTTCATTACTCTGCTGTTTGTTATTGGGGGTTGTGTATGTTATGGAAGTTGTACCTTCAAAATTAAGATCTTATTAGAAAATCAGAATGCGATGTGCCGACGGATAGAAATCGAAAACAAGTTAATCAGTTTGTTGGCGTCGGGAGAAGGGGAGCGTGTACAAAGGTTTAGAACCTTGATCATGATAAGAGTGTTGGAATTGGCCTTAATATTCCATAAGATGTCGACAGATATGAAAAGTTGTTTTGCAAATCATGTTTTTCTGATGTTAGATTCCTGATTGCCTCCTTGAATCGTGTGTAGATAACCTCAGAAACATCTTAGACAAAATTGTAAGATAACATCTTACTACGATGGTGAAATTTGTTTGGAAATAGTTTTGAGCAGTTGAAAGCTGTGAGTTTTTGAATAGACATGTTGCATTGGATCGGGCGAGTTGATTTATATTATGAAAAGTGTTTGAAACCCCTCGAAATGCAGATGTTTTTTAAGTAGAATATAATGATCCACACAGTTATTTATGTATTGAATTATTAATTTATGTTTGTACTTACTTTATGTGCACTTGAGCGTGTGTTCATGTATCCTTACACATACTATTATCTGAGTAACTAACTTAGCATACCTAGTTATGAACCAAATATTGAAAACACGAACTCTTCATTAACTATAGATCACTCAACTTTCCACAAAAAACGGAAATACTTTGTTAAGTTCCATTCCATGTGCATCAGTCGAAACGAACACATTATTTCAGTGAAAGAACAAAAAATAATGATTTTATCTTTTAAGTTCAGTCCATCATCCGTCCCAAAGAGTTATTTCGGTAGTGATGCATTTTTCTACAGAAACGTCTTAGCAATTAAATGGTTAATTTCCTTGCATAAAGGATCGAGTCATAGATCCTTAGTGACTAATAACGGTACATTGATGGGGTTATATGCTGCTTCCAGCCTCCCGAGGGAAGTGGTAAGACCTTAAGCCGCTTGTCATCAGGCCTTTCTTGAAAGTCAGCCCGGATGATAAGGAGAAGAATTTACTGGTTTTAAAGTACAAGTGACGGCAGAGATGAGTGCACCATTAAGTAGATCTACCTTTTTGCTTTCTCTCTTTTTCTTTTTTAAAATATTCGGACATAATAGTCTTTGTTTGCAGGGGCCGTCAATGGTAAGGCAAAAGTCTTAAAAACTGTCATCAAAGAGATGTGCCCTCCCATTACGCCCCTCCCCCCTAAAAAAAAAAAAAAAAAAAAAAAAACGAAACAACGGGCAAAATAATGACAATTGACCTAAACTGAACACTACTACAATACTGCAATACCATACACTATGCCATCCACATTCCCCATCCATGTTTGACTGCTCTTTATGAATGAACTGAAGAACTGAACAGTGAGGGAAATATGATATTTAGAAGGAAAATAGGCACAGCTCATCACGATGTACCGTGGTAAGGCTGTCAGTAAACTTTTTTTTTTTTTTGTCACGGGACCGCACGTGTTGAAGAGCACGCACGAACATCTTGCTTCTTTTCTTTTCTTTTTGAGTGATAACATTTTTGGGGCTAGGATACGACAAGTAGAACGAAAGGTCGATGTGTGATTTTAGTTTGAAGACGGCAGAACAAAAACAACTTGTTCTTATTTTATGAAAATGGATTGACACAAACCGTCTGCATTCTGTCGTTAAAGGCACTGGACACCATTGGTAATATTGTCAAAGACCAGTCTTCTCACTTTAGTGTGTCTCATTACTAATGGTCGTCAAAATCAAAGTGGTCAATGATGTGGGCGTCACATATGTACCGGTTTTGTCTTTAATTTAGGTCCCATTGGGGATGACATATCCAATGATGGTTTTTTTTTTTTTTTTTTATTAAATCCCCTCAACACCGGGTTCCAAGTCTCAGTGCTGCCAACACGATCCCTTTAAGTGTTTAGTTGGTTATAAGTTCTCACTCGTTGCTAAAGGGCATATTAGTGTAGTTTCCATTAAAGGCAGTGGACACTATTGGTAATTACTCAAAATAATTATTAGCATAACACCTTTCTTGGTGATGAGTAAGGGGGAGAGGTTGATGGTATAAAACATTGTGAGAAACATTTCCCTCTAAAGTGCCATAGTTTTCGAGAAAGAAGTAATTTTCCACAAATTTGATTTCGAGACCTCAGATTTAGAACTTGAGGTCTCGAAATCAACCATCTAAACGCACACAACTTCGTGTGACAAGGGTGTTTGTTCCTTTCTTTATTGTCTCGCAAGTTCGATGACCGATTGAACTCAAATGTTCACAGATTTGTTATTTTATGTATAAATGTTGAGATACAGTAACTGTGGAGGCTAGTCTTTGAAAATTACCAATAGTGTCCACTGCCTTTAAGCCATTGACATCTACTATTTACAATTCGCTTTATAGTCAACACATTTTGTTGGCGAGCATAATGAAATGTTGGTACGTTAGTTTATGAAATTGTGACACATATACGTAGTCCAGTTACAGTCCACTTCCTGACTATCAAGTGAAAAGCTTTTGTCACATTCCGTTTGCGGATAAAGTCTGCATCCAAATGCAGTATCTCCATCGATCATGAACAACAAAATAAAATAAATATTTTTCTTGGCGATTGCAATCTTATAAACGTGAACTATCCGTTTGATATTACCCCACTCCCCCTCTTCTGATCAAATTATTGTTTTAACAGAAGGTTCACAGTGTCGTAGGTAGAGATCCAAACAAAAGGACCCATGCAAGTAGCGTATCATCAATGGAGTTGGGAGAACTAAAGGCTGTGTATTTGTTTCTCCGGTCTCGAAATTATTTTAAGTATTTAGTTACGAGAAGTCTGTGATTGTATTTCGTCCTCTGGGGAAGTCCAGAAAGACATTGCCAGCAAACAATTTTTACCTCTTGTTACACCGAGCAAACGAAACGTCATAATTGAAAGGGTCGCTGAGTTAAATGTGCAAGCTATGGCATAAGAAGCTCGACTGTATTCTTGCTCTTTTCTGCTTCAGTTGAGTCAGATTCCCAAAGCATCAGTTTCTTATCCGTAAATCGTGTTCATAGAAGCACTTTTTCTATTCACGACTGGCTAACCCAGAAGGGCCCATTAGCAACAAAGAGACAGTTCGTCGATAAGCCCCGTCAAATCATCGCGTATACAAATGGAATTGTAGCTCAGCCTTTGGCTACGAGTGTGGGTGTATGTGGGGGGGGGGGGGGCTTGGAGATATGGAGAAGAAAGCAAATTTGCCTCCCCACTTCGGTAAAGATGTGGCCTTGAAGGGCCGTGAAATCTTATTGTTTACGTACATTAATTTTCTCGGTTCAAAATTCATGTCATATTCACGTGAACATTATCGAAGAAAACATTCGTGATTTGTTCATCATTTCAGCAGATTGATTTCGGTTGATAACTTAAATGACTACTAGTAGAAAAAAAAAGAGAATTTTTGGGTACTTCTTGTCCATTACAAGTATTGATAAGTGTACATTTTTGTATTTTTCAGTTTGCGTTCCGGCTGATGATTTCGCGATCTGCCCATCGATAAACGAAGTTGTCGTTCACACGTTCTACGTCATGGATTTCTAGATCGGATGCTTTGAGGTTTTTATCGAGATCCAGTTACAATTTTATTTATTGACTCTACATGTTTTGAGAACTTCTGATCAGCAAAATGGCGGGTAAGAATTACATTGATTACTTAATAGTGACTTTTGGGACGCTAGGTGGCGGCAGACCTGTAGGTAGTTTCATTGTACTCGGTAATGTGCACGTGACTCGGAAGTCAGCTGCCAGCTGCCGTTCCCGAATTGCCAAATACAGACGAGGTTATCTTTTTCAAAACATATTATAAGAATAATATTATAAAATCTGTTAATATTTGAAATCTCCTCTCTAAGACCCCTCTCAAAACTAGAATCAAAACTGTATGTGACCTAACATACTTTAAAAAGATTTGGATGGCAATCCAAGAGCTCCGTACAACTTTGATCATCATTTGAATAAAAAAAAATTAACATAATATGGCGGGAAAAACATTATTTTTCTAACATTTTGTTTCTGTTTTCCGTTTTTCTGTCGACAGACCTGGGCTATTCCTTCTCATCAAGCCTCAATGAAACAGAAGTGTACGATGACCCGTACGTCCAGTCACCTCTTAAGGAGACAATCATCTTGAGCTATTCTTTAACTTTCTTCTTTGGTTTCCTTGGCAACCTCCTGGTGATATTCGTCATTGCCCGGAATAGGTCCATGCACACTGTCACAAACTTCTTCCTGGCCAACCTCGCCGTAGCCGACCTGTTTGTGTCGCTGTTCTGCACCATCCCCAAGCTACTGTGGTTCGTTTCGTCCAGCTGGGAGTATGGCGACTTCCTTTGTAAGTTCCATAACTACGCCATGAGCGTCACAACAACATCGTCCATCTTTATCTTAACCGTCATCTCCATGGAACGTTTCATCGCCATATTGCGCCCTCTAGAGACGAGACGACTCCTAACGGCCGGTCGACTCACCGTAGCAATGGCGACTGTATGGATCGCCAGCGTCTTGTTTAACATCCACTCAATGTGGTATTTCCATGTAGATTATGTTGACGGTGTCCCTTACTGTATTCCCAATGTGAAAATGACAAGTCCACACGTGAAGATACAAACGGTTGTGTTCTTCTGTATTTATTACGTCATTCCACTGATGGTGATGGTTATCCTATACGGCCTGATCGGCCACAAACTCTGGGTGAGCAGTAAACTGAGGCTCACTGCCTCAGATTGTGAGAAGCCTGATCGACCAAAGAGGAACATCATTACCAGGTTGGCTGGTGTGCGGGACATCTTTAAGAGACGAAACGAAACACCAGCGCCCTCTTGTGACGCACAGAACAAACCAACAACGGAGGCAATGTGGATGCGAGTCGCCAAGGACCACCAGGTACATTCGAGGAGGCGCAGGTTTTGCTACAGACTCAAATCTCGACCAAATCAGAGGAGAATCCCGAGACACAAAAGATTGGGCCATTCTTTTGGACGAGCCTGATGAGGATAGCGGCCAGATGAGTCCAGCAGTTGACCAATCATGTATCTACAAACCGAAAGGGGATCCCGACCACGAGATAAGCATCCGAATCGAAATGGCGGGAAACAAGAAAGAAGAGACGCGGGAAACAACTCTCACGAATCGCGGAACGGTCCAGTGGAAAATAACGCCTGCAAAGTGACGACGAACAACAACCAGAGTAAGGCCTCGGACGCGGCTCCAAAGGTCTCGAAACCCCGTCGTCCCTTCTCGGCTGCTCGCCCCCTCACAATCTCCAAATCAGAAAAGTCCAAACACAAGAAGAGCAAGAAGAAAGAAACCGTCTCAGCTCGTAAGAAAGTGATTAAGTTATTGGTCGTGGTGGTGTCCTCTTTCGCACTTTGCCTGCTGCCCTATCAGATCGTGGCGCTGGTCCTGCCGTTTGGATCCATTCATATTCCCCCCTTTTTTAATCCCATGATTTACCTGTGTTATTTCTTCAACAGCGCCCTCAATCCTTTCTTATACGCATTTCTTTCGGATAATTTCCGAAAGAGGATGCGAGAGACATTGACGCTGAGGTCGTCAACTCGTCAGAGACAATGGAAGCAGACGCAATGGCGCATGCGCAGTATGACCGAAGCGACGGAGACGGAGACAGTGTATACGTCATCGTAGAGTTTGACCAATCGTAACTCTCAACTCCATTATTCGGTTCATATCGACTTCAACGTTGTGAAGCTCACAAACCAAACAATTTTGGACAAGCATGCAATAATGACCCTGAAGTCGTATCGACTTCAGGGTCATTTTGACGGCTTGCATGGCTACCTGATTTTGAAACTCTCAACACTTAAATTTTCAAAGAAAATATAATTTCTAAAGATTATCACCTTGCAGTACTAAAACACACCATGGTCATCAACAAGGGCAAAAAAAATAACGTGTTTCAGAGAACAGCATTTTGTTCAGTTATTAATGAAGCACAGTTTGTTTTGCCAATTATACGTGAAACTTTGGCAATATTTTATGTACCACATGAATTCTCACAAACCCCAGAGTCTACCTGACGTATTTCATTCAATTTAATGTTTAATCGTGTTGTGATCTTGAGGTTCAGTTTTAACAATTCATTTACATTCATTGGGAAAACCGCTAAGGTTTTTGATCTGTCTTTATTTATTTGTTTAGTGTTATTATTCAGTATTATTATTTATTTTTTATAATACATAATTAGCTATTTTGTTTCATTGTTTATTTTTTTATAACACATAATTAGCTATTTTGTTTTATTGTTTTGCGTATTTTTTTTTTATTTTTTTTTTTTTACATAATATTGTACAATTTATTTTTAATTTATTTTGATATCATTTCATTTATTAATTTATTTGCTTGTTTGTGACAAGGTTAAGTTCATTGTTAAATTATATTCACTTTCCTTAAGGAAGCCATGTAACTAAAGTAAAACAAATCGTTTCCTGATGCTGTACCACTATAAATGTTTGTCACTTTAACATAATTCTTAAATATAAGCTATTTTTTTTCTATAACATAATCAATCACCATAGTTGAGTATAAAGCACCGCACATTGCACGCTCTATAGTTGACCGTATTGTATAACTTGAAATTCCAAGGTTCATTTAAAAGCACTGGACACCATTGGTAAAATGTCAAAAACCAATTTTCTCACTTGGTGTATCTCAACTCAACATGATGCATACAATGAAAAATCTGTGAATTGTTTTACTGATTGGTCATCAAAGGTGCAAGAAAGTAAAGAAAGAAAAACACAACTTTTTGCACAATAATTGTGTGTTCTGTCAGATGCATAAGCGGGTCTTCAGGCCAGTGGTCTTTTCAGATTAAATTCAGTGAGAAACTGAGTGTAACTCATTCTCAAACTGCATTACTCCAGAGGGCGCTCGCACATCGTTGGGTACTATCAACAGCTCTCCTTTGCTCATTACCAAGTTATTTTGAGTACCATTAGTGTCCAGTGCTTTTAAGGCTGAAATGTTAGTAAGTGCTTACTTGATTTTCTGAATCCGTGATGTGTGTTATAGATACATTAGAGAGTGGATGTGAAACACGGATGCAAGAGCAGAAAACTAACATCCCGGAGTGTAGAATGCGAGAAGTTTAGTCACTGTTCTGTGAGAATGTGCACAACATGGAAACAGAAGCCACCTTTCTTCCGGTTTGTTTTCTGTTCTTCTTTGTCTTAATCAGGAGCGCGTTATGGAAGCTTTATTAACCAAAACCTGTTTCGGCTATTGGCCAGTGGTTAACCAATGGCCAGCTCAACCGAAACAGTTTTGGATACGACCGCCAAAAACGCACCCCTGCTAAAAAGTTAGTTGTGCATATTTCGATCAAACAGTACCACAAAAATTGTTGATTCACGAATACATGCACAAAATCTGCATGAAATATTGAGCAGCTATATGCCAAGGGGCCCTGAATCCAAGGAGTGTGCAATTTATATGAAGGGATGGTGTGGATGAACATGTTTGTGGGTAATGTGAGTGGATGCAGTAGTTAGTGGATGGAGTTGCGAGTGGATGAACAGATGCGTTGAAATGCCATTCGATGTGCGGTACAACCCAATTGAGAATAAGGCCGTGTTCGAATCAATCAGTTTTTGCATAAGGGTCCAATGATTTCCCAAACATGTGAATTGATTTGTGGCAAGTGTGTGTATGTGTAAGAGAGGATGATTGCCCCAAAAAAAAATCAGAGCCACATTTCATAGAGCCGCTTACGCACACAAAAAAGCACACAACAACATTATGCTTAATACCAGAAAAAAGGGTTACCAACCAAACTACTCTGTCACATGTACATATGTAACTGGTATCCTGCTTATTTCTGCTAAGCAGAAAGTAGCTTAGGAAAATTTTCTGCTGAAGCAGCTCTATGAAATTTGGCCGAGGTGGTTTGGCATATTATAGCGATGACGTCATTGCTTTACTTTTATGTATTATAACCAATTGAGAATCACCAGAAAGAAGTAAAACAACCACAGCAATGGGAGATTCTTGGGCGCTGGATGGCACCAGATTTACAAGGTAAATTACCATTGTTGACGTAGTTCTGAGCATGCGTACATTACCGATAACAATATACTTGCCTGGTAAGTCTGCTGCCACCAAGCGTCCCTAAAGTCCCCCATTGGGGAGTCCTCAATATGCGGTTTAGCAAACTTGTGTGGATGTGTGGAGTATGTTGATGTATGAATGAGCAAGGAATATTTTACCCTAGCGTGACGTGAACCCATTATACCGTTTTAATGTTCAAGTACTCAGAGTTTAGATTAATCTGAAATGATATTTTATAAAATAATAACAAAATTGGTATCGTCAACTGTTTTAGAAGAAGAAGAAGAATGTTTTAGTTCAAAGCTTATATAGCACTATGGGGTATTTTCCAAACCAGGCAATCACGTTTCGTTTATTCCTACACACATTTCCACTGACATGTTTAGTATGAACATCTATATCCGAGATCCAGGCTCATCAACAAGTATTTAAAGAGGGTTTTCTTGATACAGAACAGTAACTATAACACAACAAAACTGTTTATTAGCTGTCATCAGAAAAACAGTGTCACCAAATACACGGATTGAGTTTATGTTAAAAAGGTCAATGCTACCACTGGGTTAGACTGGTCCCCTGTATTTATCATCAAAGTGTGATGACGTCAGAAGATCAGGTTAATACTGGTGCTGTCCTGTGTAAACAATAGGACTGTGTTCTCATTGACTGTTTGTGTGTACAAACCAATGGTAGATTTGTAGTTGAACTAAAACACACCTATCCAAGATTAACATTACTTATTTATTTACCAGGCCGTTTGTAATATTATAATTATACATACAATTTGTTATAAAACTGTTTCCGAGTATACCTGCGACTGTGGCTGTTTGTTTTTAGCCGTAGCCAGGCTGAAGCTGTCATGTCTGACTCGTATCTTAAAGTTATTGTCGTAGATTGGTAAATGCTCCAGAAATTAATGACCATAACAAACTTCACTTGGTGAGAAGCACTGCTGCTGTTAAAAGTATAAAGTATTTTCGAAAGAAGGAACTTCCTTCGAAGTATGGTTTGGGAAATAATTTGTTCATCACAAAACATTTGAATGTGATAACTGATTCATGTACAAATATTTTATCAGATTTATGGGGGTTGAGTCCGTTGTCATTTTTTTTTTTTTTTTTTTAAGCTTTCCTTATTCGTTTGCCTTTAAATCAGTATTACGTTGACAAAAACAAAAAAGCTGCGACCGTACCTTTAAGGTACTGTCAGATCGTAAGTATGTTGAGGACTTTCCTGGCATAAATATGGATATTCCACAAAACATGGGGTACTTTTTATCGATGGGTACGTCGGGCAAACATCTTCTTAGTATTATAATTGGAATTCAATTATAGATTGCCGACCGCACCTTTAAGGTACTGTCAGATCGTAAGTATGTTGGGGACTTTCCTGGCATAAATATGGATGTTCCACAAAACATGGGGTACTGTTTATCGATGGGTACGTCGGGCAAACATCTTCTTAGTATTATAATTGGAATTCAATTATAGATTGCCGATACTACAAATTCAAATAGTAAATCGACTACAGGGCATCAGTTGATCAAATAAGTTAAATTTAATCAAATACGGTCTGGCGTCTAAAGGGGCTGATTTGGAAGGTTGAGAAATGGTTTGCGATGGTTGAATTATACATACAGGCTTACGATAATGATTATATTGAGCGAGGGTGGAGTGGAGATTTTGTGGGCAAGAAAGCCTCACCTTGATTAGAGTTAATTTGGTTTACGTTAAACGTTAACTTCTACAATCATTATAAACTATTCCGTTAGTTAATTTGATATAGGCCACTGAAGTGAAAAGCATATTATTGCTGTTTTATGTCACTTTGTGTTTTCCTTCATTAATAAGCATACTTGTGAATAAACAGGACAGTATTTATAGCTAATGAGTAGTAACCTAACATTGTGATGTTTCAATTGAGAACTATTGTATAAAGATTTCACCATTATTGCCATACATCGTTACATTAACCCGAGCAGCTAAAAAAACATGAAAACAAGCTCCATGCTCAACAACGAAAACGCCCCCCCCCCCCCAAAAAAAAAAAAAAAAAAAAAAATAGAACTTGCCAAAAAAAAAACAACATCGACTCACCGTACGTGTCTGCCTATTGGAGTGTCATACCCATGTATTTTTTGTTTTACAACGGCACAGCGTCGTGTGCTATACCCCTGGAGAATACCGTCAATGCAGTGTGTAAGGTCGGCGGGGACGAGCGGATTGGCTCAGTCTATAGACTGAACGATTCTCCCAAGTATTTGAACACTTTGGAAGCATCTTTGAGAATGAAACAGAATGGCACACGTTTCAGAGGACCAGGGACCAACTTCATAGAGCTGCTTAGCACATCGATGTGCTTAGCATGAAATGTTTGCCTTGATTAAAATAGGATTAACAACCAATAATTTCCACGTGATTTTCAGGAAGCTAACAACAGCTGAATACCAGTAACAAGCGATGTGCAATTTATGGAAATTTGGTTGGTAATCCTGTTGTTATTAAGGGAAAAATGACATGCTGAGCAAAGTGTTCTGCTTAATAGCAGCTCATTAGATTGGGCCAAGTTGACCCCGGTCACGTGGTTCCTTGACGCCATTTTCTCTCTAAATGCAACACGACCCAATGGGCAGGACTAGTCTAGCACCCTGTATTCGCCGATGTTTTTTCGGTTTTTTTAATGGACAAAAAAAGCTTCAATCGGAAGTTGTAAGCTCTCTCAATAATAGTGCAAGCCCGCCCTCTTTGCCAGCTTTAGCTGATATTGTGACGCTTAACAACACTGTAATAAAAATATGCACCTATTTCTATACGGTGAAAGTGTATCATTGTGTTACCAACGTTTAACCAACATTGTCTCTAGAAGATAATAATGGTTGGCAATAATATTTGCCATAGAAGTAGAATAATAATAATTATTTTCGTTTACTTCTTGACCTAATCAAGTCTGCCATTTTGTGAAACCACACATCAATAACTACACAAACAGACGGATAGTGTTAGTTCGCAAAGTTTAAGGAAAATCACGTAATTTTCGAAGGATAGTTGCTAATTATTTGTTATACCTTTATAACATCTTCCCGCTGCCAAATTGTCTCAAAACAAACACTTTGTAACACCAAAAGCACTCCGTTTATAGGCAATGTGACTATTCAAGTTCTATGATACGCAATAACACTGTAACACCAGCATCAAGATGTGTTGGCAACGATTTGCGGACTGACCCAGGCTCAGCTTTCAGTTTTTATTTTGTATGCACTCTTGTATATAATTATCACTCAAAATGTTTATTGTACACTGAATTTTAGAAATGGATTTGATGGCGTTTAATAAAATCCTTTCAAACAAATCACTTCAAACTGAAAAGGCGTGTTCTTGTTTATTTCGTGTTTCTGATAAAAATAATAATACAAGCGCATCATGGAGCTGATTAATGCGTTAGTTCCTTTGATTAATTTCTTTACCTTGCTTACTTTGTTTCTTTAAGTACATCAAACGAGTACGCCGTGATACTCGTTGTTTTTATTCATCAATTTGTATTTATTTATTGTGGTGAACGCAGTGCGCCCTCACTTGGCGGTTTTGTTTGCCCGCGCTTTTAGAGGCTCCACTCAACAGACAGAAGAATCTTTCCATCCGTGATTTAAAAGTGATAATTATTTATACAGATAGAGTGATTGACATTTTACTTAACAAAACTAATTCTCCCACCTTCCATCCAGGATTAGTGCGTTAAAAAAACGTGACTTCAGAAATTGGTCTGCTTGTAGGTGAAACCATGGAGCAATAAACACGAAACTAGGTCCACCAGTGAGCGAACTGGACCCCCCCCCAAAAAAAAAAAAAAAAACACACACACACACACCCACAAACACCACCCCCCCCCCCCTTACATTTCACTCGTCTGGAAATCATGGGGCCAGTAAGATCAGTGTCTTATTTCATAAAGCAGATAACCAGCCAAAACTAAAATAAGTTTGCATTGCTAATTAGCAAAAAAAAAAAATTGTCATGAAGTATTCTCTGCTTAATGGGAGCTTTATGAAAATGGGCACAGAAAGTCAGGTGACCAGTCTTGGTGGTCGATACAACCCAAACCCCAGCGTTCAAAACATATTTGCACATGGACCTGCGGCAGCGGGTCTTCTTGTGGGTAAGGGTGGGTGATATAAGGCGGAGTGGTGGCTGGGATTGGGGGAAATAAAAATGCAAATTACTGGATCCTGATTAATCCACATGACGTGCACGGCTACCTTTTCAACCTCTGCATGACCAAATCAATTTTAATTTTACGGTCAGCAATGATCGTTTGTTATTCCATTGTACTCAGATCTGCATGACTGCGCAACAATTCAAACTCACCCCATTTTCAACAAACTAATTATAGTCATTGGTCCAATTAAAGGTGCAAACAGATGATAATTATTATAGGTACACTTATAAAGATCAAACAGAGTCCACACGCCTATTTATAGGAGCCCACCCTGAGCCTCAAAATTTTTTTACTATTCAACGCATGCAAGTGCACTTTGACCATACAACGCTGAACAAAATGACAGCGGTATCAGTTGATGCTCAAAGGTCATTCTACTTTAATTGACAGATTAAGGAATTAGTTACCGACTGGAAAATACCTGAAAGGCAGTGATGTCATGTTATGCCCCGCTGGTGTAACATTAATGACAATGGCGACACAGTTTGAAGAATCTCATTAAGACAATGGTGGATGAGCAAAGCGACGAGGTAAGTTTCTAACAATCACTGTGGTCTCTGCTTTGTTATTAATGTTCAAATTGCCAATGTAAAGCTTTGTGGTTGCTCCATGGTGCAAACGGCAAAAGATGGACCAGACAAACAAGGTTTGGAATCAATGTGGTGTTTTCTTGTCAAAACAAAGACAAAGTACTACACAAGCGATTGCATGTGTGTCAATGATTTATATGCCCGATATGGTGGCAGAGAGTACCCCCATTTATGTTTAACAATTAGAACACAATGTTTCACAAGAAATACACAACACCTGGGGAAAGCCTATCGCTACTAAACATGTCTAAGATTACAAGCTCACAATAAAGACACAATAGAGTGACGAGGGTACCACGTCGAGCACTGTAATAACAATAGCGTGGTCGTTTACCAAGCAACATGTCTGTCTAAAAGACACTCCCGGTACAGGAGATATGCAGAAGCAAGAGGGCCTACATTGAGTTACAAAGATTTAAGCACAAAGTTTTCGAATGAGTTTTGAAGCTGACTTGTCAGAACTTTGTGGGGAGTTCGTTCCATGCAATGGGCAGAGAGTATGAGGATCGAGGCCCCGTGAGTGGCGTGTGGTACGTGGAATATGAAGAAGTTTGGTGTCAGATGATCTGAGCTGCAGATTTAAATGTAACTCTGACACAAAGACTGTTATTCGTTTTCTACTTGATAGTGTACTCCCCTGGTTCGGCCACGGATTAGGAACAGACCTAGCCCGGGTTTGAAGCTGTCCAAACGGGCTAGAATCTGTTACGGTCTCGGTGGTATACCGTACCAGCTGACAAACACCGTGCTTGGGTTCTACATCAATGTATTTCTACTGGAAACTGCTAAGGTGAGGGTTTGGGCTTAGGGCCCAATTTCATTGAGCTGCTAAGCACAAAAATGTGCAATAATTGTATACAAGTTATGGACAAGTTTATATATCCTGCCACCACTTTCTCATTAGTTTTGAAATAAAAAAGGTATATAATTTACTCAAACGAGATATTCATGTTTGTTAACAAAAAGTGAACAAGTGATGATAGGATACAGAATGTTTTCCAAAGTGAGTTTTTAAACAATTTTGTTTATCCTTTTTCTAAGGTTCCTCCCTTTTACACCAGTGCAATTGTCTTGATTGGTCGGGTATGGGACGCCATCACAGACCCAATTATTGGGTTCCTTGTCTTCAGAACCAAGAGTACACACAGGTTCGGCAAACTCAAACCATGGTATGTAGAAGTAAACAAAATAGACAGTTATAACAACCTCTTTCCCACAGTACGTCTGGCAGCAGACTCAGCTGGTATATTTTCATTGGGGGTACGTAGTTCTCAGCATGCGCACATTATAGCGAGAACAATGTTGTTGGTTTTTTCTGATAAGTCTGCTGCCACCAAGCGTCCCAAAAGTTCACTATAGTGACTTTTGGCAATTTGTAGTTCTCTTTAATATTACCTTAGTAATCTTTTAAACTTGTTTTAAACATAACTATGACATTCGTTGTTTAAATCTTGCTTTAATATATTATGGTTTTGCAGGATGGTTTTTGCTACCCTTCCAGCCATCGCTAGCTATATATGTTTCTTCTACACACCAGATACAACCAAGTCGATTTATAAGTTTGCTTGGTATCTCGTCTGTTACTGTCTGTTTCAGACTTTCCTCACGGTGAGTGACGTTTCATTAAAGGCATTGGACACTATTGGTAATTGTCCACGACCAGTCTTCTCACTTGGTGTATCTCTCAACATATGCATACAATAACAAACCTGTGAAAATCTGAGCTCAATCGGTTATCGAACTTGCGAGATAATAATGAAAGAAAAAACACCTTGTCACACGAAGTTGTGTGCTTTCAGATGCTTGATTTAGAGACCTTAAATTCGAAATCTGAGGTCCCGAAATCAAATTGAAGGAAAATACTTCTTTCTCGAAAACCACGTCACTTCAGAGGTAGATGTTTCTCTCAATGTTTTATATCATCAACCTCTCCCCATTACTCGTATTTAAGAAAGGTGTTATGCTAATATTTATTTTGAGTAAATAGCAATAGGCCTAGTGTCCACTGCCTTTAAATTTAAAAGCTTTAAGAACCCCGAAATTGCGTGGTTTTCCTTATAAGTCGTGAAGAACACGGCACGCCAAATGGAGTCAAATGTGACTCCACGATCTGGCCGACCATTTTTTTCTCGTAAAATAGAAGGAAAACCATGCAATGTTGAGGCATATTTGTTTGGATCATTTTATTTTACCTTTAACTACCCTTTCAACCATGTATTTCATAACAAACGGTTACAAACGGTTTTCGCAAACCAACTCGCCCGATCCAAGGCAACGTGTCCCTTTAAACACATGTTGTATTGAAATACAAGAGAACTAAGAAATACTCTATGACTTGTTTTTGTTTACTTGTTTATTTTTCCTAACGGACAGTTTTACCAGATGCCTTTTGCTACACTCACCCTGTGCCTAACAGATAATCAAACCGAAAGAGACAGAGCAACAGCCTATCGTGAGTATTGGTTATTGGTTAAAATAAGTAATATTGATTGACTTATTCGTTCATTGTTTGATTGATTTGATGACCGATTGATAACTTGACATTTTGAGATAATATGGTGTTGGGCGCGTTGTTCTTATATGTATTGCACGCCAACATTTCCTGGATTGGGCTGTGTGTAACAGTGCCCGTCATGCTTAAAAGCTCTGCACCTCAATGGGTTCCCCTTCGGTAATTAGCTCGAATAATGTGCTTTCTATTTGTAGATTTGTAGATTTGTACATTTATGTACCTCATTGACTGATATTGATACTGTGGGCAAATAAATAAACTTGAATTTTAACTTGAACCTAGCTCATACAGTATCCCCATTACCTCAAACATGCTATTTAAAGGAACACGTTGCCTTGGATCGGACGAGTTGGTCAAAACAAAAGCGTTTGTAACCGTTTTTTATAAAATGCATATGGTTGGAAAGATGTTATAAAAGTAGAATACAATGATCCACACAAGTTTGCCTCGAAATTGCGTGGTTTTCCTTCTACTGTGCGAACTAACATGGTCGGCCATTTATGGGAGTCAAAATTTTGACCCCCATAAATGGCCGACGTGTTAGTCGACGAGGTAAAAGGAAAACCACGCAATTTCGAGGCATGTTTGTGTGGATCATTGTATTCTACTTTTACAACATCTTTCTACCCATATGCATTTTATAAAAAACGGTTACAAACGCTTTTCAAAGACCAACTCGACCGATCCAAGGCAACGTGTTCCTTTAATCTAGGTGTTTCCACAAACCAAATGTATATTGATACCTCAACATGCAATGCCTCAAATCATATTATATATGTTGTGTTCAATTATTGGTATGAACTTCTGCTAATCAAAACCGATTTTTAAAACTGTCATAGTTACTGTTTGTTATTCTCTTCAGGAATGGGTTCAGAGGTCCTAGGGAATCTTCTCGGTCAGTTAGTTATGGGTCTCTCACTAACGCTCTATCAATTGAAACTGGGTCGTGGACCAATCTTGTGCCGTGATATAAACGACACTTCAACTCTACCGCCCGAACAGGCTGTGATAAAGGTAAACCAGTCACGAGAGGGCGCTTTTAACTTGTTTAAGTTCCTGACCGATAAATGTAATTATTGTTTGAAGCTTTTGATCCGTGTGGACAAAGAGGAGGCAACTATGAATAAATAGTAAGCTTGCAGATACAACCACGTTTAAGCCTAAATTTCTGTTGTGAGAGTGTTAGCTTTGGAGACCACACCGGCTCTTTTCAGAGCCAACACTCCCACAAAAGAGAATTTACTCATGGTTGTACCCGCAAGTTTACTATTATTTATAGTTTCTTCCTGAATATTATTATATGTATTTTCTCGTGACAAACAGTGGCTCAAGTTATGGTGTTTCTGGTAAGTGGAATGTGGGTTTGAGTCCCGGTCGTGACACTTGATCACGAGCAAGACACTTTACCACAATTGCTTTGTCCTTAAAGACACTGGACACTGTTGTGCAATGTTTTTGATATTTTGTTAAGATTCGACTATCCACAAATCTGTATGTTTAAGGCAGTGGACACTATTGGTATAAATTGTCAAAGACTAGCCTTCACAGTTGGTGTATCTCAACATGTGCGTAAAATAACAAACCTGTGAAAATTTGAGCTCAATCGGTCATCGAACTTGCGAGATAATAATGAAAGAAAAAACACCCTTGTCGCACGAAGTTGTGTGTGTTTAGATGGTTGATTTCGAGCCCTCAAGTTCTAAATCTAAGGTCTCAAAATCAAATTCGTGGAAAATTACTTCTTTCTCGAAAACTATGGTATTTCAGAGGGAGCCGTTTCTCACGATGTTTTATACCATCAACCTCTCCCCATTACTCGTAACCAAGTAAGGTTTTATGCTAATAATTATTTGAGTAATTACCAACAGTGTCCACTGCCTTTAATGTTAACATTAAGATTCATCTCGGTTTTTATAGAGTCGAGGATATCTGGTTGGGGCTGGTGTTTTATGCTGTCTGTTTCTCATATGCGCTCTCTGCGTCATTATTGGAACTAAAGAGGTTACATGTAAGTATACAAAACAAAGGGCTTGCAGCCGATTTCACGAAAACGCTAAAGGATTAATTCTTTCTCGAGTTAGGACGAGTAACTCGTCCTAACTTAGGATTAATCTTAAGGTCTGCATGATACAGTGCAGGGCTGGGACTCGTCCTAATTCCTAAGATTAATCTTAAGTTGTGAAGAGTTTGGTGAAATCGACGGCTGGTTGTTTTGGTACAATATAGTATTTGTGTATAAATTTATATCATGGTGTTATTCATATTACGTGGACTTGGGTAGGATTTGAAACTTTGCATTAGTGGGAGTATTTTGGGTAGAATTTTGTCTTTTCGGTCATTGTGTTGCTCTTATTTGCAGCACCGAAGCGTCAGAACAAGTACAAGGAACCATTTTGGCGAGCAGTTGTTAAGGTCATCACCTTCGGACCATGGCTAAGACATGTCGCTTTCTTGATCCCATTTGTCTTGGCAATTCAGGTAGGTCCCTATCCTTCAAAATGTGTGATTACTTTATTGGGAAGCCAGTCTTTGTTACAGAAACACGGTCGGCCAATTTTTTGAGTCAAAATATTGACTCCATAATGGCCGACTGTGTTAGTTCGCGACGCAAAAAGAAAACCGTGCAGTTTCGAGTGATACTTCCCTGTTGTGTGAATCATTATATTCTACTTTTAAAATATATTTCTAAACTTGTGCGTTTCACAAAAAACGAATTCGAACGCTTTTTAAAGACCAACTCGACCGATTCAAGGCAATGTGTTGCTCTAATATTTTACACGTTGTAGTACAAGGCTGGGACTCGTCATAAGTCCTAGGTTTAGGGCCTACTCCTAGGTTTGGACGAGTTTCATGAAATCTGTGAAATCGACGGCTAGTTATTGTTAGCATGTTGAAGTGAGGGGTGATTCGAGAACCTTCAAAATCAAACTAACAATGATAGTGTGCCTGTCACAATGCTTGAAGGTTCGCTTGATTCAATATTATTCCAATTGCCCATTATACTTAGTACACTGTTTCCTTTTTAATTTGATTAGGCCATGCAGGGTAATTTCGCCCTCTATTCTCTACATACCCTTGGAATGAGAAATTACCAACCGGCAATCATCGTTATTTTGGTAAGTCTGTAGAAGTTCTTTTCTCTTCTTCTTCTTCTTCTTCTTCTTCTTCTTCTTTATCTTCAATCTTCACTATTGTAAAGGACTTCACCTGAACCGATTTCACGAAACGCTACACTCGTCCTTGGTCCTAAGATTAATTCTTAGTAAGAGTTTGGTGAAATCGACGGCGTGTTTATCTAGATTATTTCTGCGACTATTCTAGTCCATTTTGTACAATTGTTTTAGCAATATTTAGTATATGTTTTAGTAATGTGAGTTTAGTAAAATCAAGGGAACAGCTCATAATAGTTTGGTTGCGATTTTAAGAATGTTTTGAGGTAATAAACGTTTCAGTTGAAAAGTCAAAAACAAACCTTCCTCAATCTTCTTTTTTTCTATAAATATTCGTAAACATTAGTGGAAAAATTGGAAAATAAAACTTTGTTTAAGTATATTTTCATTATTTCAACAACAACAACAACAACAACAACAACACCATATCTTGTTTATACTTTATACTTCATTATTGACAGATTTCTGCTTTTGTAATGATGCCAGTGTGGCGAAAGTGTGTTAAGAGATTCGGAAAGAAAATTACGTTGTTTCTTGGTATGCTGGTAAGTTAATATTATGGTTCGCTTAAAAATGTAAATTGATTTGTTTTTAAATAACATTTAACAAATGCAAAAATATACACAGAAATTGTTTTATTGTGTATCTCTTAACTTGCTCATTGTTTTTGGTTTATTTTGTTTTGTTTTTGGTTTATGTGTTTAACATAAAAAATATATATATTATAAAAAAGAAAATATTTCATGTGTCTAATAATGTGCAATTCTAAAAATAAATAGCTTTGGCTTTTTATTGCACAAAATGTCCTCTTATTGCTAGCTTAAAAACAAATAAAGCAGATAAGTATCTGACTACGGTCAGGTAATGTTTCAGACATTGTGAGAGTTTGAAATCTCGCGATAGGAAACAAACCGCGAGTCTGCTGCCATCTAGAGTCTATAGAAGAGTTTATGGTTTTTGTAGACTGGTCCCCTGTCTTTATCCGCAACAGGTACTTTCTTTAAGAACCAGTGATTTCATTTGATACAATGATTTCATTGGATAAACGTGCAGTGACGTAATCTTTCTGCATCTGTGTTTTGATTGGTCTGGGGTTCGGCAGCTGCACTTGCGGTTGTCTGCATAAATGTAGGTGAAAGGTGAAGTGGACGGGAATTGTCCAAGGCAAGAGACCACTCTCTGTAGTTATTCACGCGCCTCGAAGTGTACGTCAGATGTTAAGGCAAATCCTTTTTTTATATTTTTTATTATTTTAGCCTGCCGTACCGTTGATAGTTTCGTGGGGTCTAATACCGTACGGCAACGTCTGGGTGCAATACATTCTTGCCATGCTTATGGGGAGCGTTATAGCAGTCGTGCAGTTGGTGCCGTGGTAAGTTATCTAAATCTACCTAGTGTTTTCATTATTTTTATAAGAGCCAAGGCAATAATAATTAATGTGTTTATTTGATTGTCTGTCATTTTTGTTTATCACATTGCGATAGCTATAAATACGGTATCCTATCAAATTGCATTTTAATTCATGGTTTTTCGTTTATGTTTGACTTTTTATTTCAACCCTGCTTTCATTAATGTCGTCAAGTTTCCATGACATTGATATGTTCGTTACAATTGTATGTTAGCTGTAAGCCTAGGCCTAATGTAAATAAATAATGACAAGTTCCAAGTTTTAAATTTCACACTTTCATTAATATCAAAAGTTCGTTGAATTGAATACCTTTACTTTTGCAAATTAATGTTGAGTGTAATTTTGCTCTCTCGGTGATTCAATATGCAATGGAAAATGCATGATCACTCCTTGTCGTCTTCTTTTTTCAAACCAGGAGTATGGTACCTGATGTCATTGATGACTTTTTACTGAAGAAAAAATGCGGATACGAGACCATCTTCTACACTTTTTACATCATGATTGTCAAACTCGTTTCGGGGGCTTTGCATTGGCATTACAACGTTTGTATTAGGGTGAGTGTTTTTATCAACATCAAGGAATGTGGTCATTATCTTTTTTACTTCTTCTTCTTCTTCTTCTTCTTCTTCTTCTTCTTCTTCTTCTTCTTCTTCTTCTTCTTCTTCTTCTTCTTCTTCTTCTTCTTCTCTTCTTCTTCTTCTTCTTCTTCTTCTTCTTCTTCTTCTTCTTCTTCTTCTTCTTCTTCTTCTTCTTCTTCTTCTTCTTCTTCTTCTTCTTCTTCTTCTTCTTCTTCTTCTTCTTCTCTTCTTCTTCTTCTTCTTCTTCTTCTTCTTCTTCTTCTTCTTCTTCTTCTTCTTCTTCTTCTTCTTCTTCTTCTTTGCCACAGAGGAAATTATGTATTCAAACTTTGTTTCCTTCACAAAATAGGTTGTTAAAAGGCACGGGACACTATTGGTAATTACTCAAAATAATTGTTAGCAAAAAAACAACTTACTTGGTACCGGACAATGGATAGCTGTTGATATATATACAATTTTGTGAGAACCGGCTGCCTTCGAAGTAGCGCAGTTTTATTGAGATGAAAGAAATTTCTCAACAAAATATTTGAATTTTCAAGCATCTGAAAGCACACAACTTGTGCGACAAGGGTGTTTTCCGTCCAGTATTCGCTCAACTTCGACGACCAACAGGTTCATTATGTTGTGCTTATGTTGGGTTACACCAAGTAAGAAGACTGGTCTTTGACAATTACGCTACCAAAGGTGTCCAGTGCATTTGAAACAAGTCCTAACTTTACAAACATGTTGTTGAAAAGCCATGACAGTAAAACAATTATCTTTATTATGTCACCTGAAACATGTTGTGACATTTCGATGTATTTTTGTATAAATGGTAATTTTTTAGTGTAATTTTTATATAACATATTTTTAGACACGCAAAACCAAAACGAATTTCACTGTACAAATATTTGTTTTTTTACAAGTGACAATAAAACATAGTTATTATTGTGTTTATTATCTAAGAGTCGTCGAGTTCAAGCCTGGGGTTTGTCAGGTCACGGACGAGGTCAGATTCACTCTACGACTGTTGATTACTTGCATACCAGGTTTCTGCATCGTGATTGGCTTGGTCTTTCTTTACCTCTATCCAATCACAGAAGAGGTGCGGAAACAGAATCAAACAATACTGGAAATATGGAGGTAAATCTTTCTGATATACATTATCTGTAATAAATGAAATGATACAATATAACCCCCACCCCATTAACCGCCCCTCCCGGCTTGCTTAAAGGCAGTGGACACTATTGGTAATTACTCAAAATAATTATCAGCATAAAACCTTACTTGGCAACGATACGGTGAAGAGGTTGATGGTATAAAACATTGTGAGAAACAGCTCCCTCTGAAGTGACGTAGTCTTTCAAGAAAAAAAAGTAATCTTCCACGAATTTGATTACGAGACCCCAAGTTAAGAATTTGAGGTCTCGAAATCAACTATCTGAAAGCACACAACTTCGTGTGACAAGGGTGTTTTTTATTTTCACTCGTATCTCGCAACTTCGACAACTAATTGAGCTCAAAGTTTCACGGGTATTATATGCATATGTTTAGATAAATTAAATGAGAAGACTGGTCTTTGACAATTACCAATAGTGTCCACTGTCTTTAACGAGTGTCAACGGTCTCGCTTAATATATTATTTTGACTACTATCATCTACAATATCATACATGCGTTGTGATTATTATTCAGTACGTTCTGATCACTATTCATGGGCCGATCATTATTATTCACGTTTGCTCATTAATATTCATATTCTGATCAATAGTATTTTGCCCATTAATGAGCTCGCTAAGCAACAGAAGGCCTATTCCCGTTTGCTTCTTGGTATTTACATTGTGATTCATATTATTTATGTTTGTTCATTATTACTCATGGGATGACCATTGGTGTTCCGGTAATATGGTGTTCCTCAATAATCATATTCTAATCAATATTATTAATGTTGCACATTATCATTCATGAGCTGACCATAAGTACTCCCGTCTGCTCATTAATATTCGTATTCTGATCTTTATTATTCACGTTTGCTCATGATTATTCATGAACAGGGATGCTGGCGATGATAAGAGGCGACAGACGATCAAACGATGCATGGACCAGCGTTTCCGATCTAAGTCAATCAGGACACCGACAATGACTTTCAGATGAGACATGGTTGGCCAGAGTTTTAAAAATAGACCTGATGCACATGACGTCATTTGAGAAGGGCGCCCTCGGCTAGATAGCAAAGGTGTGTTGCTCATTGGCCCATCCTCTGCGCTGCGTGTACATTTACTGTGCGTTTTCCATTGGTCCATAATCGCTTGACCTCTCAAGATGGCGGCGTGGTGAAGTCATGTACATCAGATCCTTTGTACTTAACACAACTTGAACTTTATTGTAGGGAGCACAGTACGTAGAAAGTAAAGTTAAGCCTACCGTTTGAATCAAAATCTTTACATTATCGATTACTTCAGAAGTTATAATTGGAAAAAGTTATACCGGTAGTGGGAAACTAAGTTCATAATATAGTATGTATAGCTCTATTTGTTATCAGAAGTTTCAAAAACTAGAAACAAAAATAGATGAATACAAAATGTATAACTACATTATCTCACATACAGATTTTAAGCAAATAAAATGGTACGATAGCAATGTTTTATGACATTGATAAAACAAAAAAACCCAGTATACACAACGAGTTTGTATATAATTATATTGGCCCGCTTTGAATCCACGACTTCGGCTTCAGATTCGGCTCAGGCTAGCTTGGCCCCGCGATTGTTTTGACAATATTGCGCGTGCTTTGCGTACGCGCTTAGGGCTTCAGACGACAGGAGTGTGAATCCGAATCCAAAGCCCAAGCCGTGGATTCGAATCTATCTCACTGGTTTATATGTAGGATTCAGATCACATCCGTTTAAAGGTACCAAGGTATGCATTACACTGCGGGCAGGAGTGGGCGACGTCCTTACAACCAGAAATGCAGAAAGGAATCAAACAGCATCCAAGGAAACCACTGTGAAATTGAAAACAGTAAACACCGATTTCAACAAGTATTTTAAATTACATTTTCCTGATGGGAGGGGTGTCCTGGCAGCTGATGACTACTGTGGATGTGGGAAGTTAGAATATGTGTACGAAAAAAAAAAAAAAAAAAAAAAGAAAAAAAATCAACATTTAAATTAAACATTCACGGTGTGAAGATAGTGGCTGTAGAAAGCTTTCCTTAAAATATGACTTGCTGAGGTGCTGTATTTTTTTTAGAAATAAATGAACCAATTTTTTACCGTGAAAAAAAAAGGTTCGTCTATAGGGCTAGGGAGACGAAAACCATGTAAGCATGTACAACGTATTTAACGTCACTCCTGAAAACACTGTTCTGTTATTTTCACTTACAAAAAAACAGAAAAACTTGACGATCGATGAAGCTGAAACTTCTACATGTATTATACTACATACATTCTTCATTCACAGTGATACAAAAGGTGTCAAAACCCCTTTTAACAACCGTTACATGACAAGTCCGTCTTCTTAGACTTGTTGCCTCTTCGTAAATTTGTATTTCCAAACCAACTGTTTATCATCTCGGATCTCATAACACACAAAGACTTGTCCTTACAAACTCAGATGGAACTTTAAAAACACCACAACCGGCGTTTAAATTGTACGTTTCATCATCACACTAAATCAAATTCCATCAACCTTTCCTCGTGAAGTATTTGGTACTTCTTTAACTTACCCAAAAAGGCAAATACTTCCGACGACTAGCCATAGTAACAATCCATTAACATACGCTGTTCGAGTCATTACACTTTGCTGGCATTGAGGACAGACCATTTGCATCGGATATTCACTAAAAACTGTAAAGAGAGGACAATTTATTTAATAACGGCTCAAGACAAGGCTATCATAGTGCGTAGTATAGGCTTGTTGACAAGTCGTTCAGTGTTTGTCGCGGTGATGAAGTTTAAGCGGCTCTCTCAGAGCTATTCTCTCGCGATACCGCTACGCGCGCGAGACTACCGCTGACGTGATTACGGTCTCCATAGTTTTCAAGAGCCAGCGATATCGCGAGAGTAGAATAATCTCGTGAGAACATGCATAGAAACAAAAATTCAACGACTTGTCAACCAGTCTAATTGCATAGTGATTTCAGAATAATCATTATCTGTTTAAATACATTTAAGTTATTGCTTAGCACGAAATGTAAGTATTTTTTGTAAACATATTCAAATTTGTATAGCGTTGAGTTTGTTGGAAAACTGAATGTTCTTTTTAATGAAAAGTTTGCAGAGATGTAGAATTTGTTCACATCACTATGTTAATAACACAATTACAAGTGAATGTTTTGCCGTAACATTATTTTTTTGCCGTCCAAACCAGCCAGCGCAGTTTACTTGTCAACAAGAGAATGGTCTATATATTTTATCTGGTTTGATTGTTTGTAAATAATACTGATTCTTTGATAAATAAAATATAACGAAAATATCACTTACGGGTACTTCTGACGTATGTCATTTGTTGTGTACCTGTTGTGTAATTCACTGTCGTCATCGGCTGGGGGCCACCGACGGGCACTGGGCCTGGCATGGGCTGGTGGGGGCCACCGACAGGAACTTGGCCTGGCATGGGCTGGCCTTGAGGAGGTCCGGTCGGTAGTTGGCCTGTTAAAGGCTGTGGTGGGTAGGCGGGGTCGGCAAAGGCTTCCGTATATTTCGGCGGTGCACCATCGGGATACGGAGCTGGGAATGGTTCAGGAACACCCGGAGCGGTACCCGGAGCGATACCCAGAGTGGCATCCGACGCGGTACCCGGAGCAGCATCTGGAGCGGTACCCGGAGCGGTACCCGGAGCGGTACCCGGAGCGGTACCCGGAGCGGTTCCCGGAGCGGCACCCCCAGCGGCATCCGAAGCGGACTGAGACATGATTTGCGTAGCCTGTCACTGTGTCAGTAAAGATAATGCATCAATTATAAATAATTTTGTTCTCAACCTTAAGGGCAAACGCATCATATAAAAATAATAACGTATATCTATATTATTGTGTCTTCAATTAGTTTTAAATTTTGCCTGTCATAATTCCACTTATTAGAATACGATTATGCCAAAAAATAGTATTATTATCAATAATTCCACGTATAAGAAAAAGATAAGGTAAAATGATACCAGTTGTATGTCCCACGACCAATTTTGAGAATGGAAAGCGTTACCGCGGTAACGTTTTTCCCAATGTCTATTTCCATTATGAAATTTTGATCTTGCCTGAACTTATTCGAAACTGATGTTTGGCAATAACTCAAAGACGCAACCTTTTTAAATGAATACAACCACCTTCAAAAAAATTACAACAGTTCCAAAAAACGATAATTGCATGGGCACTATTTGAAATTGTTTCAGATACCAGTCTTCTCACTTGTTGTATCTCAATATATGCATTAAATAACAAACCTCTGAGAATTTGAACTCAATCGGTCGTCGAAGTTGCGAGAGAATAGTTGAAGAAGAAAACATACAAAGCTGTGTGCTTTCAGATGCTTGAATTAGTGAGAAATCAAAGGGAGCCGTTTCTCACAATGTTTTATACTATCAACAGCTCTCCATTGCTCGTTACCAAGTACGTTTTTTGCTAACAATTATTTTGAGTAATTAATACCAATAATGTCCAGTGCCTTTAAAATAAATGACAAATAATGATGTGAAAATCTAATCACGTTAAAGGGAATGTATACTATTGGTAATTCTCAAATACCAGTCTTCTCACTTGGTGTATTCCATCACAACCATAAAATACCAAGCCTGTGAAAATTTGGGCTCAATTGGTCATCGAAAATGCGAGAAAATGATGAAAGGAAAAAAAACCTTGTTGGACGAATTTGTGTGCTTTCAGATTAGAATAAAAGACTTCTAGCTAGAAGTCTTTTATGTTTTTAGTGAGAAATTACCTCTTTCTCAAAAACTACGTTACTTCAGAGGGAGTCGTTTCCACAATGTTTCATACCATCAACTGCTCTCCAATGCTAGTTACCAAGTCAGTTTTTAAGTTAACTTGTTATGAGTAATTACCAAACGTGTACCTTCCCTTTAAGAACTGGACTTGGCACTCTGTGGCATTGCAGATAGTGGTTATAGAAGGCTACCTTCAAAATATTACTAGCTGAGGTGCTGTGTTTGTTAAGAAATGAGTAAAAAAAATGTAACGGAAATACGTTTTACATGCTAAATCAATGTTCGTGATGTGTTTGCTCATTTCTCCTAAAATTACAGCACCTCAGTCAGTGGTATTTTCAGGGAAGCTTTCTACCATCATTATCTTCAAACCATGTAAGCTTAATGTAAATCCGTGGACACTGCGTTTTGGTTTTTTTTGGTTTTTTTTGTCATTCAAAAAGAATACCTAGACCATAATACTTACAGGACAATCGACTGCGACAATTTTTGATTTTCAGCCACACTCATATTTAAGCTGCCTTCTTTGAAAATAATGAGCACTTATTATGTATAAGTTGCCCTTTTTAAAAAAGGAAATCATTATCACAATCATTTTGAATAAAATAACATTATAACTCACCGAACAAGAAGTACTCACGATGGCCTTTTCCTATCAATGTTGCTTTTTCTAATAATTACCAACCCGGATATGATATCGCTATAGTTGTCTCCTAGCAGCTATGTTTACTGACTATTTTGCCATGACACATGACTCGAGAACAAAGTCCGTCGGAAAAGGGCGTATAAAAACATTATAATTTGATGGAATTCACGAAGGCTTATTATTGTTTGTAGTGATAGATTATAATCATCACACCATACGATAAGGAAAACGGTACGTCATGGAACATGTATGTACAAAGTAAATGTTGACATTAAAATGTGATCTTCAATTTAAATTTAAGCCCCCCCCCCCCCCACTTCACATGAGAGCAATTTAGCAAAGGTCCCTTGCTAGGTATAGTGCGTGCTGTAAAATTGTACGAAATGTTCCTTGTGTGGAAGGACAACAATTAGTGTACTGTCCAAGGTCCCTTGTGAGCTCTTGTCAACCATTGCTACGTTTTTACAACCATGCTTAAATTGAGCAGGTGACCCCTGTTAATATGATGTCGTGTGAACATGGCTTTGGCAAAATATTAATAATAGTGTTAATAATAACTTTCTCCAGAAGACGATCAGAGCATACTAATCGAAACGTCGGGCTAAACCAACGGTTCTTTTCAGAACCACCCCAACTCATTAGAGATAGTTCCATGGTGTTACCGCAAACCTTTCCATATCGTATTTCCACCATGCAAAGTTTCAAATCCTACACTGTGTGCTAAGTGAAAACTTGGGGAAATAATAAATGTATATCATTTTGTGATTACAATGATGAAGGGCCTTCGCTTCGAACTTGTACAAGCTCTGTCCCCGAGAATAGATTTACTTACCATGAAAAAAATAAATATATTTAATTATTGTTTTTAATAACTAAAATCCACTCTGTGGCGGTGTCGTTGGCAGACCGTAACTAGCTAGCGCATTGGACTCAAGCTCTGGTGTTTCTGAACACCAGAGTGTGGGTTCGAGTCCCACCCTCGATAATAGTGTCCTCGAGAAATATATTAAACTAGCTATTTGTCCTTCGGGTAGGCACACCGCTAGTAAAAGTTTATATTTTCACAATTCAAAGTCTATTATACAAAAATAAAAAAATAATATTATTTATAATTAATAAGTCGTATCATTTCCCTTTAAAGTCACCTGGAAGTGGTATTTTTTTCAAAATAAAGCTTTTGTCGCTAATATAAATTATGTGTTTTGATGAGTGGAATGTGAATAAACAGTTAACTAAGAATTAAAAAAAAACAGTTCTTATGTTATTTACAAATTTAAGAGTAGACCCCGACCCCGCTGTTCGTGACGTCAATCGAGGCAGACTTTGCCTGTAATGCGTAGAGTAAACACAATTGCAAAGTGCATGTACGGACCAAGTCGTGAGTTTGTACGTTTCAAAAGAAAACATGTTTTTTCCGGCAATGCCGACCAGGTGCATTGCTGCTGAATGCAGAAAAACACTTTTTGAAATGTACCAACTCACAACTTGGACGTACATGTACTTTGCACGTGTGTTTACTGTACGCATTGCAGGCAAAGTCTGCCTCGATTGACGTCACAAAAGGGGTAGGCGGAGTCAGCCCCCAAACAACTTTAGATATATTATTTTAAACATATAAATCGTGACAAACAATTACTAAAAAAAATGTTTTATTGTTCGTAAGCATATACTCTTATGTTTTAAAGAAAAAAATTATATTTCCAGGTGCCTTTAAGATGATCCCTTAACGTGGGTGTGGTCCCTGGCTATACACGGCATTTAACGGTTGTATGGCTTCTGACTGGCACCACTTAAAAAGATATTGACGAAATAGGGAGACTACTGACAAAGGGCTATAATAACATCAACATGCACTGAAGTAGGATGGTTCAAAAGAGGGCGCTATCAGAAGAAGTTTGTATAATAGTGTGGGGAATCGAATCTCTGGGGGATGCATTTCCTGCCAGACCGGTGTGGTACGAGAAATTACCAAATAGTTGAGCAAAATGATTTAAAAACCATGGATATAATAATACATATCACTAAACACAGTGACGTCAAATGAACAATAATTCTGGGGAAAAAAAAACAATATTACCATGAACGACCCGAGTTGTTTGTTTCTAGACCTCAACATTCGGAAAGAGGCCTCGGTCTTAATTGGAAAATAATTAAATCAGCGGGGTCGAGGCAATCACTGAACGGAAGTAGCGTGAAACAAAACTAACAATATTTCCATCACCAAGCAACGGCATTGTGTTTACTACCAATGTATAATTCAGCCACAATTTGTTTTACTGCTGGACTGAACAGACGACTTTAATGGTGAGCTCTAATCATACATCAGGCAAACCTTTCTGATCCTCATAGAAACAACACTTGATTTAACCAAAACCTCTGAACATTTCAAACTCGTAATACCATACTCAAGAGCGTGGGATTTCACTGTCAACGAGCAAGTACGATTTCAAATAACGTTAAAGATGGCAGCATTTGACTTTTGCGAGAAGATGATTCTGATGGTTAGCATGTTACGGGCTCTGCAAGCAGCTTGTCCTCCCGACTGGTTGACTTGGCAAGACTCCTGCTACATCTTACTGCCTAAGAAGATGAATTGGACTGATGCTAAGAAGGCTTGTGACCGGCACAGTGTGAGTCTTGTTTTCCCAAACTCGTTGGAAGAACAGAGCTATTTATGGGAAGAAATGAGTACAAGAATGAGAGAATTAGGCGCCAACAGTTCAGACGATCTGCAGCTGTGGATCAATTGCTACAGATATGATGACGAGTCTTTCATATGCTCGGGTTATGAGGGGACATCATATTTCAGGAATTGGGGCGTCGCCGAACCAAGCAATCAACCCAACGAGGTCTGCGTCAGAATGGCAGACACATTTGAAGGCAAATGGGGAGACAGGTTGTGTCATGTATATTATTTTGTCGCTTGCGAAATGTCGGCTCTTTCGTACGGGTGCCGACAGTCAAGCCCCCGTTACATACACGTACCACAGCAGTGTCTGCTCAACCATCAGATCAAGAGCTATCCGGTGAAGGAGTCCATAGGGTGTGGTCTGGCGTGCTGGGCGGAGCCTCTCTGTCGCTCCTTCAATCTCTGGAAGCAAGCTGATAACAAGACGAGCTGTCAGCTCAACCATGCCAGTCGCATGGATGCTGACGTCACTGATATCAAGTACGAGGAGAACTGTTACTTATATGAGCCGTAAGATGTTCAGATCATCGCGACGCATAACGTCTTAAAACTGTTTCAATCCTGACTTGAGGAGAACTGTACTTCTATGAGCCGTAAGATGTTCAGATCTTATTGATTCACAGATTGAAGTTTGAATCCCTTGCTTAAAATTGTTTCTATTATCGAGAGCTACAGTGCATCTTACCAAGTGAGTCTAAACAAAACAAAATAATCTCACAATTTTGATCGTCAAATCCTATTTGATTTAGCTGTTGGATTTAGATTATTATTGAGCTTTATGCACGAGTCTGTTATAATTTAGTGTGGTGCACTTAACATTGGTAAGGGTGACATTATTACAGACGTCTGGACACCATTTTTAGAGTTTAGCGAAGCACCTTCGACATTATTTATTCATATTTTCATAATTTTCATGTCCACATCAGTTATAAACAATAAATTTGACAATGTCAATAAACAACAGTTAACTTTTTAAAGCGAATAATTATTCAAAAACAATAGGAGTGTCAAACTAAAAAAAAACAATAGAGCAATGCACAACACGAGTGCTCCAAACAATGGTTTGATTGCGGTGTAAAAATTGTACAAACCTTAAGTGGTTTATGAAATCCAGAATGGATTTACCCTCATTAAACCAATACCAAGTTCGCCCTCGAACAAAACAAGCACAGTTTTATGTCAATCTTTCCAATGGACGAACGTTTCACCTGTCCTCCGATTTCATGACGTTTCTACAAAACATAATAGTTCTTTAAATATATTTAACGTAAAATGCATTTGACTCATTGCCTTAAGCTGGGCTGACACACAATTTTAAGCAATAATATGCGGTTAAACTAGTAATATCTGAAATTCTAAAGTCTTCAGAGCGCAAGTTTTTATGCAAATAATCTAAGAGTATAGGTCATGAATTGTAGCTCAGCAACTTCTTCCAGAGGAAGCGTAGAAAGGACTAGACTTGTTGACAAGTCGTCAGTGTCGTGATAGCGTAATACACCCAGTAGCTTCCCACCGGCCGCGCCCCCTCCGGTCACGACAAAAGATTGTCTAACAAGATTACTATTCTTGCACGAGGCTCATGGCTTCACAACTGCTCTCTCAAAATGATACCGTAGACCTTTCTATTGCAACGTCACAGCCTGAGTTTTTGCAAACCGAGGTTGTGGAACTGTGGAAAGCCCCACCTGCAAAACAAAAACAGATGGCCACAGTTTCGTAGAATTGTACACAGATATTCGAATGTTATAACATTCTGGAAATAAATCAACAAATCATATAAGCGATATTTAAGCTCATGGATCTTTGCAGAAAATGTTGAATGTTGTCACTTTTTCTGTAACACGACTGATTGGCCATGCCAACCTGCGCACTTTTTCATTCACAGTTGAAAGGCATTTAGCAGCGAAAGCAGTAGCTTCGCAGGGGCCAGCAAATCTCGCTAGAACATCGCCGGTGAGGAGCAGAATCGCAGAGAGAGTCTGTACGCCATCACCGCGACAATTATTTACCGACTTGTCAACAAGTCTAAGGCCAGATAAAAGGCTGGGGTGCGTTCCACTTGCGCTAACGTTGCTAACATTTGCGCACGTTCGCCAACAGTTTCGAGTAGAGTGAGTTGGGCGCCGCCACCGTTGGCGAAAGTTGGAAACCCAAAGGCCGAGTTATAGTCGCTCGCGCGATGGTCGGGCCTCGGAAATCTTGACGCGCGATCAAAAAAAGACACGGTTTTTAGGCCTCAGTCTTAGGATTGCGCGCAAGATTTCGGTCGCGCGACCATCGCGCGACCGACTATAAACCGGCCTTTACGCTAACCATGGAGCTCCATGCGCGAACATACATTTGAGGTGTTGGTAGGTGGTTTTAAAATGGCGGACAACAACACAATAAGTAGTATTTTTTGTTTTCTTGCCACGAGCATAATCATTCGGTGGTTGATAACAGAGTCAGGTAGAGTTGATCAAACAACTGAAGTTGATGTCATGATAATATACAAATGAGGATGAAATTATACCTTCAGTACAGCAAAAACCAACGCTAAACAAAAATACGTACACGTTTTCGTCATCTTCATCACAGGGCGCCACCTATTGACATAGCGAAATGCGCAACAAATCGTTCCAACGTTCAAACCGTTTGCGCGAAGCGGTTGTAATCTTTTTGCGCAGCTGGAACACACCCCCCGGTTTGTGTTTACATGATAACAGTGTGATTCTGATAAATGTTCTCTGAAATCGGCGGCTTCGAATTTGGGACTGTGTCGTCTTCATCGTCGGAGAAATCATCAATATAGTCATCATCTGGGTTGGTCGTATATGCGCCGTTTGCGAATCCTTGCCCGTTTGCTGCTCCAGCTACTTCATTATCTTTGGTCCGTTCCCTTCTTCCGTCTATCTTTGGTTTACCTTGTATTTTGGAAAGAGAGTGTCGTTTCTGTTTCTTCGAGGCTCGTCTGAAAAACAATATGTGAAATTGGGTTTGAAACCAAAGAAGTTTTGTTAAAGACACTGGACACGTTTGGTAAAATGTCGAAAACCATGCAGTCTTCTCACTTGGTCTCAACATAAGCATAAATTAATAAATATGTGAACATTTGGACTCAATGTCCGTCGAAGTAGCGAGAGAACAATGTAAGAAAAACACCCTTGTCGCACAAGCTGTGTGCTTTCAGATGCCTAGAAACTCGGAACCTCAGCTGAGGCTCTTATTCAATTCAAACAGTAATTTAATTGAGAAAGTACTTCTTTCTCAAAAACTACGTTACTTGTACGTTACTTCAGAGGGAGTCGTTTCTCACAATATTTTATACTATCAGAAGCAGCTCTCAATTGCTTGTTACCAAGTAATATTTTAAGCCAGCCATAACTTAGTAATTACCAGCAGGGTTTCAGTGTCTTTAAACTGTTTTGTTTGGGGAAAAGTTATATTCACCAAACGTCTTCAGTAAGTGTTGAGAAACATGTCGGAAGTGTCGTGGCCGAGCGGTTAAGAGCATCGAATTCAACCTCAGGTGTTTCTGACCATCAGAGTGTGGGTTCGAATCCCCAGCCGTGACACTTGTGTCCTTACGCAAGACACTTAACCATTGCTTCGTCCTTCGGATGGGACGTGAAACCGTTGGTCCCATGTGTTGTGTAAACGCATGTAAAATAACCCAGTGCACTTATCGAAAAGAGAAGGGGTTCGCCCCGGTGTTCCTGACTGTGGCTGCTGTATGCGCCGTAGCACCTTGTAAACCCGTATAAGGTGCTAAATAATTTGGGTCTCAGAATTCATCACTACAATAACCTATCTTTCTGAAAGTTTGTATGAACTCAGTGCCTTGAGTACCTTGTTACGTGCGCTATATAAGACTTCGATATTATTATTACTACGACTCCTCCTTCACCCCTATTTTCTATTTTGTACAAACATACTTAAACAAAAACTTACTGGCACGAACATACCACTGTGATGACCAACGAGAAGATTAAAATGGCGACGAGTGCTGCGCTGGCTGAAACTATCACTGCCAAAATATCTGCCAAAGAAAGAAATCTGCGATTGATCATCTTGAAATGGCACTGGACACCTTAGGTTATTGCTAAAGACCAGTAATCTCACTTGGAGTATCCGAACGTATGCATAAAATGTCATGTGAAAATGTGGGCTCGATCCGTCATCGAAGTTAAGTTACAAGTAATGGGGAACAACACCCAACACCCTCTTGTTGCATAAATTTATGAAATGTCAGATTGCTAAAAATGCTTCAGGCCTGAGTTCGTTTTAAAGTGAAAACAATTACTTCTTTCTCGAAATCTATGCGTCTCTTCCGATGAGTTGTTTCTCAATTTGTTGTATACTATCGATTCAATCGATCTCCGTTGCTCGTTAATTAAGTAAGTTTAAAGGCTAACAATTCTTTTGAGTAATTACTATAGCTTCCAGTGCCTTTAAGAACCACACATATTATGAGGATTCGAGCCTACCTATTTGACAGCCATTGCCTGGAACCCAGACGCCTCCTACACATTCTGCTGTGTAGTTGTCACCATTTTGACGGAAACCTAAGTTGCAGAGAACTGTTATGTTAGATGATACAGGGTGACAGGGCTCAGAATTTAGAGGCGATGAATTGACGGTTGATAGAGGGCGCTCGCACATGGATGGCCTGCAGTTCGACTGTGCTTCAACTGCGTGGAAAGGGGAAGTTCATTTAATTGATTAGCACTTGTACATGTGTTTTTGAAAAAAGGTTAGTTTGCTGGTTAGTGGGGAAATACTTGGGACGAGCGTTCTTTGTCTGTTGTTGTTGTTGCTGTTGTTGTTTTTCTTTGTTTTGTTTTGTTTTTCTTTTGTCTTCGTTGAAAAGTGTTTACAGAAACACGTCTTTGAATTAAGAAGATAGATTTGAAAAGTTCATGATGGTAAACCGTCCAGACCAAGGCCAGCATTTTCGAGACCAGGGCCAGAAAATGGGATCAACGATTGTTGGTAACACCGAACAATAGCTTCTCTAAGAGTGGTTGGAGTGTGGTTCTGGTCAGGAAATGATGGCGTAACGACTTGACGTTTCAATCAGTACTAACTCTGGCTTCAAGACAAAGATCCTTCACTCTAAACGACAAAGCCTTTGTAAATGTCTCTCTAGTAGACAACCAGAAAGAAAAAAACAATGAGAAGAATTCGTTTGTCATTCCAGCAAGATAACGTTACGTAAGCATGTCCGTCGTCTTCCCCCCGACCCCCCCCCCCCCCCCCAGAAAGGAAGTAGGCCAATCTAGTTCCACACAATCAACAAGCAAAACCAGCTTCTGCTTTTGAAACTGAATTGTTGCAATTTGTAATCTGATGTCATATATACAGACTCGTGTAAGGTAAAAACAAAAATATTAAATTACAAGGAAATAATCATTCCGAAAAAAAACGAGTGTTTTTGGTTTTTGACTAGCGGCATAGTGAACTCGGTAAACGACAATGAAGAAAGTATCTTGAAAACATTTTCCGAAAAATCAATCAACTGAAAATGAATATGGTTGGAGTCACCAATTTTTTGGTCTTCTTTCCCTTTGTCTGTACTATTTGTTGTGACTGTGTGTTAAATTGTCTGACACGTCATGGTGACGTAAGAAGAGGAAGGCCTATGAGTGGTCTTTATCTTATTTGAAAAGGGCCGATCTTTCTTCGATAATATACAAAGGAGAACAGAATTTAACTTGAATTTTCTTCGGTACATTTACGAATAAAAATGTTTATTGAAATTCGGTTACCTCTCGAATGACAAACCCTGACAAAGATATGGTATCCGACAGGAAAAATCCCTAAATACAGTCTTGAACTATAATTGTATAATTGCATATTCAACATAAAGTTTGTCCTGTAAACGATCAATATCCATTTGTGGCGTATACTATTCGCTGTTAAGTCGTACAAACCCGATTACATTAATGGTACTTTAAGTTGGGTTTTCAACAAATGTTCCAAAGCACTATCACTCAACTTGTATGGGCCTTTATACCCACAATTTTAAGACCAATATTTATTTTCAAGGATTCCAAGATAAGTTTCTTCAAGTTTGGGGTAAAAAAAAAACAGCAAATTTGTTCTTATTGAGGGGTTTCATAAAGTTGAAGATTTTTTAATGTAAAAAAAACTGAAGATAAATAAAGGCATGAGTTGCTGTGTTGTGTCCTCTCACTTATGTCTTTTCAACGTCAAAAGGTTCGTTGGAAATAACTCCCCTCCCATAGATACATATCCAAATATGATATTTACATAAATTTCCCATAATAACAAAAACACTAGGAACGTACCTGACAGTGGCATCAAACCACCGAGACATAACCACAACTGCACCGGGAACAACACCAGAATCCACGCCGTTAATTGTCGCCAGACACCGGCCATCGCTGTCAATCTGCAATCGCTCATGAGCCGACTACAACGCAGTTATAACTGTTGATGACACTTCCTTTTGAAAACACAGATGTACAGTTTGTTTAAGCATCGTATCCACTCTCAGTTCCACAAGTAAAGTTCCTTTGGTTTTGGTGCAATAATTACATTCTACGTTGAACGGTGAATATCCTTAAATTGGTCACCGCCTTCGTTACAGCGTGAAGTTGCTACATACGGCAAACCCGTCAGTGCATACATTATAATCAGACCTTAACACGGCAATAACTAAATATTTTTTTCTTTTTCTTTTTTTCAGGAAACTGGACAAACAAATCCAACAAAGGAGTCACGGCGTTCAATTCTCAGTTAAAATGTTTGTCTTCTTTTCATAGGCGACGAAATTCAGTTGTAGTTCGTCATGGGTTCGTCACAGTACAGAGCTCCCCCACCACGGTGTCAGTTCACCTACCAAGTTTAAATCCATGCAAATACATCTTGTGTAAACGTGTGAGAGTCGCTTCACTATACAAAAATAGAGTACGAAACGCTATAGAAAAAGAGTTGTTCTAGTCGTTAACTGGTTTTTCTCAGATCTACAACAGCTCATGAAGAGATGTATATTAATTTTTAATATGTGTCTCTGCCAACCTGACTCGATTGTTTATTCACAAAACAAAGTTTCATATCATCAACTTGTCTTTGCCTTTCGTAACTTATTCGAGCAGCCGGAACGAACAAAAAGCTTTAATTCGTTGCTGTGTGTACACAGAGGGAGCTTTCAGTAGACTGTGCGAGTCTCTGTTTTGTTTGCTTATGGTAAATCATTTAACGTGAGGAGTTCCTCTTATATTATTAGTCTTTGCAAAATCGAGGCTTTTTTAGTTTCCTTCTTTGGCGTCCACTCTACATTTCAGATCACACCATTAGCAGAGTGGTACAATTAATATTGATTTGTTCTGGTTTTAGTGGTGATTCAGAACAGTCATTTGAACAAGAAATAAAGAAAAAAACACACCGCTGGCCACGATCGTTGAATTCATTCCTTATTTAGCTATACAGCCTACTTCAACGTAAAAAGTCTTGCTTATTAAGCCAAGAAAAGCCATTGAAAACTAGTGTTGGTTTTGAAGACCTTTTATTTATTACATCTGGTTCATTTGAAGAGTAACTTTATTCTTCAGTGTAGATTATTATAACTTTATTTGAAACAGAAATAGGGGTGGGTTGGTGGGTCAAAACATTTTAGAAAAACAAGTATTGATTTTAAACATTGACTATTCTGAATTACCTTTAAGAACAGTAAGAAGGGATACTTAAAGGAACACGTTGCCTTGGATCGGTCGAGTTGGTCTTTGAAAATCGTTCTGTAAACGTTTGTTGTAAAAGGTATATGGTTAGAAAGACATTGTAAAAGTAGAATACAATGATCTACACAAATATGCCTCGAAATTGCGTGGTTTCTTTTTACCCTGTCGACTAACACGGTCGGCCATTTATCGGAGTCAAAATTTTGACTCCCATAAATGGCCGACCGTGATAGTTCGCGACGTAAAAGGAAAACCGTGCAGTTTCGAGTGATACTTGTGTGGATCATTATATTCTACTTTTAAAACATCTTTCTAACCATATGCATTTCATAACAAACGGTTTCAAACGCTTTTAATAGACCAACTCGACCGATCCAAGACAACGTGTTCCTTTAACACAAGTTATATCAACCACTGTCAGAGGTTTGGTGTACTTCCTCAAACCACTGTTTTACGAAAGTCTGTGATTGTTTTGAGTAGTCACCAATTAGACAAAACTGAGGGGAAGTTGGTTAAGCAAATTACATGAATTTCATTCGTAAAAACCAAAGGTTTGTCTAGATCAATCTGATACTTCTGTTATTCTCTAAAGTGAAGAAAGCATTATCGACATTCATTCGACAATCGGCCCAGAAAGTATGTTTTATTGTCACACCTCAACACAGATACAGTGATATCACTTTGGTTTGCGAGTCTAAAAACATTCAAATACAAATTTAAAACTTAAAGGGACACGTTGCCTTGGATCGGTCGAGTTGGTCGTTGGAAAGCGTTTGTAACCGTTTGTTATAAAATGCATAGGTTAGAAAGATTTTGTAAAAGTAGATTACAATGATCCACACAAACATGCCTCGAAATTGCACGATTTTGTTAGACCGTGTTAGTTCGCAAAGTAAAAGGAAAACCAAGCAATTTCGAGACAAATTTGCGTGGTCATTGTAATTTACTTGTAAAACATCTTTTCAATATATGCGTTTTACAACAAACGCTTTTTAAAGACCAACTCGTCCGATCAAAGGCAACGTGTTCCTTTAACATAAAACTTAAAACATCATAATTAACACCTTGAAAACTGGATACGCGTCCACAACGAACCAGGTCACCTGTTATGAGGATATGAAACTGGAACCAGCCTTTTGATCGTGTCAATTTATTGGTGACTCAGGGTCACTTGTCACTTTCTTTGTGTGTATTTCTCTTTCGTTTATGCTGCTAAAATATTGCCATGCTTTGCTTTAAACACGTTTCTCTGCTTCCCCTTTTGTGACGATGCAAACATTTAGATTGGCAGGGAGGCATGGGTACAGAAATACACTGGTCCACATGGCAGGTCCAAATAATTTGTTGTCCAAATAATGCAAAAATCACGACGGATTAGTCTTGCTATTTCATATTTTGTTTTTTCAAAGATTAAACAACCCACAAGAGGTTAGTCCAGCATTTCCGCTTATTTAAGGCAAACATTTACAAAATCACAAAGGGTAGGCGAAGTCCAGGGTTTTAATTCATTTTAGGCCAAGTTATAAGGAAAAAACAAGGGGTCAATCCAGCATTTTTATAAACTTTTCACAAATTAGTAAAAACAATCAAGGGGTAAATCCAGCATTTGTATCATTCTTTGTCAAAAATAAAGAAAACATTCAAAAGGGGTTGCTTGTCCAGCATTTTTCATCAAATGTTGGCAAGTGTAAAGGAAATTACATGATCAAAAGGAATGAGCAGCAAGTCCTACCCCTTGTAATTTTAGCTGAACTTACATGAAACATGTAAATGAATGAGCAGCAAAGCTAAATGACATGATGCACCAAAACCAATGTCCTTCAAGGCTTACCCCTGTAGCTACATACATAACATACTGGCTGGGAGCTACGAGACCCGGGTTCAATTCCCGCTGCGGTCTTTATTTTCTGTTTTGCTTTAACGTAGTGAGTGAATTATATAAGTAGTATAAAAATCATCTCCAAACACCAGCGGGCACTGTGGCGACACGGTGTACTGGATAGTTCAATTGCGTGCAATCCAGAGCTGGGACACCGGTTCGAATCCTACCCGTACCAAGAGGGACACGACTTTTACTGCTTGCACCAGTAATGGATTGGGGTCCGTCATGTCTTTCCCCAAATTAGGTGTGGATGAAAATATTCCGTGTGGGAGAGTAAAGGAGGGACCGGGACTGGCAAGTCCCTTAAGGGTTCTAATGGGTGATCACCACGCTGGTTTCGATCAGACTTTGAGTCCCCTGAATGCCTGGTCGTCACTCTGACTAACTCTTTGAACAAACTTTCTTTAACTTTATTCAACTTTAACAATTATAGACAAAAGTATAGACTGGACTTACTGCTTGTGATTTGTTCAAAAGTTGACAAAAATTTGACTATTCTCCCCTTGGACTTACCCCCTTGTGATTTTTTCGATATTTGACCGAAATATTATGAAAATGCTTGACTTACCCCTTGTGATGTTTTAAATATTTTGCCAATGTTAAAAATAAAAATGTTGGACTTACACCTTGTGTTTTTTTCCAACAGAATTTGACAAAAATGCTGGACTTACCCCTTGAGATTTTTTCAGTGTTTTGCCGAAATGCGATAAAAATGCTGGACTAACCCATGTGATTTGTTCAATATTTGACCGAAATTTTGTACAAAATGCTGGACTTACCACTTGTGATTTTTTAAGTAGTTGACAAAAATTTGATAAAATTGCTGGACTTACCCCTTGTGTCTTTTCCAATCTTTGATCTTTGACCGAAATGTGATAAAAATGCTGGACTAACCCCTTGTGATTTTTTTTTTTTATTTTGCTAAATGTAAATAAAAATGCTGGACTTACTCCAGGTGCTTTTTCAACATTTGACCAAAATTTTACGTAAATGCTGGACTAACCCCTTGTGATTTTTTAAATTCTTGACCGAAGTTTGATAAAAGTGCTGGACTTACTCCTTGTGATTTTTGTTTAAATTTGACCGAAATTTGACAACAATTTGTTCAATATTTTAGTCGAAATGTGATAAAAATGCTGGACTAACCCCTCGTGATTTTTCAATATTTGACCGAAATTTGATAAAAATGATGGACTTACCCCTTGTGATTTTTTCAATATTTGGTCGAAACTTGATAAAAATGTTGGGACTAACCCCTCGTGATTTTTCCAATATTTGACGGAAATTTGATAAAAAGCTGGACTTAACCGTTGTAATTTTTTCAATAATTTGCCGAAATGTGATAAAAATGCTGGACTAACCCCTTGTGATTTTTTTTTTCATATTAGGCTAAATGTAAATAAAAATGCTGGACTAACCCCTTGTTATTTTTTTTTTTTTTATATTTTGCTAAATGTAAAAGAAAATGTTCGACTTACTCCAGGTGCTTTTTCCAACATTTGACCGAAATTTTACAAAAATGCTGGACTAACCCCTTGTGATTTTTTCAATATTTGTTCGAAATTTGATAAAAACGCTGGACTTACCCCTTGTGATTTTTTCAATATTGTTCAAAATGTGATAAAAATGCTGGACTTACCCCTTTGTGATTTTTTCAATATTTGACCGAAATTTGATAAAAATGCTGGACTAACCCCTAGTGATTTTTTCAATAATATTGTTCGAAATGTGATAAAAATGCTGGACTTACCCCTTGTGATTTTTTCAAAATTTAGTCGAAATGTGATAAAAATGCTGGACTTACCCCTTGTGATTTTTTTAATATTTGGTCGAAATGTGATAAAAATGCTTGACTAACCCCTTGTGGTTTTTCAATATTTGACCGAAATGTGATAAAAACGCTGGACTTACCCTTTGTGATTTTTTCAATATTTAGTCGAAATGTGATAAAAGCGCTGGACTTACCCCTTGTGATTTTTTTTCAATTTTTAGTCGAATTGTGATAATAACGCTTGACTTACCCCTTGTGATATTTTAATATTTGACCGAAATGTGATAAAAATGCTGCACTTACCCCTTGTGATTTTTTTAGTATTTGGTCGAAATGTGATAAAAATGCTGGACTTACCCCTTGTGATTTTTTCAATATTTGACCGAATCTTGATAAAAATGCTGGACTTACCCCTTGTGATTTTTCAATATTTGACCGAAATGTGATAAAAACGCTAGACTTACCCCTTGTGATTTTTTCAATATTTGGTCGAAATGTGATAAAAATGCTGGACTAACCCCTTGTGATTTTTTAAATATTTGGTCGAAATGTGATAAAAATGCTGGACTTCCCCCTTGTGATTTTTTCAATATTTAGTCGAAATGTGATAAAAACGCTGGACTTACCCCTTGTGATTTTTTTAATATTTGGTCGAAATGTGATAAAAATGCTTGACTAACCCCTTGTGGTTTTTCAATATTTGACCGAAATTTGATAAAAATGCTGGACTAACCCATTGTGATTTTTTCAATATTGTTCGAAATGTGATAAAAATGCTGGACTTACCCCCTTGTGATTTTTTCAAAATTTAGTCGAAATGTGATAAAAATGCTAGACTTACCCCTTGTGATTTTTTTAATATTTGGTCGAAATGTGATAAAAATGCTTGACTAACCCCTTGTGATTTTTCAATATTTGACCGAAATGTGATAAAAACGCTGGACTTACCCCTTGTGATTTTTTCAATATTTAGTCGAAAAGTGATAAAAACGCTGGACTTACCCCTTGTGATTTTTTTCAATTTTTAGTCGAATTGTGATAAAAACGCTTGACTTACCCATTGTGATATTTTAATATTTGACCGAAATTTGACAAAAATGCAGGACTTACCCTTTCTAATTTTCTCAATACTTGGTCTAAATGTGATAAAACTGCTGGACTTACCCCTTGTGATTTTTTCAATATTTGACCGAAATTTGATAAAAATGCTGGACTTACCCCTTGTGATTTTTTCAATATTTGACCGAATCTTGATAAAAATGCTGGACTTACCCCTTGTGATTTTTTCAATATTTAGTCGAAATGTGATAAAAACGCTGGACTTACCCCTTGTGATTTTTTAAATATTTGGTCGAAATGTGATAAAAATGCTGGACTTACCCCTTGTGATTTTTTAAATATTTGGTCGAAATGTGATAAAAATGCTGGACTTACCCCTTGTGATTTTTTCAATATTTAGTCGAAATGTGATAAAAACGCTGGACTTACCCCTTGTGATTTTTTCAGTATTTAGTCGAAATGTGATAAAAATGCTGGACTAACCCCTTGTGATTTTTTTAATATTTGGTCGAAATGTGATAAAAATGCTGGACTTCCCCCTTGTGATTTTTTCAATATTTAGTCGAAATGTGATAAAAACGCTGGACTTACCCCTTGTGATTTTTTTAATATTTGGTCGAAATGTGATAAAAATGCTTGACTAACCCCTTGTGGTTTTTCAATATTTGACCGAAATGTGATCAAAACGCTGGACTTACCCCTTGTGATTTTTTAAATATTTGGTCGAAATGTGATAAAAATGCTGGACTTACCCCTTGTGATTTTTTAAATATTTGGTCGAAATGTGATAAAAATGCTGGACTTACCCCTTGTGATTTTTTCAGTATTTAGTCGAAATGTGATAAAAATGCTGGACTAACCCCTTGTGATTTTTTAAATATTTGGTCGAAATGTGATAAAAATGCTGGACTTCCCCCTTGTGATTTTTTCAATATTTAGTCGAAATGTGATAAAAACGCTGGACTTACCCCTTGTGATTTTTTTAATATTTGGTCGAAATGTGATAAAAATGCTTGACTAACCCCTTGTGGTTTTTCAATATTTGACCGAAATGTGATAAAAACGCTGGACTTACCCCTTGTGATTTTTTTAATATTTGGTCGAAATGTGATAAAAATGCTTGACTAACCCCTTGTGGTTTTTCAATATTTGACCGAAATGTGATCAAAACGCTGGACTTACCCCTTGTGATTTTTTAAATATTTGGTCGAAATGTGATAAAAATGCTGGACTTACCCCTTGTGATTTTTTAAATATTTGGTCGAAATGTGATAAAAATGCTGGACTTACCCCTTGTGATTTTTTCAGTATTTAGTCGAAATGTGATAAAAATGCTGGACTAACCCCTTGTGATTTTTTAAATATTTGGTCGAAATGTGATAAAAATGCTGGACTTCCCCCTTGTGATTTTTTCAATATTTAGTCGAAATGTGATAAAAACGCTGGACTTACCCCTTGTGATTTTTTTAATATTTGGTCGAAATGTGATAAAAATGCTTGACTAACCCCTTGTGGTTTTTCAATATTTGACCGAAATGTGATAAAAACGCTGGACTTACCCCTTGTGATTTTTTCAATATTTGACCGAAATTTGATAAAAATGCTGGACTAACCCATTGTGATTTTTTCAATATTGTTCGAAATGTGATAAAAATGCTGGACTTACCCCTTGTGATTTTTCAATATTTGACCAAAATGTGATAAAAACGCTAGACTTACCCCTTGTGATTTTTTCAATATTTAGTCGAAATGTGATAAAAATGCTGGACTAACCCCTTGTGATTTTTTAAATATTTGGTCGAAATGTGATAAAAATGCTGGACTTCCCCCTTGTGATTTTTTCAATATTTAGTCGAAATGTGATAAAAACGCTGGACTTACCCCTTGTGATTTTTTTAATATTTGGTCGAAATGTGATAAAAATGCTTGACTAACCCCTTGTGGTTTTTCAATATTTGACCGAAATTTGATAAAAATGCTGGACTAACCCATTGTGATTTTTTCAATATTGTTCGAAATGTGATAAAAATGCTGGACTTACCCCTTGTGATTTTTCAATATTTGACCAAAATGTGATAAAAACGCTGGACTTACCCCTTGTGATTTTTTCAATATTTGACCGAAATGTGATAAAAACGCTGGACTTACCCCTTGTGATTTTTTCAATATTTGACCGAAATGTGATAAAAACGCTGGACTTACCCCTTGTGATTTTTTCAATATTTAGTCGAAAAGTGATAAAAACGCTGGACTTACCCCTTGTGATTTTTTTCAATTTTTAGTCGAATTGTGATAAAAACGCTTGACTTACCCCTTGTGATATTTTAATATTTGACCGAAATTTGATAAAAATGCTGGACTTACCCCTTGTGATTTTTTCAATATTTGACCGAATCTTGATAAAAATGCTGGACTTACCCCTTGTGATTTTTTAAATATTTGGTCGAAATGTGATAAAAATGCTGGACTTACCCCTTGTGATTTTTTCAATATTTAGTCGAAATGTGATAAAAACGCTGGACTTACCCCTTGTGATTTTTTCAGTATTTAGTCGAAATGTGATAAAAATGCTGGACTAACCCCTTGTGATTTTTTAAAAATTTGGTCGAAATGTGATAAAAATGCTGGACTTACCCCTTGTGATTTTTTCAATATTTGACCGAATCTTGATAAAAATGCTGGACTTACCCCTTGTGATTTTTTCAATATTTAGTCGAAATGTGATAAAAACGCTGGACTTACCCCTTGTGATTTTTTAAATATTTGGTCGAAATGTGATAAAAATGCTGGACTTACCCTTTGTGATTTTTTCAATATTTAGTCGAAATGTGATAAAAACGCTGGACTTACCCCTTGTGATTTTTTAAATATTTGGTCGAAATGTGATAAAAATGCTGGACTTACCCCTTGTGATTTTTTCAATATTTGGTCGAAATGTGATAAAAATGCTGGACTTACCCCTTGTGATTTTTTCAATATTTGGTCGAAATGTGATAAAAATGCTGGACTTACCCCTTGTGATTTTTTAAATATTTGGTCGAAATGTGATAAAAATGCTGGACTTACCCCTTGTGATTTTTTCAATATTTAGTCGAAATGTGATAAAAACGCTGGACTTACCCCTTGTGATTTTTTCAATATTGTTCAAAATGTGATAAAAATGCTGGACTTACCCCTTGTGATTTTTTCAATATTTGACCGAAATTTGATAAAAATGCTGGACTAACCCCTTGTGATTTTTTCAATATTATTGTTCGAAATGTGATAAAAATGCTGGACTTACCCCTTGTGATTTTTTCAAAATTTAGTCGAAATGTGATAAAAATGCTGGACTTACCCCTTGTGATTTTTTTAATATTTGGTCGAAATGTGATAAAAATGCTTGACTAACCCCTTGTGGTTTTTCAATATTTGACCGAAATGTGATAAAAACTGCTGGACTTACCCCTTGTGATTTTTTCAATATTTGACCGAAATTTGATAAAAATGCTGGACTAACCCATTGTGATTTTTTCAATATTGTTCGAAATGTGATAAAAATGCTGGACTTACCCCTTGTGATTTTTTTAATATTTGGTCGAAATGTGATAAAAATGCTTGACTAACCCCTTGTGGTTTTTCAATATTTGACCGAAATGTGATAAAAACGCTGGACCTACCCCTTGTGATTTTTTCAATATTTAGTCGAAAAGTGATAAAAACGCTGGACTTACCCCTTGTGATTTTTTTTCAATTTTTAGTCGAATTGTGATAAAAACGCTTGACTTACCCCTTGTGATATTTTAATATTTGACCGAAATGTGACAAAAATGCAGGACTTACCCCTTGTGATTTTTTCAATATTTGACCGAATCTTGATAAAAATGCTGGACTTACCCCTTGTGATTTTTTCAATATTTAGTCGAAATGTGATAAAAACGCTGGACTTACCCCTTGTGATTTTTTAAATATTTGGTCGAAATGTGATAAAAATGCTGGACTTACCCCTTGTGATTTTTTCAATATTTAGTCGAAATGTGATAAAAACGCTGGACTTACCCCTTGTGATTTTTTCAGTATTTAGTCGAAATGTGATAAAAATGCTGGACTTACCCCTTGTGATTTTTTTAATATTTGGTCGAAATGTGATAAAAATGCTGGACTTACCCCTTGTGATTTTCAATATTTAGTCGAAATGTGATAAAAATGCTGCACTTACCCCTTGTGATTTTTTTAATATTTGGTCGAAATGTGATAAAAATGCAGGACTAACCCCTTGTGATTTTTTAAATATTTGGTCGAAATGTGATAAAAATGCTGGACTTACCCCTTGTGATTTTTTCAATATTTAGTCGAAATGTGATAAAAATGCTGGACTTACCCTTTGTGATTTTTTATATATTTGGTCGAAATGTGATAAAAATGCTGGACTTACCCCTTGTGATTTTTTTAATATTTGGTCGAAATGTGATATTACCCCTTGTGATTTTTTCAATATTTGGTCGAAATGTGATAAAAATGCTGGACTTACCCCTTGTGATTTTCAATATTTAGTCGAAATGTGATAAAAATGCTGCACTTACCCCTTGTGATTTTTTAAATATTTGGTCGAAATGTGATAAAAATGCAGGACTAACCCCTTGTAATTTTTTAAATATTTGGTCGAAATGTGATAAAAATGCTGGACTTACCCCTTGTGATTTTTTCAATATTTAGTCGAAATGTGGTAAAAATGCTGGACTTACCCCTTGTGATTTTTTATATATTTGGTCGAAATGTGATAAAAATGCTGGACTTAACCCTTGTGATTTTTTTAATATTTGGTCGAAATGTGATAAAACCGCTGGACACCCCTTGTGATTTTTTCAATATTTGACCGAATCTTGATAAAAATGCTGGACTTACCCCTTGTGATTTTTTCAATATTTGACCGAATCTTGATAAAAATGCTGGACTTACCCCTTGTGATTTTTTCAATATTTAGTCGAAATGTGATAAAAACGCTTGACTTACCCCTTGTGATTTTTTCAACATTTAGTCGAAATGTGATAAAAACGCTGGACTTACCCCTTGTGATTTTTTTAATATTTGGTCGAAATAAGATAAAAATGCTGGACTTACTCTTTGTGATTTTTCAATATTTAGTCGAAATGTGATAAAAATGCTGGACTTACCCCTTGTGATTTTTCAATATTTGACCGAAATGTGATAAAAACGCTGGACTTACCCCTTGTGATTTTTTCAATATTTAGTCGAAATGTGATAAAAATGCTGGACTAACCCCTTGTGCTTTTTTTAATATTTGGTCGAAATGTGATAAAAATGCTGGACTTCCCCCTTGTGATTTTTTCAATATTTAGTCGAAATGTGATAAAAACGCTGGACTTACCCCTTGTGATTTTTTTAATATTTGGTCGAAATGTGATAAAAATGCTTGACTAACCCCTTGTGGTTTTTCAATATTTGACCGAAATGTGATCAAAACGCTGGACTTACCCCTTGTGATTTTTTAAATATTTGGTCGAAATGTGATAAAAATGCTGGACTTACCCCTTGTGATTTTTTAAATATTTGGTCGAAATGTGATAAAAATGCTGGACTTACCCCTTGTGATTTTTTCAGTATTTAGTCGAAATGTGATAAAAATGCTGGACTAACCCCTTGTGATTTTTTAAATATTTGGTCGAAATGTGATAAAAATGCTGGACTTCCCCCTTGTGATTTTTTCAATATTTAGTCGAAATGTGATAAAAACGCTGGACTTACCCCTTGTGATTTTTTTAATATTTGGTCGAAATGTGATAAAAATGCTTGACTAACCCCTTGTGGTTTTTCAATATTTGACCGAAATGTGATAAAAACGCTGGACTTACCCCTTGTGATTTTTTCAATATTTGACCGAAATTTGATAAAAATGCTGGACTAACCCACTGTGATTTTTTCAATATTGTTCGAAAAGTGATAAAAATGCTGGACTTACCCCTTGTGATTTTTCAATATTTGACCAAAATGTGATAAAAACGCTAGACTTACCCCTTGTGATTTTTTCAATATTTAGTCGAAATGTGATAAAAATGCTGGACTAACCCCTTGTGATTTTTTAAATATTTGGTCGAAATGTGATAAAAATGCTGGACTTCCCCCTTGTGATTTTTTCAATATTTAGTCAAAATGTGATAAAAACGCTGGACTTACCCCTTGTGATTTTTTTAATATTTGGTCGAAATGTGATAAAAATGCTTGACTAACCCCTTGTGGTTTTTCAATATTTGACCGAAATTTGATAAAAATGCTGGACTAACCCATTGTGATTTTTTCAATATTGTTCGAAATGTGATAAAAATGCTGGACTTACCCCTTGTGATTTTTCAATATTTGACCAAAATGTGATAAAAACGCTGGACTTACCCCTTGTGATTTTTTCAATATTTGACCGAAATGTGATAAAAACGCTTGACTTACCCCTTGTGATTTTTTCAATATTTGACCGAAATGTGATAAAAACGCTGGACTTACCCCTTGTGATTTTTTCAATATTTAGTCGAAAAGTGATAAAAACGCTGGACTTACCCCTTGTGATTTTTTTCAATTTTTAGTCGAATTGTGATAAAAACGCTTGACTTACCCCTTGTGATATTTTAATATTTGACCGAAATTTGATAAAAATGCTGGACTTACCCCTTGTGATTTTTTCAATATTTGACCGAATCTTGATAAAAATGCTGGACTTACCCCTTGTGATTTTTTAAATATTTGGTCGAAATGTGATAAAAATGCTGGACTTACCCCTTGTGATTTTTTCAATATTTAGTCGAAATGTGATAAAAACGCTGGACTTACCCCTTGTGATTTTTTCAGTATTTAGTCGAAATGTGATAAAAATGCTGGACTAACCCCTTGTGATTTTTTAAAAATTTGGTCGAAATGTGATAAAAATGCTGGACTTACCCCTTGTGATTTTTTCAATATTTGACCGAATCTTGATAAAAATGCTGGACTTACCCCTTGTGATTTTTTCAATATTTAGTCGAAATGTGATAAAAACGCTGGACTTACCCCTTGTGATTTTTTAAATATTTGGTCGAAATGTGATAAAAATGCTGGACTTACCCTTTGTGATTTTTTCAATATTTAGTCGAAATGTGATAAAAACGCTGGACTTACCCCTTGTGATTTTTTAAATATTTGGTCGAAATGTGATAAAAATGCTGGACTTACCCCTTGTGATTTTTTCAATATTTGGTCGAAATGTGATAAAAATGCTGGACTTACCCCTTGTGATTTTTTCAATATTTGGTCGAAATGTGATAAAAATGCTGGACTTACCCCTTGTGATTTTTTAAATATTTGGTCGAAATGTGATAAAAATGCTGGACTTACCCCTTGTGATTTTTTCAATATTTAGTCGAAATGTGATAAAAACGCTGGACTTACCCCTTGTGATTTTTTCAATATTGTTCAAAATGTGATAAAAATGCTGGACTTACCCCTTGTGATTTTTTCAATATTTGACCGAAATTTGATAAAAATGCTGGACTAACCCCTTGTGATTTTTTCAATAATATTGTTCGAAATGTGATAAAAATGCTGGACTTACCCCTTGTGATTTTTTCAAAATTTAGTCGAAATGTGATAAAAATGCTGGACTTACCCCTTGTGATTTTTTAAATATTTGGTCGAAATGTGATAAAAATGCTGGACTTACCCCTTGTGATTTTTTCAATATTTGGTCGAAATGTGATAAAAATGCTGGACTTACCCCTTGTGATTTTTTCAATATTTGGTCGAAATGTGATAAAAATGCTGGACTTACCCCTTGTGATTTTTTAAATATTTGGTCGAAATGTGATAAAAATGCTGGACTTACCCCTTGTGATTTTTTCAATATTTAGTCGAAATGTGATAAAAACGCTGGACTTACCCCTTGTGATTTTTTCAATATTGTTCAAAATGTGATAAAAATGCTGGACTTACCCCTTGTGATTTTTTCAATATTTGACCGAAATTTGATAAAAATGCTGGACTAACCCCTTGTGATTTTTTCAATAATATTGTTCGAAATGTGATAAAAATGCTGGACTTACCCCTTGTGATTTTTTCAATATTTGGTCGAAATGTGATAAAAATGCTGGACTTACCCCTTGTGATTTTTTCAATATTTGGTCGAAATGTGATAAAAATGCTGGACTTACCCCTTGTGATTTTTTCAATATTTGGTCGAAATGTGATAAAAATGCTGGACTTACCCCTTGTGATTTTTTAAATATTTGGTCGAAATGTGATAAAAATGCTGGACTTACCCCTTGTGATTTTTTCAATATTTAGTCGAAATGTGATAAAAACGCTGGACTTACCCCTTGTGATTTTTTCAATATTGTTCAAAATGTGATAAAAATGCTGGACTTACCCCTTGTGATTTTTTCAATATTTGACCGAAATTTGATAAAAATGCTGGACTAACCCCTTGTGATTTTTTCAATAATATTGTTCGCAATGTGATAAAAATGCTGGACTTACCCCTTGTGATTTTTTCAAAATTTAGTCGAAATGTGATAAAAATGCTGGACTTACCCCTTGTGATTTTTTAAATATTTGGTCGAAATGTGATAAAAATGCTGGACTTACCCCTTGTGATTTTTTCAATATTTGGTCGAAATGTGATAAAAATGCTGGACTTACCCCTTGTGATTTTTTCAATATTTGGTCGAAATGTGATAAAAATGCTGGACTTACCCCTTGTGATTTTTTAAATATTTGGTCGAAATGTGATAAAAATGCTGGACTTACCCCTTGTGATTTTTTCAATATTTAGTCGAAATGTGATAAAAACGCTGGACTTACCCCTTGTGATTTTTTCAATATTGTTCAAAATGTGATAAAAATGCTGGACTTACCCCTTGTGATTTTTTCAATATTTGACCGAAATTTGATAAAAATGCTGGACTAACCCCTTGTGATTTTTTCAATAATATTGTTCGAAATGTGATAAAAATGCTGGACTTACCCCTTGTGATTTTTTCAAAATTTAGTCGAAATGTGATAAAAATGCTGGACTTACCCCTTGTGATTATTTTAATATTTGGTCGAAATGTGATAAAAATGCTTGACTAACCCCTTGTGGTTTTTCAATATTTGACCGAAATGTGATAAAAACTGCTGGACTTACCCCTTGTGATTTTTTCAATATTTGACCGAAATTTGATAAAAATGCTGGACTAACCCATTGTGATTTTTTCAATATTGTTCGAAATGTGATAAAAATGCTGGACTTACCCCCTTGTGATTTTTTTAATATTTGGTCGAAATGTGATAAAAATGCTTGACTAACCCCTTGTGGTTTTTCAATATTTGACCGAAATGTGATAAAAACGCTGGACCTACCCCTTGTGATTTTTTCAATATTTAGTCGAAAAGTGATAAAAACGCTGGACTTACCCCTTGTGATTTTTTTTCAATTTTTAGTCGAATTGTGATAAAAACGCTTGACTTACCCCTTGTGATATTTTAATATTTGACCGAAATTTGACAAAAATGCAGGACTTACCCCTTGTGATTTTTTCAATATTTGACCGAATCTTGATAAAAATGCTGGACTTACCCCTTGTGATTTTTTCAATATTTAGTCGAAATGTGATAAAAACGCTGGACTTACCCCTTGTGATTTTTTAAATATTTGGTCGAAATGTGATAAAAATGCTGGACTTACCCCTTGTGATTTTTTCAATATTTAGTCGAAATGTGATAAAAACGCTGGACTTACCCCTTGTGATTTTTTCAGTATTTAGTCGAAATGTGATAAAAATGCTGGACTTACCCCTTGTGATTTTTTTAATATTTGGTCGAAATGTGATAAAAATGCTGGACTTACCCCTTGTGATTTTCAATATTTAGTCGAAATGTGATAAAAATGCTGCACTTACCCCTTGTGATTTTTTTAATATTTGGTCGAAATGTGATAAAAATGCAGGACTAACCCCTTGTGATTTTTTAAATATTTGGTCGAAATGTGATAAAAATGCTGGACTTACCCCTTGTGATTTTTTCAATATTTAGTCGAAATGTGATAAAAATGCTGGACTTACCCTTTGTGATTTTTTATATATTTGGTCGAAATGTGATAAAAATGCTGGACTTACCCCTTGTGATTTTTTTAATATTTGGTCGAAATGTGATATTACCCCTTGTGATTTTTTCAATATTTGGTCGAAATGTGATAAAAATGCTGGACTTACCCCTTGTGATTTTCAATATTTAGTCGAAATGTGATAAAAATGCTGCACTTACCCCTTGTGATTTTTTAAATATTTGGTCGAAATGTGATAAAAATGCAGGACTAACCCCTTGTAATTTTTTAAATATTTGGTCGAAATGTGATAAAAATGCTGGACTTACCCCTTGTGATTTTTTCAATATTTAGTCGAAATGTGATAAAAATGCTGGACTTACCCCTTGTGATTTTTTATATATTTGGTCGAAATGTGATAAAAATGCTGGACTTAACCCTTGTGATTTTTTTAATATTTGGTCGAAATGTGATAAAACCGCTGGACACCCCTTGTGATTTTTTCAATATTTGACCGAATCTTGATAAAAATGCTGGACTTACCCCTTGTGATTTTTTCAATATTTGACCGAATCTTGATAAAAATGCTGGACTTACCCCTTGTGATTTTTTCAATATTTAGTCGAAATGTGATAAAAACGCTTGACTTACCCCTTGTGATTTTTTCAACATTTAGTCGAAATGTGATAAAAACGCTGGACTTACCCCTTGTGATTTTTTTAATATTTGGTCGAAATAAGATAAAAATGCTGGACTTACTCTTTGTGATTTTTCAATATTTAGTCGAAATGTGATAAAAATGCTGGACTTACCCCTTGTGATTTTTCAATATTTGACCGAAATGTGATAAAAACGCTGGACTTACCCCTTGTGATTTTTTCAATATTTAGTCGAAATGTGATAAAAATGCTGGACTAACCCCTTGTGATTTTTTAAATATTTGGTCGAAATGTGATAAAAATGCTGGACTTACCTCTTGTGATTTTTTCAATATTTAGTCGAAATGTGATAAAAACGCTGGACTTACCCCTTGTGATTTTTTCAATATTTAGTCGAAATGTGATAAAAATGCTGGACTAACCCCTTGTGATTTTTTCAATATTGTTCGAAATGTGATAAAAATGCTGGACTTACCCCTTGTGATTTTTTCAAAATTTAGTCGAAATGTGATAAAAATGCTTGACTAACCCCCTTGTGGTTTTTCAATATTTGACCGAAATGTGATAAAAACGCTGGACTTACCCCTTGTGATTTTTTCAATATTTAGTCGAAAAGTGATAAAAACGCTGGACTTACCCCTTGTGATTTTTTTTCAATTTTTAGTCGAATTGTGATAAAAACGCTTGACTTACACCTTGTGATATTTTAATATTTGACCGAAATTTGACAAAAATGCAGGACTTACCCTTTCTAATTTTCTCAATACTTGGTCTAAATGTGATAAAACTGCTGGACTTACCCCTTGTGATTTTTTCAATATTTGACCGAAATTTGATAAAAATGCTGGACTTACCCCTTGTGATTTTTTCAATATTTGACCGAATCTTGATAAAAATGCTGGACTTACCCCTTGTGATTTTTTCAATATTTAGTCGAAATGTGATAAAAACGCTGGACTTACCCCTTGTGATTTTTTCAATATTTAGTCGAAATGTGATAAAAATGCTGGACTTACCCCTTGTGATTTTTTCAATATTTGACCGAAATTTGATAAAAATGCTGGACTTACCCCTTGTGATTTTTTCAATATTTGACCGAATCTTGATAAAAATGCTGGACTTACCCCTTGTGATTTTTTCAATATTTAGTCGAAATGTGATAAAAACGCTGGACTTACCCCTTGTGATTTTTTCAATATTTGGTCGAAATGTGATAAAAATGCTGGACTTACCCCTTGTGATTTTTTTCAATATTTAGTCGAAATGTGATAAAAACGCTGGAATTACCCCTTGTGATTTTTTCAGTATTTAGTCGAAATGTGATAAAAATGCTGGACTTACCCCTTGTGATTTTTTTAATATTTGGTCGAAATGTGATAAAAATGCTGGACTTACCCCTTGTGATTTTCAATATTTAGTCGAAATGTGATAAAAACGCTGGACTTACCCCTTGTGATTTTTTCAATATTAGTCGAAATGTGATAAAAATGCTGGACTTACCCCTTGTGATTTTTTTAATATTTGGTCGAAATGTGATAAAAATGCTGGACTTACCCCTTGTGATTTTCAATATTTAGTCGAAATGTGATAAAAATGCTGCACTTACCCCTTGTGATTTTTTTAATATTTGGTCGAAATGTGATAAAAATGCAGGACTAACCCCTTGTGATTTTTTAAATATTTGGTCGAAATGTGATAAAAATGCTTGACTAACCCCTTGTGATTTTTTCAATATTTAGTCGAATCTTGCTAAAAATGCTGGACTTACCCCTTGTGATTTTTTAAATATTTGGTCGAAATGTGATAAAAATGCTGCCCCTTGTGATTTTTTAAACATTTAGTCGAAATGTGTTAAAAACGCTGGACTTACCCCTTGTGATTTTTTCAATATTTAGTCGAAATGTGATAAAAACGCTGGACTTACCCCTTGTGATTTTTTCAATATTTAGTTGAAATGTAATAAAAACGCTGGACTTACCCCTTGTGATTTTTCAATATTTGACCGAAATTTAATAAAAATGCTGGATTAACCCTTTTGTTTTTTTCAATATTTTGACCGAAATTTGACAAAAATGCTGGACTTACCCCTTGTGATCTGTTTAATAGTTGACCGAAATGTGATAAAAATGCTGGACTAACCCCTCGTGTTTTTTTCAATATTTGACCGAAATTTGACAAAAACGCTGGACTTACCCCTTGTGATTTTTTCAATATTTGACCGAAATTTGATAAAAATGCTGGACTAACCCTTGTGATTTTTTCAATATTTGACCGAAATTTGATAAAAATGCTGGACTAACCCTTGTGATTTTTTCAATATTTGCCCGAAATTTGAAAAAAATGCTGGACTTACCTATTGTGATTTTTTCAGTATTTGACCGAAATGTGATAAAAATGCTGGACTAACCCTTGTGATTTTTGCAATATTTGACCGAAATTTGATAAAAATGCTGGACTTACCTATTGTGATTTTTTCAGTATTTGACCGAAGTTTGATAAAAATGCTGGACTTACCCTTTGTAATTTTGTCAATGGTTTCCCATAATTTGTCAAAAATGCTGGACGTATATCCTCTTCTGATTTTGTTCAATGTTTTTGCCGAAATTTGATAGAAATGCTGGACTTACCCCTTGTGAATTTTTCAATGTTTTGCCGAAATGTCGTAAAAATGCTGGACTTACCCCTTTTGGCTTTTTTGTTTATAAAGGTGTTGGCCTAAACTTGTTAAAAATACAAGACTTACCCCGATGTGATTCTTTAAAATTTTCACCCAAATTTACTAAAAATACTAAACTTAACCCCTTGTAATTATGTCCACAGTTGCCAAAATAAAAATGAAAATGCCGACTTACCCCTCTTGTGATTATTAATTTTGGGGTCCAAATTGTTTTATTAAAATGCTGGACTAACCTATGTGATTGTATGTAAAACCCGGTCTAAATACTTTGGTATATAGTTGTTAAAGTTTAATAAAGTTAGAGTAAATTTGTGCAAAGAGTTAGTCAGAGTGACGACCAGGCATTCAGGGGACTCAAAGTCTGATCGAAACCAGCGTGGTGATCACCCATTAGAACCCTTAAGGGACTTGCCAGTCCCGGTCCCTCCTTTACTCTCCCACACGGATTTTTTTCCTCCACACCTAATTTGGGGATAGACATGACGGACCCCAATCCATTACTGGTGCAAGCAGTAAAAGTCATGTCCCTCTTGGTACGGGCGGGATTCGAACCGGTGTCCCAGCTCTGGATTGCACGCAATTGAACTATCCAGTACACCGTGTCGCCACAGTGCCCGCTGGTGTTTGGAGATGATTTTTATACTACTTATATAATTCACTCACTACGTCAAAGCAAAATAGATTAAAGTGACAGCAGCGGGAATTGAACCCGGGTCTCGTGGCTCTCAGCCACTACGTTATTCATGTAGCTACATGGATAAGCTTGAAAGGGTACAGGGTGTTGGTGCTTCTTGTCATTTAGAAAGTATGGAGTATTTTTATTTTCATCAATCTATACGTTTTTTTCTTCTCACCAACTTCCTTTACGATGTTTTTTTTTTTTAACAACGTTTTGTCGCAGTAACAGGAAGCTTAGATACTTCTAACGTTTTTCCGCAATATCAAAGTGGAAAAGTCCCTTTTTTCCCCAGAATTTGTAATTGCTTTGTAAATTGCCAACAAGTTCACATGGTCGTCCTGATATTCGTCGCAGAATTTCCTTGTTGACTTTGTGAAAGGTTGTGCTATATCAATTAGTTGAAGTTTTGCCAGTGGCATGGTTGACGCGGGGGGCGGGGCACCAGAATGAACCTTTATCATGATGTGGTTAGCTTGATTCTACTCCATTCCAACTCATTCCGAACTGATGCTGGATGAAATAATATTCAAGTGCCTTGCGCAATGAATGTTAGCATTCATTAATTTTATTGGAAACAAAACATTACAAAGATGATTATAGGCGAGATAAAGGTCTAATAGCAACAACAGCGTGTTCATTAACAAGGCTCACTTTTCGTAGAACACACCACTCTTAGTTTGTTCCTTCAAGTTGCGTTGTCTTAATAAAGACATGACACTCTGGTTGATAGAGTTAAGAAAGGGTTTGCCATTAACGTTTTGTTGTGACTACAATCCCGGCCATATCTTGTTGGGCCCCCCCCCCCCCCTCCCCCTCCCTGCCCCCTTTCATTGTTGGTTCCAATTGGCGGTCTTCTTCTGCGTTACAGTGAACATTGACTTGAGCGAGTAGGAAGTGGACATGGAATGGTTTTTATATAACCTTATGAATGAATGGCCAAAGCCGAGATCGTAGCCATTAAGATCAGTTAGCTTATCATTGCAATAGTCCGTCAATATTTTCACTGTATAGGATGCGTTCGTTTAGCTTCCCTGGGTCGACCCCGGTGTGTGGCGTGTTTTTTTTTCCAGGACAAACGTGTGCAGATAATTACCCACGTTCGTCCTGGAAAAAAACCCGCCACACATCGGGGTCGACCCCGGGAAGCAAAACGAACGCACCCATAGTCAATATTTCAAAGGAAACATGGATGCTTTTCAACACTGAAGAACATGTAGCCAGCTACAGTTTAGTTTCGTTTATGGTGCCTAAACTAACAAGCCTATGTTTACTACGTGACCATTTAAGTCCATAACAACTGAAACGTTCACAATTGGCAAAACGTGAAGTGGTTATTTTTGAACAAATTAATGCAGCATTCCGGGTCGTCCAGTCCTCAACGCCTATTCTCACTAAATCCATACATACGTTGTGTGCAATTCAAGTTGTACACTTGCCTGCCCACACAGACAACCTAAACCGCCACGCCCATCCCACACAAATCTATGATCATGGAACGAACTCACTCGGTCTTGTATGAACTGTATGTTCGAGTTATTAAAGGTAAAACCATTTTTTGAGCTGTATAAAAACCTTGAACATGTAACTTTTTTGGTAAGACTGTTATAGGCAGTGGACACTATTGGTAATTACTCAAAATATTTATTAGCATAAAACCTTACTTGGTAACGAGTAATGGGGAGAGGTTGGTAATATAAAACACTGTGAGAAACGGCTCCCTCTGAAGTGACGTAGTTTTCGAGAAAGAAGTAATTTTCCACGAATTTGATTTCGAGACCTCAGAATTAGATGAGGTCTCGAAATCAACTTGCATCTGAAAGCACACAACTTCGTGTGACAAGGTTGTTGTTTTTTTTTCTTTATTATCTCGCAACTTCGACGACCAATTGAGCTCAAATTTTCACAGGTTTGTTGTTTTATGTATATGTTGAGATACACCAAGTGAGAAGACTGGTCTTTGACAACTACCAATTAGTGTCCACTGTCTTTAAAGTTAGAACAATATTAAACACACATTAATTGAAACACGGAACCAGCATCAGCATTAATTTGACTTTATTATTGCATTTGCTGGCACTCCCAAGTAAAGGAAGACAATTTTATAAAAATATTGAATGTAAATACAAAACAATATTATTTAACATTACTTACTCTACCAGAAACTGTACACTGAAACATGATGTTTATAACGTCCCTTAGAGTCCAGCAGCCGATTTCACGAAAGGCTTGGGTTAATCCAATCTCGAGTTAGGACGAGTAACCCGTCCCAAGTTATGTTGGGTTTAATGCGGCCTACGCGTTTGAATACGGAATGTATAACTCATCTTAAAGGGTGCATGTACTTCTTGTATGACAAAAAACACAGATTTACACTAAACTTACACAGTTTGAAGATAATGACGTCAGAAAGCTTCCCTGAAAATATTACGTGATAAGGTGCTGTAGTTTTTGTGAAATGAGTAAAATAATGTCATGAAAATAATTTTCGTCTCATGAAACGAAAATTATTTTAAGCATTAACAAACGTATTTTCATGACATTGTTTAACTCATTTCTCCAAAACTACAGCACCTCAGTAAGTAATATTTGAAGGGAAGCTTTCCACTATCATTATCTTCAAACCCTGTCACTTTAATTTAAAGCTATCTACATTTTGAAAAAGTACAAAAATCCTTTAAGTCCTAAGATTAATCCTAAGTTGGGAAGAGTTTGGTGAAGTCGACGGCAGGAGTCTCTTTTCGCTTATCTGAAAATTAAGGGAACAATCACCGGCATAAGAGTTGGAACATCAATCATAAGAGCCCAATTCCATAAAGCCTGTAAGCACAAAACCTTGCTAAACACAGAGTAGTATTTCTATATCAGAATCGGGTTACCAGCCAAAATTTCAATAAGTTTGCTTTGATGTGGCTGGTGCCCGACTCAAAGTTTGCTTAGCAAAGAAATTTGTCAAACAGTATTTTCTGCTTAACAGTGAAATTGGGCTCAGAGCCCATGTTCATGAAGCAGCTTCAGCACAAAAAGTATCTCTGCACAACAAAATTATGCTTACCAGACTAAGGTTACCAACCAAACTACCAATGTCAGATGTACAATCTGTGACTGGTGTCCTGCTCATTTCTGCTAAACAAAGTATATTGTTAAGCAACATTTTCTGCTTAACGGGAAGGTACACGTTTGGTAATTACTCAAAACAAATATTCACTTAAAAACTGACTTGGTAACGAGCATTGGAGAGCTTTTGATAGTATAAAATATTATGGGAAACGACTCCCTCTGCGGTAATGTAGTTTTTGAGAAAGAGGTAATTTCTCACTAAATTAATAAAAGACTTCTAGCTAGAAGTCTTTTATTCCCATCTGAAAGCACACAAATTCGTCCAACAAGGGTGTTTTTCTTTCATCATTTTCACGCAACTTTGATGACCGATTGAGCCCAAATTTTCACAGGCTTGTTATTTGATGCATATGATGGGATTCACCAAGTGAGAAGACTGGTCTTTGACAATTACCAAACGTGTACCTTCCTTTTAAGCAGCTACTATACAGCTGTTACTATACAGCGAATTGTGTACAAACTTCTTTATGATAGCGCCCCTGTTAATTTCCCATTTGGGGCTCAGTGTCTCATGTGGATCGATTTGTCTGTGACATCAAAGTTATATATAACATTAAAAACACAAAATGTAAAAAAAAGCTTCGTTAAAACCTAATAGCCAATTTACAAATTTTAAAATTATAATACAAATAAAATACACCAATTAGATTGTAATTTTTAAAAAAGCAGTCCATGTCAAGTTCATTATAAGCAATATACATTAATGAAAGGGGGCATTAACTAAATGTACAGCAACACAAAAACAAGATTTGATTATAAAGGTGTTGAGTTCAATCCTTGATAACCTGTGGCCAATTTCATAGAGCTGCTTAAGCAAAAAAATTGCTAAAGCACGAAAATAGCTCGCTTATTTTACACATGTTACTGGCCAAAATTTCATGCTATGTACATTATTAGTTATGACTAGTATTTAGCTGTTGTTTACTTAGCATAACAATTGAGTGGAGTCTTGGCCGGTAATCTGATTTTACTAAGCAATGAATTTTTTGCTTAAGCAAAATTTTTTGCTTAAGCAAGATTTGTTGCTTAAGCAGCTGTATGAAATTGGGCCCTGCTTGTTGTAAGCGTGTAATTCCATGCTACCGTAAGCGCCGATTATTTGCTTTCAGTAAGCGGAGCCTGAAGTTTCACCCAGCTCTCCCAGTCGCTAGTCACTACCAGTCCTCGGTCGATGTGAGTAGTATAAAAAGGAAATCAAAATAAAAATCGAATCCATTTTCTTTAAAATAAAATTAAAATAATATTGTGAGAAATTAAGCTGATACTTATATAAAATCTACTTAGTTTGGCAAGCTTAAGCTTTTTGTACATAGACATCCACCAAACATTGTGTCTTATCTTGATTCAAAGAGAGTTGTTAACAATGTTTTGCTGACATTACAGCGATATACCTTAGTTAATAGATTCATGCAGATGCTCAACTTGGCAGTAATTCTGCAAGCATTTCAAATAATAAAATGTACATTATGCTTTTTATAAAACATCATTTTATAAAACAAAAATAAATTTGCGTTTATTTATTTATTATTAATTTACTTTATTTTTTTTATTTATTTGTTTATTGAAATGCATTTGAATGTTTCAAAATGTACATCTATGTTCCTGTTAAAACATCGTTGTATAAAACCGGTAATAAAATGTTGTGTTTATTTATTTATTATTAATATTTTATTGTTTTATTTTATTTATTTATATATAACAAAGAAGTAGGCAATAATTTGGTTTTATCTAAGTATTCATCTGTTTGATGTTATTTGTATTTTTGTTTTCAGTTGCCGTAGACTATCCTTCGATTTCATCATCCACGCTCATCTGAAAGTCAGATGTATGAGCTGATCGATTATCCGTTGGACTATCAATTGTATCATCGAAGTCGTTTAGGTTGGCGTCTTCGAGATCGAGATCCGTCTGAAGACCGGAGTCACTACGCTCTGTGATCTGGCTTTTCCGGGTGTTGTAAGCGCCCTCTGGCACTGCGGCAGGGCCATTCAGACCTCCGTTGACGTTCTGTTTATTCTTCTCTCGCTGGATTGTGAGCCTGCGTTCAGCTCGGCGTTTGGCGCGGCTTCTCCTGAAAAGGGAAAAGTGATTTAATTGAACTACAGTAGGTTTACGGTTTGTGTTTTCACTCAATTGAATAATAATTGAGCAGAAGAGAGAATAGACCATTGATCTCCATTATACAGTATAATGGAGATCAATGGAATAGACCTAATGCACATAAAGTCAATTCGGTAGGGCGCCCTCACCTAGAGGTCACAAAGGAGGTTGTTTATAGGGTGCCTGCAGGCGAGTGTTTGGAAGTTTCCGTGGTGATCGTTTGATTTTGATTCAAATTAGAATTCAACTTTTAAAAACCGCGGTGCCCATAAAAACAACAATCATCCAATGGCGAATTGAGACAGTACCCATTTCCACCGTCATCATGGGCCTATAACTTCATAAAGCCCGTAAGCACACATCTTGCTAAGCACAAATTGCTTAGCAGAAATAGGTTACCAGAGTGTTTATTAAGGTTTATATTATGATAGCACCAATGTCCCACACATTTCTAGCTCATTAAAGACATTTGTTAAGCAACATTTTCTGCTAAACAGCTCTGTGATATTTGGGTAAGATGTCACTAACGTAAAATTGTTATGTCCAATATTAAAGAATTTAATAAGTTTAACAGGACAAATAATAGAAAAACTAGTTTATTTGTGAGTTCAAAATATACACGGTAGACCTACCTTTAACTCAGTGATTTTGAAAAGCAAAGCCCAACCCAGAAAAATTCAACAATGGCGACTGGGTGCACGGTTAATGAAGTGCGTCTAGCCAGGCATTCCTCCCTTTGTGTTTGTTTCTTTATTCATGGATTTATAAAGGTTTTTTTTTCTTTTCTTTTTTTATTTCTACGGGGAATCGTTTTTAGTGTGTGGACAACTGATCACATTTACACCTGGGGCTTTTCAATCTTGGGTATTTTTCGATCATGGGTTTAGAATTTAAACTAAACCATGGTTATGCAAATGATGGTTACTGAAGCCGCAAGGGTAGACTACTTTATCATAAGTTTATTTTTTTTTTATTTTATTTTTTTTTTTTTTTTGTGGGGGGGGGGGGGGGGGTTGAACATTCGATCCAACATTTTCTGGGTCCATTTCATGGAGCTACTTAAGCACAAAAAGTAGCAAAGCATAACACCTAATGCGCTCACCAGAAGATACCACTTGCCGTGTACAAGGTACATTTGAGACTTGTATTTGTTTATCCTGCTCTTTTCTGCTTAGCATGATTCTTGTTTCCTGCTTAAGCAACTCTTGGACCCTGGTTATCAGAATGATCTGGATGTATGTCTTTGTGAACCTTTTTTCCCCAAAACAATCTTTGCAAATGTTTTTTTTTTTTTTTTTTATAATACGCAACAACAATCACCACAAACTGATTTATATTCTAGATAAAAGGCATCAGACCATTTTGTTCCAAGCCTAGAGTTAGGGTAAAATGTTTTTGAAAGTTTTGTCATGCCTTTTCTCATATATGGCGACTGACTGTTCAAATTGTGTTAAACTCGTCTAAAGTACTGGAAACAAACAAACTTTGTCCTTGTTGGTCATGATTTTGTGCCAACTAAGAATGATGGCAAACCGTTCGGGGAGAGTTCAATTTCAAGTCCGCAAAATGTCTATAACATTATTACCAATTATCACATACAATGACTGATGATTTGCGTATGTGCAACCTTTAAGTTAAGTGACTGACAGGTCTTCAAAACAAGTTCTCAACAAAAACCTTTGATAGACTTTCCCTGAAACCCCATTTTTGATGAGGTTTTCTTGACACTATTGAATACAGGCTTTAAGCCCCCTACTCCCCAAACGGTAAACGTACATAGCGCCGATGTAAAAACATTCTCTTTGACAGGCTGGAAATTTCAATTCCGCCGGGTATACAAAAATGCAGGACAATTGGGAAAGTAGGCAATGTTGTACTTTAGAAGGGTGTTTCAGCAGGTTATTCCACTCTTGTTTTCCACCATTGCGTGTGAGATTGCGTGTGTTAATTAACAATAATAAAAAAAATACCAGAATCCAGTTAACTAAGGAGTGCGAGCCAGACTAATTTGTACCCGTCCAGCCTCCCTTTGGCTATTATAAGATCAAGAGTGAATGACAGACGAACATTGCTGCAATAATTTTTGTAGCATTGTAAATTGTCAGATGTTGTTGACTGTTTTTTTAAGCTCAAAACTCATTAACTTCGTGAACGTGAAACTTGTTTTATACAAACTGACCATTTTGGGAGGCTAGGTGCAGCATTCATACTAAGTGAACTTTAATATACGCAGTTCTGAGAATGGACTAATCTAGTAAGTTTGCTGCCACCTAGCGTCTCATGAAAACTCCACTTTTCTGGGGAAAGTATTTATAGTTGAAAAGCTGTCGAGTTTTTGGAAATATGACGCCGTTTCAATATTGTTTCAAAACTACAGCACATCAGCAAGTATTTTTTAAGGGAGGCTTTCTGTTATTCTTACCTTCAATCTGTTAAAGTTTAATGTAAATCTGTGGACATTGTAAACATAAAAGTACCCAGACCCTTTAAAATTGGGCTAACTTAAAGTTGATTTTTCAGGCCTACCTTGTTACCAGCCAACAGGAAAGTGCGAAGAAAATGAAAACGGCTGCAATACCACCGATACACGCCAGCGATAATGATGCTACATCTGGAGAAACGAAACAAAATTAAACTTGGTCAAAGCGTTCATTGTATTGCTATAATGTAATTTTGTAAATCATCATTGGACTGCTGCTTGACAAAAATTGGAAATCTTTACATGATTGCGGTTTTGGGAAAAAAAAACTTTCATTATCTACTGCTACTGGTTTCACTCTAGCTGGTTCAAGATAAGCAGAATTTGAAATGTTTAAAACTCTGTTCTTACTCTCTGTGAATCAATAAAAGGTACAACATTGGCAATTTTGTCACTTCTGCACCTGATGTTCATTACTTTGTTCAATTTATCTTTATTCGATCCCAAAGAGGGTATAGTTCAAATAATTCGCATACAGTAACACCAGTTAAAACAGACAAGGGCTGTTATACAATCTCTTTTTTTGGTTCACAACATTTCTTCTGTTGCAGAACTCAAGATATTTGAATCAAGATAATGTATAGTTATAATAATTTGGGGGGCTAATCGTCCTTACTCGTAGCTAGAGCTGAATTGCGAAGGACGCGGCTACAACGTGTTCGAGAAGCAGGCATGCAAGGGGGCCTTTGGCTGCCAGCCACATCAACCCATTATGACCACGGAGCACAGCCAAGACCGAAAGTGTTTAATTTTTTTCCTGAAGGAGGAAAACCGGATAGTCTGGAAAACCCTCGTGGCACAGCAGAGAACCAACGCACAACTAAACTTACATGGCCCCGACCGGGAATCGAACCGGGGTCACCTTCTGGTAAGAGGCGAGCGCTTTACGCACAAGCCAACCGCGCCACCAAAGTATTTCATACTTCAGTCTGGGTACCTTGTACATTGCACTTGGTCGGAAAAATGCCCGTTTCAATTTCCAAGTACCATTCATAGTAGACAGTTCCTGGGTAACCTTGCAGTCTGTGCGATGTCCAACAATTGAAAATTGAAAATCTTCTTGATATTATAGTGGCCTTCATTTTGTCAAAACCACTCACAAACTCTCTTATAAGCTCTAAAGTGAAAAACAAAAATCCCACGTTTTCTCCCGGGTATTTTTTAAGGTGTACACCCCTCGTGACACACCATAAATGTATCACTGTGTGTGGGAGACTACACACAAGTAAAATACCTAATACGTATTGTACTGTGATTCACATTTAAATCCCCTCCCCGTAGTTTTCCTCCCGAGTATTCTTTAAGCTGGGCACCCCCTCGTGACGCACCACGATTCTTTTATAACATCAGATTTACAACAAAAACCTCCCAAAATATTTTTTTAATAATCGTTCAGCCGATCGAGTCAGAAGACCTCAAATTCAAGCTTAAAACTGAATCCATTGTGAAGTGGTTTTCTGTGTCAGAGCTTCACACTTTTTTTAAGTTTCAAAATACAATGCATGTTTTTGGCTATTGTTGAAACTTAAAAAAAAAGTACGTTATGTTAACCTTGACTGACTGCCTATGACGATCTGAATATAATGTGTTATAATACCAATTTGATGCTTGTTTCAACATTATTTCACACTTTTGGGCCGTCAAACAAAGGCGGGAATGTTTATGGAACTTGTGCTTCATGTAATTCACATTAAAGGCTGGTACAACTTTTGGTTCAACGTTCACAGATTTGCACTTATTCTAGAAGAATGTGGTTCATGTGGAAACTTCCCTTGACACACTTTGCTTAAAATTATACGGTAAAACATGGGGTGTTTGGGGGTGTGTGTGGGGGGGGGGGGGTATCGTAAATTGTTGAGCATTGGTAGTGTACGTGAAGCATAACAACGAGGAGGAAATGTCATGGATACTTGTGCACGTAACCACAACGTTAAACAACAATATTATGATAGCTATTGAAAAAGAAATTTACAAAAAATCATTTTGATATTTTGCCCTTTATTTATCATAGGCGTCTATCGACTGAAACCACCGTCACGCATTGATGTGTATTTTGAGAAACTGAAAAGAAAAAAAATGTAGCATAAAGGTGTCACGGTGTGGACGCTGCGTGACAATGATACGGTACTGTGGTTTTTTTTTCTGGGTCAGGTGCTCTGGATGAAACTTTCAAGTTTGCCAACAATATCCAAAACTGTTAATAAGTCTACAGATTTCTATGTGTAACAGCCCAGTTTGAAAACCAAGCATTTGACCTTTAAGTAAGAATAATTAAAGCTGTTGTCACCAGGTGGGTGTACATGATTGGTAAATGTCAAAGACTAGCCTTCACAATTGGTGTTTCTCGACATATGCATAAAATAACAAACCTGTGAAAATTTGAGCTCAATCGGTCATCGAACTTGCGAGATAAGAATGAAAGAAAAAACACCCTTGTCACACCAAGTTGTGTGCGTTTAGATGGTTGATTTCGAGACCGTCTTGAAATCAAATTCGAATTTCTTCTTTCTCGAAAACTATGGCACTTCAGAGAGAGCCGTTTCTCAGAATGTTTTATACCATCAACCTCTCCCCATTACTCGTAACCAAGAAAGGTTTTATGCTAATAATTATTTTGAGTATTTTAATCAGCCACTTCGGAGTTCCAGCTGCGCATGTCTGTTACTGCTGACAACGCATGTTGTCTATCTCCAATAACCTTTTGACAATAATACCAGCGGGTATTGTCAAAAGGTTACGGGAGATAGGCAAAATCCGTTGTCAGCAGCAACAGGCATTCCGAAATGGCTTATTACCAATAGTATCCACTGCCTTTAACTTTTGGTAACACCACTGTAGGGCACACATTTCATTGGGTTCTTAGCGCAACATTAATATTTGTAGTGGGGAGTTAATGATATTATAAAACATTGTGAGAAACCGCTCCCTCTGAAGTAAAGTAGTTTTTGAGAAAGAAGTAGTGTCTCACATAAATATTTGAATATGATTTCGAGACCTCAGAATTAGATTTTGAGGTCCCGAAATCAAGCATCTGAAAGCACACAACTTCGTGTGACAAGGGTGTTTTTTCTTCCATAATTATCTCGCAACTTTGACGACCAACTGAGTTCAAATTTTCACAGGTTTGTTATTTTGTGCATATGTTGAGATACACAAAGTGAGAAGACTGGTCTTTGACAATTACCAAAGGTGCCCAGTGTCTGTAAACCATACCTTTCATTGATTCAAAGAATGTATACTTGAACGAGTAGTGAGAGATTTTTAGAAAATAGTGTTACTTATCGAAAGCAGTGCTGGATAGTTTATCTTTGTCAAAGCATTTCAATAACAAGTCTACTAAATCTGGGTCACAACATGAAGCAGCAGAGTGAGCATTCTCTACGCCGTCCACAAAGTTGGTATCCCTGTGGCACCGTAGACTTTAAACCAATACGTTCAGCATTGTTCTGATTCACAAGCTTCCAGCCACAGAAGGAAAAAGAAAACAGGCCGGTGCTATAATGCTTTCAATACCAAACTGTCGGTTCTCATGACTAGTGAGTCACTTTTTTGCCGCTTCACTATGAGAACATAATCTTCGGTGAAATAAGGACTTCATGAATGTTGGCATAATAGCCGTCGGCTGCGGTCTCTGTGTTTGATCTTAAATGGATTGTATTTAGAAACCATTGTCTGTTTTAATCCTAAAATTGTACAGATAACCCATAAAACTTACCTGTCAACCAATTTCATTTTCAAAAAAGTGGTCGCGTTTTTGAGATATTGTCGAAAATCTTGAGCTGATTTACCCACGCATAAAAGAATAATTTGGAAAGAGAATTCACATTCTAAGAAACGTTACTGTCAGTAACACTTCTCAGATTCAAGTTTTTTGGGGAAAAGTGATATTTTTTCCAGTAAAGGCCCGGTCACACAGGCCCCGATAACGAGAACGAAAACGATAACGATAAAAATGCACGCTCTCGATTGGTTGAATGAGCGTGGGCGTATTCTACGTGGAGCAATTCAACCAATCGCGAGCGTGCATTTTTATCGTTCTCGTTTTCGTTCTCGTTATCGGGGCCTGTGTGACCGGGCCTTAACGCAGCGTTTCAAAGTGAAAAGTTTTCAAAGTGCATTAAATACTATCATAAAAAGGGCTGCTGATTGCTACTTAATAAGTTAGTAGTGCCATTCTTCTTCAGAGTCAACCACACAAAACGATAGGCCTATACAAATCCTTTAATTGATTTGGGTACTTTTTGTAACACAAAACACAATGTCCACAGATTTACATCAAACTTACACCACTTGAAGATAATGATAGTAGAAAGTGTACCTTAATATAATTAGTTGCTGAGGTGCTGTAGTTTTTGAGAAATGAGTAAAACAATGTCATGAAAATACGTTTTTACATGCCAAAATAATTTTCGTCTCATGATCACTGAGACGAAAATTATTTTCATGACACTGTTTTACTCATTTTTCTCAAAAACTACAGCACCTCAGCAAGTAATAAAAAAATATTTTAAGGGAACATTTCTACCATCATTATCTTCAAACTGTGAAAGTTTAATGTAAATCTGTAGACATTGTGGTTTTTTTTTTTGGTTCTACAAAAAGTACATAGACCCTTTAAAGCACAATCTAAAAAGCGATCTGCTTCGAAATTTGATGATGGAGTCCTAGCCGTACCTTATTAATTTGTATCCGTGTTTGAATTAAAACACTTGAATACATTATAAACGGAACAGGTTTGGACGAGTAACTTGAGATAAGACTCGCACTCTTTGTAAAATCCACCCCAGAATATCCACAAAAAAACAAAAACAAGAAAAGCGCCCTCACCGATTCGACAGATGTCATCAGTCTCTGTCCATACGCCGTCCTCCTGACATATTCTGGTCGTAGATCCCACCGCGAAATGGCCTAAGCTACACGTGTACTGGACAGTTTGACCCGTCGTAAACACTAGAGTGTCACCCCCATCGTGGGTCGTACCAAACTTCGTTGGAGGCGCTTGGCATCCCTCCCCGGATACCATGGAAACTGCTCCTGTGTTAAAGGAAATTAAAATGATTTAGAGTTAAAGACACTGGACACTATTGATAATTGCCAAAGACCAGTCTTCTCACTTGGTGTATCTCAATATATGCATTAAATAACAAACCTGTGAAAATTTGAGCTCAATCGGACGTCGATCTTGCGAGATAATAATGAAAGAAAAAAACCTTGTCACACGAAGTTGTGTGCTTTCATAATGCCTGATTTCGATACCTCAAATTCTAAATCTAAGGTTTCGAAATCAAATTCCCGAAAACTACACTACTTCAAATGGAGTTGTTTCTTACAACGTTTTATACCATCAACCTCTCCCCATTAATCGTTACCAAATAATTTTTTTGAGTAATTACCAATAGTGTCCACTGCCTTCAAACAAAGACAAAATTGGCTAGAGTGGGACTCGAACAAACGACCTCCGGATTTAACGTGCCGTTGTGGCAGGAGATTCTGTACCCCCGGAAATTCGGTTCCTAAAGCAGTAGCAGTATATAGCTGTAACCAAAGTCGTTTAGACGTTGATCTATTGAATATTAAAGACAGTGGACACTACTGGTAATTGTCAAAAGATAGTCTTCACAGTTGGTGTGTCTCAACATGTGCATAAAATAAACCTGTGAAAATTTGAGCTCAATCGGTCATCGAAGTTGCGAGATATTAATGAAAGAAAATACAGCCTTGTCACACCATAGTCACACGAAGTTGTGTGCTTTCAGATGCCTGATTTCGATACTTCAAATTCTAAACTTGAGGTCTCGAAATCAAATTTGTGGAAAATTACTTTTGTTTCGAAAACTACGTCACTTCAGATGGAGCTGTTTCACACAATGTTTTATACTATCAACCTCTCCCCATTACTCGTTACCAAGAAAGGTTTTATGATAATAATTATTATGAGTAATTTACCAAATGTGTCCACTGCCTTTAAAACCCAATTGGGGATTAGAATATTGACGTTTAACGATCTGCCTCTTTAAAGGTTTTTGAGTTGGATTTTGTTGGTTTGTTTGATGGTGTGTTGGGTGTTTGGTAGTTGTTGTATTTTTTCCCACTTTTTGTGTGTGTGGTATTTTGTCTGGCTGCATTTGCAGAGAATACAAAAAAAAAATGCCTGTTCTGCTATGTAATGTATTTTGTGCAATTTTAGCTTTTTAGTGAAGGAAGATCATTTGCAAAGACTTTGTCCATGTTGTGAAGACTATAAATAAACCTACATCTAGCTATGTCAAGCGACTGTGTACGTACATACTGAAATACAACTCCTGCACCTGCTTGTATTTCAAACTACAAAATGGCTTGTTGAGGGTACGCATCCAAACTCACTCAGATAAATGCTATAATTTGCCAAGATCTTCAGTTGTTTTAATTTTTTTAAAGAAAGAAAGTGCAATAACCTCACCTGCAAGTGTCAGCAAAAGGAATCTGTGGAACATCGCCATCGCTTTCTGGCTCTTTCTGTCTGTTGAAGTATGGGTTCTAGTGTTCCGTGCGTGTATACCCTGAAAGCTTACACACCCTACGGCGTTTTGGAACCAACGTTCCCGGCAAAGTCTTACGTTCCGCGGGTACCCAGAAAACTCTCACACCCTACGGCGTTTTAGGACCAACTTTCCCGGCAACGTCGGAAGGTGCTGTCTCTCTCTCCTCCAGCCCAAATTATCATCAATAATCCCGATTCGATGCACTTCTTTCATATACGATTATCAAAAAGCCAGAACTGTTTTGTATTTTCAAATGTCACACATTCCGGGCTTGCCTCGCATGACGGCATTCGGCACAAGCTGGGTTTTCAAACAGTACAGTAGACCTACCTTCAACTGAAGTGGTTACAAGGTTTTAGATACAGATTCTGTATACTTGCGCACGTTGCCGAGTGTTTGTACATCGAAAACGGTTGCCATTCAAGGACTGTGTTCCTTCATGCTTGGTCGCCTCTCTTATTAAAGGACACAATTCTACAACAATTGATATTTTCCCTACGAGATAGCCGACGTACATGGCGTTGCAAGATAATTGATATTGCTCGTGCGTGAACAAACTTCCAAGTATAACAATTATTATGTATAGCAGCAGCTTAAAAGAAGGGGATGAAATGAAGGATTCTGATGATAAATACAGAGCCCCGTGATCTCATAAACCAGAGCTAGAAACGATTTATGCAATTACTATATATATATATATAATATAATATATTATTTGATATCTGATATAAAAAGTCGCATCCCCTTAAGGTGATCCCCTGTCTGCCGCTTCCCAGGTTGTATCGTTACCCGGGTGGGATCCCTGGCTACACGGCAGTTTGCGGTTTAATGGCTTCTGACAGGCACCCCCGAACAAAGATATTGACAAAATTGGGAGACCATCAACATAGGGCTAGATAGCTCAGTTGGTAGAGCGCCGGCACGTTAAACCGGAGGTCGTTAGTTCAAACCCCGCTCTAGTCACTTTTTCATTGTTCAATCCTAAATCATTTAAAAATGTACCCAGTCAGTTTCCCTTGTGGTTTATTATTTAATATATAATATAATATATTATATATATTTTTTTTGTTTTTATAGAGGGGGTGGGGATTGGGGCTGGGGGTGAAAAGTGAGGCATTTCAAGATTGTTCAAAAAAGTCGTGAGCATGACAACACACTTCGCGTCGCAGACAATAAGTTGGGAAAAGTTGCAAAACATTCCATTAATATTGACGTCAATATTTATAAGATACTGGTTCACGTTCAGGGCCACCATACATTACTCGTGTTTTTGGTGCCACAGCAGCTATAAGTCTAAACAATAACACGGGAACAATGTTAAAGATCATGTTCCTGCATTACGGAGCGCGTGAATGGATTTAGTTGACGACAATACATACCTGGCTCAATGTAATGTTTTGATACACATTGTAAAAAGTACATCGATTACAAATGCCTGTGATCGATGTTATGATAACCAGAAGTGGACCCTTCTTAGGCTAGGCTGGGTTAATATCTGTTCAACTCACATTAAAAGCGGGGAAAACATAAATCGGCAAAGATAACAAACCTCAAAATTTGTGTCAGTATATTTCGAGTGGTTGTAGTAGTTATAGGCGTGGATTTTGAGTAAACATGAAGACAATTTATTTAAAAGCGAACGCCTGATCACTCAGCATGATGACTCATCTATTACCAGACAAAGGTTGGTTAAGAAAAACATGAGAATCACACACAAAAGCGCACACTCAACAACACCTGACATAATCGAAACAACTCAAGACCGCCTAAAAATACATTTATCCCTTGAACGATTTCATTAAAAGCAGAATAAAGGAATTGAAACCCACGACAAATATTACAAAAGAAAACAAAAATACGCTTCTTTTTTTTATTTCAATATCTTACAAAATTATAACAAAATTCTTGCTTCGCCCATTGGCGAATAGACTACATTGAAACGAAGACTATGTTGCACCGATACAGTTGTTACAAACAAGATTGGAATTTCTTCACTGGAAACAAATTCCAGCCGACTGCAAAGACATCAACTTAAACAAATAGTTCCCTTTTTGTTATTCGTGTCAAACTAGATCAAGGTTACAGTAACATCGATCAAAAGACTTAAACAAAGAGGGCGCCAACGCGAATGCTCCGAATTCGGTGACCTTAGACGTCAAACTTATGTAGGTAGATGACTCTATATAAACAGCTAAACAGTAGTGGAATCGGTTTAATTTGTTACGAAATTTCAGCATTCGTTAACAATCTTGGACAACAATGGAGCTGCAAAGGCAAAAACATAATAGCACAAGATTACATTGCAGCTTGTTTCTGGAAAGTCACCGGGGCCAAATTTCCCTAAAGCATGTAAGCACAAAAGCTTGCCAAGTACAGAAAACTCTTGCTTACCAAGAATAGTTTGCCAGCGAAAATGGAATTGCTATTCTGCTGAACTTAACAGCTCATGAAATTGGGATCTGCTTTGTTTTGCTTCGCAGAAAACTGTTAGGTTTGCATCGGGGATGGTGGACGTTATAATTGTTTACCCTTACTTGAATGTGTTCGGCACTGTACTATTCAGTGTTTTCCTGGTTTTTTTGAACAAATAACACATCAATCATGTGGGATGATTATCTGCTTAAGCAGCTCCATGAATGTGGGTTCTTGGTTTAGGTCATTACACATTGAGTTCGTTCTAACACCGAATCTGACACACATGTTTGCCGTTTATTTCTTTCTTTTTTCAAACAGAAACTGATTGTTCGGACAAATATATTTATTGAGTCTGCAAGAAGCGAGAAATGTATTACACATCAAGTTCGTTCTAACACCGAATCTGACACACATGTTTGCCGTTTCTTTCTTTCTTTTTTCAAACAGAAACTGATTGTTCTGACAAATATATTTATTGAGACTGCAAGAAGCGAGAAATGTAAAAAAAAAAAAAAAAAAAAAAAAATCAAACTACACTTTACAATAAATATATTGCTTTGACATCATTATTTTGTGCAAAAATTGAAACAAAAAGTGTGCACCATGCAGCCTCTGCTTTAAACACGATTGAGTAATATTTTTTTTAAATTTGGATATATCTCAAGAGATTATTTGTATGGTAATCACGGAGTATGCTAAGCTAAAACAGGGTACCAGCCAAAATTATGCTAATTATATGCCCTTTGATTGGTTCTCTGGTACATTTTGCTTGTTTTCTTCTGAAATAAAGCCTAATAATATTGGCACAATTCATAGAGCTGCTCAAGTTATCTGCTTAGCAGAAATGAGCAGGATAGGAGACCAGCAACAAAAATGTAGAGCTGCTTCAGCTTTCTGCTTTAGCAGAAACGAGCAGGATACCACTCAAACGATTGAAGAGCTGCTTATTAAGCTTTCTGCTTAGCAGAAGTTAGCGGTTACCAGTCACAAATTGTACAATGGTCATGGAAGTTTGGTTGGTAACCTTATTCTGCTCAGCATTAATTTGTTGTAGTTAGTAGTCTTCAGAGAGGCGTGAGTTCTTCCTCCAGGCCCTCTGGATTTTTAAGACCCTCCGGGTTAATATTCATCGTGTCTACGTCTCTACCATTCGTAGACGTGACATCAAGTCGTAAATCTCTCATACTGCACTCGATGTCCGTATCGTCGGCTATGTCCCCGTGTTCGTATGCGGTGTTCTGATACCCGACGTGTGTGCTGCTGTTCTTAACGGATGGTGTTAGTCTATATGTGGAGACACTTTTCTTCAGCCTGATTGAGGAAATAATCACGAGAAAGGATTAGTAATTGGTGTTTTTGTTCCAAATGAGGACAGAGGAGGCAAAGGCAGTGTCCGAAACGGCGACTTTGGCTGAGCGGTTAAAAGCACCGGATTCAAGCTCTGGGGCCAATGTCATAGAGCTGAAAGCAATTGCTTAAGCACGAAAATAGCTCGCTTATTTTCACATGTTATTGGCAAAAATGTCATGCCATATACATTGCTTGTGACTGGTACTAAGCTGTTGTTTACTTAGCATAACAATTGAGTGGAGTCTTGGCCGGTAATCTGATTTTACTCAGCAAGGATTGTTTTGCTTAAGCAAAATTTTGTGCTTAAGCAGCTCTATGAAATTGGGCCCTGGTGTTTGATCGGCAGAGTGTGGGTTCAAATCCCGGTCGTGACACTTGCTGCGTAAAATTGGGCAGGTAGTGCTTTCTGCTCTACCGGTCGGGCTTCTTAATGATGATACCCAAGCCTACATCCGTATGGACTGTAAACAGGGTAACCCTATTTCGGCTGGGACTAGACTAGGAGTAGGTGGCAACGGCCTCTGGAATTTTTTTTTATTGTAGCCCACACCTTGTAGCGGCCTTCACAGGCCTTGTGTGTCTGGCGACTTGCATAAAAAACACAGCTACGCAAGATCGTTGCGTCTGTCAGTGATGAAGAAAAGGCAGAAGCGCGCGATCTAGCCGCGTATGCTGTGGCCGTCTAGCCGAAGTCGCCGCTTCGGACATGGGAAGTTCGGTTTCTGGTGACTGTAAAATGTAAACAAGCGTCCTTTGATCTCAAATTCATTTCACAGGGAGATTCACAGTCAAATCCTATCATAATAAAACCAGAGGTATGCTGCTGCGTTATCTTTCGGATAAAGACAGACTGGGGACCAGTCTAGTCCCAGCCAAAAATACAAAAATAAAAACCGAATATTTATTGATGGGCAGCCAATGCGGCCGGTCGATAGAGGGCGACATAGTGTTGGCCTTTTCCCTTTTTTGATATTTATTTATTTATTTATTTGCCTCACCTTATTCGCGTATATGTAGCGATGAATATCATGATAACAAGAAGGAATAACAACAAAGTGAAGATGATGATCGGAATGATAACTGGTAACAAGAGAAGCATAAAAAAACAATAATTTTAGTAATGATTTTATATATATTTGTTTTATTCAGTAATTAATCACGGCCGTAATTCATTTAAAATTGCTTGCGGCTGTATCTGGCTCCCTCTGAAAAGTCATATTCCTCAACGTTGTCATTCAAGCCGTTAGCCAAAGCCATAGCTATACGTAGCCAAGCCATTATTATTATTATTATTTTTTTTTTTTTACAGAGTGACACGTAGCCTGAACTGAACACAGACGTCACAATTCGATAATCAAACTACGTTAGAGATCTGCCCGCATTCATTTCACACTGGGAAACGTAGTCACACGTACATGTATACAATAAAACAAATGCACGCTGCTGCATGCAGACGACCGAAAAGTACAGCTACCAAATAAACATCAGACCAATCAAAACACAGATTTGGAGAGCTTGCGTCACTGCACATTACTTATCCAACGAAGTCATTGTATCTATTGAAATCACTGGTTCTGTAAATAAACCAATACCGGTCTTAGGGGACCAGTCTAAGTGAGACGTCACTCATTGTTTCCATGTATACGCCTCTCTTATAATTATGCATGACGTCATAATTCCTACCCAAAATGAGGCTATGTGCGCACATTTCCCATCACTTGCAGTGGCTGCGACCATCACCTCGTTTTGAGTTAGCATTGTGACGTACCTAGTGCATAAATATAATAGAGAGGCGTATCGCACGCGTGCCGACCAGCTGTGAGTCAACTCACCAACAGCGGGCGCCATTCATTTATTCGTGTATATTCGGCTGGTAGGCCATACACTAGTACTTTTTGGGGGAGAACTTTGAAAAATGTCACATGTGCATGAAGAAAAAGGGGAAATGAAAAAGAAAATGCACACATGAGTCACAACTTAAAGTCAACGTGTAAAAAACTAGTGACGTTATCTAAACAAATTGAACGAGACACTCTCCTGACCAAAGGATGCTTCAGATTGGCAACAGAATTTAAAGATCTTATTTTACTACTATTTAAAGTGGCTGAAATTGAAAAACTCTCAAATATATTACCTGTGCGGGTTTGATCCAGTCTGTATATAATTTTTTCAGGAGCAGTGACGTTGGGTGCCAATGTGCTGCTTGTGTTAAACTGATCCACCTCAGTAATATTGCTAGTAATAAAAACATCTGTAAAACAAAAAAGGGAGAGAACAAAGTGATTTGTTTATATTTTTTATATAGGGCCTAATATTTGTATCAGAGCTTACTGATCGAAACGACAGGTTTTCGAACACCGGTTCTTCTCAGCAGAAAACAAAATATCTTTTTGAAATCGGCCGTTAAGCTGCACTATGAAATTTGGACACATGGAACAACTCGACTTGCCCTGGTTTGAACACTTTTACACCCCTTCCTCCATATATATGACCCTCGGAAAAACTTGGGTATTACCTGTGAATGACGTCACGTTCACCAAAGCCGTCCTGGGATCTGTAGCAGCGTCTGTCGAATGAAATGGCAATACAAACCGTTGGATAAAGCTTTTTGAGGAACAAAATCAGTCCGACGTAATGCGATAATGTAAAAAGATAAAAAGTTGTTATGCCTCTGAATTTGAATCTGAGAAGTGTCACCGCGTAACGCTTCTCAGATTTTGTGTTCTTATATTAAAAGTAGACCTATTCTTCCTGCGGGGACATCTGCTCTGGATTTTCGGCGGTTACCCGAAAATGCGATCACTTTTTGAATTGAAATGTTCACATGTCAGTTTTACGTAATATACGTCTACATATGTATGATTAAAACAACCAAAGGGTTTCAAAACCAAAAGGTAAAACTTTCCTCTTGAAAATAAGAAATTTTCATCATGAACGAAATACAATTTAAAAACACTGGACACTTTTGAATTGTCAAAGAAAAGTCTTCTCAACATATGCATTAAATATCAAACCTGTGAAAATTTGAGCTCAATTGGTCGTCGAAGTTGCGAGATAATAATGAAAGAAAAAACACCCTTGTCACACGGATTTGTGTGTTTTCAGATGCTTGATTTCGAGACATCAAGTTCTAAATCTGAGGTCTCGAAATCAAACTCGTGGAAAATTACTTCTTTCTCGAAAACTACTCCACTTCAGAGGGAGCCGTTTCTCACAATGTTTTATAAAATTATACTACCAACCTCTCCCCATTACTCGTTACCAAGTAAGGTTTTATGCTAATAATTATTTTGAGTAATTACCAATAGTGTCCGCTGCCTTTAACTCCAAGTACATTGAAACCAATAAATTATACTCCTTGCTCAATTTGTTATGTTGATTGTAAAAAATATTTTTAATAAAACATTCGAATTAATTACTTGGGTAAGCCTGTATTGAATAATTCCAGGGTTTAATCCGTCGAATTACAATAGTCAGTATCCCTTTAAAATATCCCTTATCAATAGTCAGTATTCCTTTTAAATTGTTCTGAGGTTAGAACAATTATAAGTAACTGAAATAATTGTCGATAAAAATGAGACCTTTTTCATCCAACTGATTACTATCAGCTTACCCGTAACATTCTTTGTCATTGATGCATCTGTCACTGGATGTGTACCTGCATCTGTGACAGCATCTGTCACTTGATTTGTCACTGAATCTGTGACAGCATCTGTCACTGGATGTGTACCTGCATCTGTGACAGCATCTGTCACTTGATTTGTCACTGAATCTGTGACAGCATCTGTCACTGGATGTGTACCTGCATCTGTGACAGCATCTGTCACTGCTTCTGTTACTGCGTTCGTCACTGCACCAGTGGGCGCATTTGTCACTACCTCTGTCACTGGATTCGTCAGTTCATTGACTGGGTTTGTCAATGTATTTGTGACTGCGTTTGTCACTGCATTTGTAGCTGCTTGCTGTGTCACTGCATTTGTCGTTTCGACTGCGACTGAATTTGTTGGCGTGTCAGTTACTCCAGATGTTGTAGGGTCTGTCAAATTAAAATAAAATGTGTATTTTAGTTTACGGCTATTCAACATAAGATTATAACCATCATCAAAAAGGTCCAAGCTCGTATGTGCAGAATGGTGATTAGTATACAAACATTGAAGTGGAAGGGGGCCCAACATGGGGGAATATGGTAAACATTAAGATTGCAATCATCCGTCATTGGATAGTCATATCCAAACATGAGAGATTGCATACTGATGCTGGATTCGAACCAAATACAAAGGATGTGCAAGTAACATAAATGACGACTGCGCCAATTTGTTATCACTGGTTCGTTTCCTTATAGACTACATGTTTTGCATGAAAAACGTCTCCTGAAATAATTATACATGAGACTATCGCACAATAGCCATCGTTAAACAGCTGCGCATTATGATTTCAATTTTTAATATGCTCTTTACGGTGAAGATATGATTTGTCTAATACTTGAAACATTTATTATAATATTCAGTAACAACACATTAATAACCCTGATGGGTGGGGGGGGGGGGGGGGGGTATTCGTGACAATTATTGAACCAACGCCCATATCTGTCGCCAACTGAAGGTTTAGGAAAGTATTAAATTGCCCTCTCATGTTACGCTCCCAGCGGTGTTCCACATGATATACGGTGCATATAGTTGCTTGTGAAATAACACACTACTGAAATGAAATCTCCGTCAAACTTGTTATTTTAACAAACACTGGCCGCATAATGAGTTCAGGGTAAAGTTCCTTATCGAGCACAAAATACTAACTAAGCAAGACACAATTTTGAGGACCTTGGTAAAGGTTATCAGCCAAAATAGAAATCATGTACTTTTTTGTTTTGCAGGATACTGCAACGCCGAGTGAAACTAAGGTCCTGAGTGGACTGCACAAAGAGACTAAGACTAGTTTTATCTCGTCTTAATTGGGGCTAGCCTTAAGTGTTTAATAACTCCTACTGAGCTGTGCCTAAGCTAGGACTTTTTTTGAGAAATCGACCATTGTGTGTCCAACTTAATTACCAAAGGTGTCAATGGCCTTTAAAATTGTACAAACGAGATACTTAATGTTTCGCCATGCCCAGCTGGATGGCACTTATGAGGCTCCGTAGGAACAAAAAAAAAAACACCTTGTACCAAAGGTGAGAAAAATACAGGGATGTCTCAGTGCAGTATACCTACATCCAAAATAATATTATATGAGGAAAATAAAGTAATTTCAGATGACAATAAAGTCACTCGATGTGTTAAATAAACCAAGGGATCTCGAGTTTTAATTAAAGATTCATTATCGGTATCTGCAATCGTCGGGACGTTTATGCCCACCGTCCCCCGTTCGTCCTTCGGGACCGACTTGACTAATAATAATATATAGACTTTAAAATAATAAAAATACGTTCTGCTTCTTCCTGGACCCTAGTGTTGTTGGATAAACCATATTGTCAAGGACTCCAGCTTTGCAATAAAATCTGCCGGGGGCTCCGGAAAGAAGAGGGGGAAAAACACCATTTATTTGTCCTTCAAATTCTGTATTATTAAAATTCGGTTAGCTGTAAAAACGCTGTGTCGTGAGCATTGGGGATTGATGTCCTGTTGAGTGCATGCAATACTTAGGTTTATTTGAGTCAGTCATAGTCTATATCTGACTTTTGTGATCTTCTTTAGAAAAACAATATATATCCGATCCGGGAAGAAGTTTTCAGCATGTGCAGTTGGAGAAGATTGTCCCATGGGAAAAAAAGTATGTGGGTGTAAACTGATTGTAATTTTATTCATTTAAATACAAAGTGTATACTATTTTTATAATTTGAAATATAAATTTGACGTAACTTTTGAAATGTAACTTTAAATGAATAAATTCATCTTATTTATTTGTCTTTGAAATTCAAGCTCGTCTTCTAACAAATGCCTTTATTGGTGTAATAGTGTCTGGATACTATTGGCATGAAGTACTGAAATAAATATTAGCATAAAAACTTACTTGGTAACGAGCAAGGGGAAACTGTTGGTAGTACAAAACATTGTGTGAAACGGTTCCCTCGAAGTAACGTATAGTTTTTCAGATAGAAGTATTTTCTTACTCTTGTTAAAACGCTTCAGGCCTGACGTGTTTTAATATTTTTTTAGGCATCTCTGAAAGCACACACAATTTGTGCAACATTGTTCGTTTTTCTTTTATTATTCTCTTCAACTTTGATGACAAATTAAGTCAACATTTTCACAGCTTTGTTATGCATAGGCTGTGTTTGGATACACCAAGTGAGAATACTGGTCTTTGACTATTACCAATGGTGCCCAGTGCCTTTCGGTTCCCAAACTTGCGACATAAGTCAGATCATACTTATTTTCAAGTTTTGCAAATAGTTATATTTTCAAAATATTCGGTTGTTTATTAAATTAAGTGGTTCAACTAGATAAGACTGAACACCTTCAGAAGTTGGTTTATGCACTCGTGTTTCAATTGAAATGAAGACGACAAAAATATGCATTTACACATGATTTGGGATGTATATATAGAAAGACAAAGGCGATGAATAAGTTTTTTCCAAATAACTATTATTGTTGCTGCTTTTTTTTTTTTCGTTACAGTAAACTTCAATGAGAATCCGCTAGTCAGTGATTTTGCACACGTTTGTACTGGGCCTAATTCAATTGATGCACTCTAGATAAGTGTTAAGGACGGTTTTGCCGGAATACTTGTCGTCATAACTTAGTGTTTTATTTCAACTGAGTGTTTTATTTCAACACAAAATGTGTATGTGTAGACGAGTACAAAACCTTGATTATTAGCAACGGGGGTTGGACGCCGAGCGGACGGCGCACGTGTATTTTATGCTTAGTGGTATTACATAATAACTATGGAGGTATGCCCATCTCAGCACAACATAATAACCAGGGCTCAATTTCATAAAGCTGTTTAGCAGAAAGTTCTGCTTAATAGATAACATATTTGCTTAGCCAACAAATCAAATGAGTGGGCACCGGTTGCAATTGATTGTAAACTTGAGCAGAGGTAAAGTTCTAGAGTCAATGAATAATATAACAATTCCCCCTTCCACTGTAAAAAGCTTTGAGACCTGTAAAGTATTGTTGTTGCATTTTTTTTCATTTTTGACCTGTATGCTATGGGAGAAGATGCATTCATCAGCCAGCGGCTATATATAAATAGTACACACAAGTAATAGGTCACGAAGCCAAAGCTTCATCACACAAGCAATCCGGTGGTCTTCCAAAAAATTATGTCTAGACTTAAGATGTATACACGTATTGTGATAAGTTATCGTGTACGTACACGATTAATCCAAACTTATCGTGTACGTACATGGTAAGTTTAAGGGATATCGTGCATGTACACTATACGCTATCGTGTACATGTACATACATGATAAATTCAAACTCACCGTGTACATACACGCATTATGTGCGTACACGTATCATGTACATATGTACCATGTACGTACACGTATCATGTATGTACCGATAACTTATTGTGTACGTACAAGATAAATTTTCATATAATGTACTTTCACGATAACTTATCGTTTACAAAGTTACCGTGTACGTATATGATAAGAGAGATTTGTCTATCCGTGGATGGCAATAGGCTTCTGCACATAACACTACTTCAGACGGAGATTAGTTCTTCGGATGTAAGATCGACACTGGGAGGAATTGTTGATGTGACTTCTAAGATTGAAACCTATAATCAATTTCCCAAATGTTAAAATTTTTATCTTTCAAGACTTGGCCTCGATTTAAAAAAGATCGAGTTCAGATTGATCTTAACACAACAGTGAATCACTCTTAACTGATAAGCAAAGTGTGGTGTCACAATACAAATCACTATGGTGATACTGACAAATCATCTCAGATTAATCTTAGCTCTTAAAGTGAAGTCGACCCCTTACCTCACTGATAAACCTTGCAAGACATGAACAAAAAATAGCCCAGTTGTTACTAGGTAGCAACAGGGTTTAATACAACATAATACTTGTTGTTGGTTGTTATGAATCTAAATTTTGTGAAACACTTGTAAATAGGGGTTATTTCGAGAAAGAATGATAAAGATAGCACTTAAAAATTCAAGATACAATTAACAAACGATTTAGTCAAAAAGCCAAACCGCGGAAGCATTGTAATGCATGCAGACAAAGGGACGAGACACACATTAACATAAATGGAGGTTTCGTGAATACAGAACACATGTAAATATAAATACACCAATGATAACAATACAAAATGTACACACGACCCCAAGATGGTTTTAAAGACAAATGTTATGTACCTACCTTGCGACATGACGGAGAATGCTTGGAAATTTACTAGCACCACACTGACCAGCAGAGTCCAAATGCAATTTGAATGTCCCACCGCCATTGCATTGACATACAGAGAACCTTCCGCGTGGTCGCGTGGCTCTTGCCGTGTTTTTGTCTGCAGTGACCCCGAGAAAATCGCACAGCGGTCGGTCTGGAGTCACGTCACGTGCGCTGCCCGCGTTGTAGGTTATTAACTGCTATGCGCTTGTTGAGGAAATGAAGAAGTCTTTGCAGCATGCAGCAGACGAGCCGTTGGCGTTCTTAAAATGCCGCAGCTCAAATTGAAGACCGTATAAATATACCCAGTCGTTGTTTTCATTTTTGATGACTAGTATGGTTGCCGGTGAGACTGATGGCGGCTCTGTTACAATGATACGTCTGGGTGTTTTACCATTTTTTGTTTTGCATCAGTGAGCCTCCGTAATCCTAGTTCGCATATTGCAGGTAGGTATTTCGCGTGTTAATCAGCATACATGGTGATTCAGAGAGACGCATTATAAACATGACTCCGTAATATTCATTGTCAAATAAACATTTATGAAAATCATTTGAAAAAAACATCATTTTGAGCAAGGAGACAGCATAGAAACGAAACAAAAATAAATTCACGGTTCTTTGAAAACAATGTTATATTTTGCATTTTTATAATACGTGCAGCGTTAAAAGTAAAAAAAAATAAAAATAGGTAAATATTTGTGTTTAAGAAATGTATTTAATGTAAATATTCACAATTCGATTAAATTCTATCTTGGGAAAGATTAGTATTTTTCAGTTTTCTTTCGTCCAAACACTTAGTTTCCAATTTCAATTAGGTTAAAACTATTATTTCAGTAATTCTTTCTAAATTATTAAACGTTTTTTAATATATAAACTAAACACTAAAAATACTTCATGATTTAACTTTGAAGACAAAATTAGAAATTATTTGGGGCCAAAGAAATTACTCCATCCCCAAGTAGGCCTGATTTCAAGCAGATTGTTAATGAATATTTTCACTTAGGAATACTAAGTTAAAGACAGTGGACACTATTGGTAATTGTCAAAGAACATATACATCAAATAACAGAAAATTTGAGTTCAATCGGTCATCAAACTTGCGAGATAATAGTGAAAGAAAAAAACACCCTGGTCACACGAAGTTGTGTGCGTTTAGATGGTTGATTTCGAGACCTCAAGTTCTAAATCTGAGGTCTCGAAATCAAATTCGTGGAAAATTACTTCTTTCTCGAAAACTATGGCACTTCAGAAGGAGCCGTTTCTCACGATCTTTTATACCATCAACCTCTACCCATTATACTCAGCACCAAGAAAGGTTTTATGCTAATAATTATTTTGAGTAATTACCAATAGTGTTCACTGCCTTTAAGTGGATAATTGTCCTAAACACGAAAATAAGATGAAAGAACGCAATAATTTCATTATTATAATCATTTATACAAGGTCATGTTCTGCAATATTTTCTCACATCAAAGTGATAAATAAACCAGTAAAGAATTGTGACATCGGTGAACCATGCGATAAATCAACTTGGTTTTATAGTATTGCATCAAATAGTTTATTATTAAAAAATAATATATCATTAAAAGTGCAACAGAGCACGGTTTAGTTACGTATTATTTTATTTCGAAATTAAAAAATATGGCAAATTTACAGATGTGAAGCTAGTAGTCAACATGCTAATATAGTATAAGTATCGTATCAATGGAATGTAGCAAGCCTGTCAAAAAAAAAACCTTTAACAATTCTTTGGTTATTACAGAGTGATGGAAGCCAGTGTTTGTACCATTAATATTCACTAACGCATACAAAGTTTACACTGGTATTGTCATTTTACTTCTTCGGGTTGTAACTCTTACATATTGTGGGTGCGTTCGTTTAGCTTCCCTGGGAAGCCCAGTACGAACGTGGGTAATTATCTACACACGTTCGTGCTGGAAAAAGAAAACGCCACACACCGGGATCGACCTGGGGAAGCTAAACGAGTCGTCTATTGTTGTATTTGCAATCGAACTATTTAAGTTTGAGGAAAAGGATGCGTTAAGCTAGACTGGGCCCCTGTCTTTATCCACAATGATGAACGAGCTTCGAAGTGAGACGCCAGTTGTTCAGGCTAACGTTAAGCTTAACCACTCAATAAAAGATCCAAGTTTCATGGATCGCTAGGTGGCAGCAGACTCACTAGTTAAGATTTCACTGTTTTAACGTCAGTCTCAGCGTGGAGCTAAACTTTTGCCAGCATGCTCACATTTCAAAGAACAATTGATTTACCTGTTGTCTGCTACGACCTCGAGCCTCCAAGAGTTTCAAACTCTTCAGATTTCTGGTTCCAAAGAACCCCCCAGTCTGGGTCAGACCGACAAGAACAAGTTTGACCTCTACTTTAAAGCATTTTTCTTTCTCGTGATATTAGGTAGAAAGGTTAAAGGTCAAAACATGAAAATCCCTGTAAATTAAGACCTATCTTTCTCAACAACAAGTGTGTGATTCGTAAGAAAATCGCAAGCATACACGCTCGATGTCCTGACAAAAAAAATGGACTGTATATAACGAGAACAACACTAATGGCGACATATTTTTAAAATATGTTGAAATTATTGTAATTTAATATGAATCCTCTTCATTAAGTTTGCAATGACCAAACATTACAGGTTAACAGTACGGATGTAATATTTAAGTAAGTTCCCGCTAATCCACGATTATAGTTTAGTGACCATTTCAACATAAGATTCCCGCCTCGTTGGATCGTAGTCTTGTTCCGGCATGTCAAACGAATACGACACTCGTTTCTTTGTCCGCGGGACCTGTGCCATCTCACCGTTGCTGTCCTGCAGCACGGGTGATGCATATTCATTAACAACCTTTCTCCCATTGGTGGTTGGCGGTGTGCTGGGCTTTGCATATTCGTGATGCATGGCGGCGCCATTTTCGTAGGTATGTTCCTGAGGTGGTGGTGTCCCGGATGTTTGGTGGTGGCCATTTTGAGTGGGTGTTTCAGTTTCTATAAAAGCGTGGTTGATTTGTGACATATCGGATACTTTGGGAATATGTAAAGATTCGTTGGATGATCGTCTCGCTTCATTCTGAGTGTGTTTCCTGTGGAGAAAATTAAGAAGAAAAAAATGCTCGAAAAAAATTAATGTGCCCTAAACTTCCATAGATACTAAACTTCAACCACCGCCAGTAGTCCAGCATTCTCCCGAAGACAAGCAGATTATACTGTTCGAAACGTCAAGACCACACCGGCTCTTCTCCGAGCCAACGTTCAAACAAAATGAGGTTTACACGTGTTTGTAACCGCAAGTTTACTATTAATTGTATGGTTTATTCCTATCATTTGCTTCCTATGCCCTAAACCCGTTGTGAAACCTGTCTTAAAGGGCCGAAACTCATAAAGCTGTTCAGCGGAACATTTTGCTTAGCAAATATCTTGGCTAAGCAAGAAACGACTGGGGTACCACTTGCAGAGATAATAACTGTATGGTATTCTGGCTGGTAACCTATACTTTTGTTAAGTAAAGATTTCTTGTGCTTTGCAAGTGTTTGTGCTAGAAGCCTTCTTGGCCAAATTTCAAGAGCTGCTAATCACACAAATTTCCTAAGTATGAAATGTTTATGTTTGCCTTCATAAAAACAGGATTACCAACCCAATTCCAATAAGCAAACAACAGCTGAATACCAGTAACAAGCAATATGCACCAAATGGAAATTAGGTTGGTAGTGCTGTTTTTGCTTGTTTGTTTGTTTTTACTTGTCAGTATGGTTACGCTTACCCTTTGTATGCAACCATTATAGCAATGAATAACACAATGAGGAAAAGACACATGGCGGCAACTAGAATGATTATCAACCACAGCATGTTGGGAACTGGAGAGAAAAAAAAACAGTACAAAATTATTATTTGTTCGTGGTCAATATTAGTGTTATCCTACGCAAAATACTATACTGAGTTCCCAAATAATTGTGTAATAGCGCCTTCTTACACTAGAGGGCTTCTGAACGCTGTCTGTTGTTTTCGGTGCGTTCGTTTAGCTTCCCTGGGTCTACCCCGCGGTGCTCACTCGGGTGAGCCCCTGACAAGAGCTATTCGAACGATCACACTCGCCCTCTCGTGGTGACGGCATGTACCTCAGGTCACCCCCAAGTGACCCACTCCACAAGCAGGGCACTGTGGGGGCAGCTGGACCCGGGTGAGCCCCGTCAAAGCTATTCGAACGTACCGGGGCAGACCGGGGTCGACCCAGGGAAGCTAAACGAACGCACCCGTTGTCTCCAAGGTATGTGGAGCTATGTTTGTTGTTTTGTTTAAAGTATCATACCTACTCCTTGTAGCATTATGAAATGAGGTGCTGTGTGGCGCAACAATTGCTATGGAAACAATACCGAGGCTCCTTGACCCTTTTTCGTGGCACTGCTAACTGGACCCCGATCCATCTTAAGATGGGTCGTAAATTGTGGAATCATATTTTGTTTAGCTATTACTGATACACAGAGATCTGATAGGTATTTGTGAAATCAGCTCCTAGACTCAAGCGAAAATAGTCAGGGCGCCATCTATCGACGGTAAAGGTAAATTATATATCTGCGCGTGAAATTCGCTCTTGTAATGGTTCCCTGTTTTTATCCGCGAAAAAAGGAGAAAATAAAATGACCCAATTTCATAAGCTGCTCAAGCACAAAAGGTAGCTAAGCACAAAACATAATGCTTACCAAAATAAGGTTACCAGCCAAAATACAATGTCACGTGTACAAATTATGACAGGTTTCATGTTCCTATGTGCTAAGCAGAAAGATTTCTATAAGCAGCTCAATGAAACTGAGCCCATGGTCTTACATGCCGGATGATTTCAAAATAAATCATTTCAGATGCGGCGTGCAGGGTGCACATCATCCAGACAAACTATAATGCACTACATTATCCTACATTTTACAGTCACAAAATTTTGATTTACAAACTCAGTTTTATGAAAGAAAATTTGTAAAAATGCTGCATTCAAATGTCAATATCGACTGCTGCATTCAACTGTCAGTACAATGGGAGACTTTGGACGCTAGGTGGCAGCAGACTTACCAGGTAAATTCCCATTGTTTACGTAGTTCTGAGCGTGCGCACATGACCGGGAACAATGGAATTTACCTGGTAAGTCTGCTGCCACCAAGCGTCCCAAAAGTCTCCCATTGTATATAAATGTTGATTACCCAAGCCTTGTTGTCTATTTGAATCTACAGTCGTGCTTACTCTTACATGAACGGGAGCAACATTACTAAGGAAAAAAGATCATCTGATTTCTTATTGTTTTGAATAATTACAAAAAACTCACTTGTCTGGACGGGTCCAATGTCGGGGGTGATCAAGGTGGTGTACTCATCTGAGTGACTCGAGGTTGAGACGTTCTGTTGAGGTGTTACTGTCGTTGGGAAGGCGGTTGTCGACACTTGATAAAACAAATTGAACAGATTTTGGTTTTAAATAATAACTGGCTCAGTGACCTCATAACACAGCATAAACCATACAGTTATTAGAGCTAGTTCTTGAACTACAACGGGACACTTTTGGGACGCTTGGTGGCAGCAGACTTACCAGGTAAAATTCATCGTTCTCGGTCATGTGCGCACGCTCAGAACTACGTAAACAATGGAAATTTACCTGGTAAGTCTGCTGCCACCTAGCGTCCCAAAGTCTCCCTATCCAAAGGAAATTGCAAACTAAACTACACTTACCTTTTTCGTATGTTGTGGTCATCGAGTCCTCTGTAGTTGTGACTTTACCCTGTGTAGTATCTAAAATGAGCAGAAATAAATTGGAAACAATTTAGATAAACACCTGAAATGTTAAAGACTGTTTTCACTATAAAAACAGTTTCCGTATTGCCCTCGAAACTGCTCACGAAGTTTTTTGAAGTGTATGTACCATATGTTTGTGTGGTGCAGGTATGACAGCTGTCCTTTAATTTGTCATTTGGATTATGATAAATAAAACATTTGGTAATTTGTCACAAAGACTTCTCCTGTTTCAAATGAGATCATTTTTTGTATGTCCATACCGAAATCTCGTTTTGGGGAAACGTTTTATTTTTGCAGCCATGAAAACATAAGTGGACAACATTTCCTCAATGTAACCAAGTGGCTTTCTTAGAGTGCGTTTATGACGACCCCAACCAAAAACGGTAACCGAGCTCACAACTCGGTTGTCGTTCAGTCTGAACAGCAGAACCAACGACCAACAACCGAAACAGTTTTTGGTAAGGGTTGCCAAAACGCACTCTTGGTAAAAAGATGAGTCACGCGCCCCACTCATTCTGATGTGTCCGTCCGAGCTTTCGGCTACGGCTAAGGCTGTACGGTTTGGTCGCAGTGTCATACGTCCATGAGTACCCTTAGCAACACCCGCATAGCCGTAGCCATATAGATGTTGACTCATACATCCATGCAGCTTATCTCAAATACTCCGTTTACGTCCGCTGTATGCGTTGAATGAGATGCATGTTTGTTTTCCCTAGCTAGACCAGCATGCACCTCATTCAACAGTTAGCACTTGCGCAATGGGTATTTGCGAAAATGTCTATTTCACTCCAGGGGTCGTTTTCACAAAAAGTTAGGACAAAAACGCATAGCTAGTCCTAAGTTAGGACGAGTAACTCGTCCCAACTCGAGATAAAACTTAAGTCTTAACTGTTTGTGAAATCCACCCCTGGTCCCTGACCCAGAAATGAAGCCCCTAACGACCCCGATGCGGGTCAATTTGACCCAGAAGTTGTTGAAGTCTAAACCACTGTCCATCTATATAGTGACATTTCCTCGAAATATATCAAAGAAGGATCAGGCTTACCAGGACTACTCGCTGTATATATCTCTGTAAATATAGTCGTCATTACATCAGTCGATGCAGGCGCCTCTAAAAAATTAAAAGTTAAACACACATAAGTAGAATCTATATAACTAACTCCAGTCTGAATCAAAATTAACAATATAGGAAATGAAAAGGGAAGATAATACCTTTGAATGGTTCAGCTGGTAAGAGAAATAACAAACATTTTAAAAGTGTAACCGGAAAAGGGCCCTAACTAATTATTATTGATCGAACTGAGCGTGGAAGTTAAATCGGTTGACTGTCAGTTTAAAAGCTTCATACACAAAGGAGTATAGCAGCGATGAATTTCTTAAGGAGCCATTGTTTTTTCTTATAAAGTTCTAAAATTACATAACTGATAGAAGGTAATATAGCTTTAAACCATGTCGGGCTCGGGCCCACACTTTTGCCACACGTAAAATTTGTCAAAAAAAATCTTCGCTGACGATGTACGGATTGCCGCCACAGTTGCAAATTATCACGGAAACCAAAATATATTCATAATTTAATGTAGGGCTATGAAAACGGTCATTCAGATATCGTTGAAGACGTTGACATGAAGATCTTTTTTTATTATTTACCAATTATTTTCTTATTTCTACCGAAGCACCGCACGGGTGTCATTTAGTAGTAGATGACAAGTTTCACCCGGCACATGACCTCTTTGAGCCAATGCGGTCAAATAATCGATTCCGTTCAATTAAATCTGGATCTAATCGTACTTTGCAGAGTTTTTATCTCACAGCTGTTCGTGTTCTAAATGACAGGTTTTAATCATGAATGTCTATTTCTGATTTTAATTCTATCGTTCTATTTTTATCTTTCGTATTTCGCCTGTATATTGTAATACTTTTCAGAGTTGTTTATATTGTATTTCCATGTATTTTTGTAAATGGTTAATTTTTAGTGTAATTTGTATATAACATAATATTTTTAGACACGCAAAACCAAAACGAATTTCACTGTACTAATATTTGTTTTTTTTACAAGTGACAATAAAACATTATTCTATTCTTATTCTATAAATGGTAAATTTTTAGTGTATTTTTATATTTACATATTTTTAGACACGCAAAACCAAAACGAATTTCACTGTTCAAATATTTGTTTTTTACAAGTGACAATAAAACATTATTCTATTATATTCTATTCTATTATATTTCCATATCATTGATGCTCGGAACTCAACGTTCAATATATACGGTTCATATACGCGATTAAACAATAATACAAAATGAAAAAAAAATACTTCTGTTGACAAAGTTATGATTTGTTTCTTTTTTCTTTCACACGAGTACACACAGACCTGTATATTAATGAAATTTCATAACGGAACTCAACTCAGACTGTCAGACAATTTTTCCACTGCTGTGAGTTTTGAGGTCCATCCGCTTGTGTATTAATGCTTAAAGGTACTGGACACTATTTGAAATCACATACTCAACATATTTTTTTTATCATAACAACTTGACTTGAGAACAAGCAATGGAGAGCTTCTGATAGTATACAACAATGTGAGAAATGACTCCCTCTTAAAGGGTCTATGTAACTTTTGTAGGACAAAAAAAAAACAATGTTCACAGATGTACACTAAACTTACACAGTGTGAAGATAATGATAGTAGAAAGCTTCCCTGAAAATACTACGTGCTGAGGTGCTGTAGTTTTTGGGAAATGAGTAAAATAATGCCATGAAAATAACTTTCGTCTCATGAGACGAAAATTATTTTAATCATTTACAAACGTATTCTCTTGGCATTGTTTTACTCATTTCTCAAAAACTACAGCACATCAGTAAGTAAGATTTGAAGGGAAGCTTTCCACTATCATTATCTTCAAACCCTGTAAGTTTAATGTAAATCTATGGACATTTTGAAAAAGTACCCAAATCCTTTAAGTAACGTAATTTTTGAGAGGTAATTTCTCACTCAAATATTAAAATACTTGTAAGGTCTGAAACCTTCTTCCAACACCTGAAAGCACACAAATTAATTTGTGCAACAATGGTTATTTTCTTTCATTGTTCTCTTGCAACTTCGATGACAAACTGAGTCAAACTGTTCAGAGATTTGTTATTTTATACATGTTGAGATACACCAAGTGATAATACTGGTCTTTGATAAGGTGTGCCCAGTACCTTTAACTGGCAGCGTGACAACATGTAATCTCTTGTTAATTCGAGAGCGCCCGCTATCGATCGTTTTATGTGGGTGAAACTGCGCCGTTAAAAAAAAACATGTTGACGTTGACGTTTGTGGTGAAATCCTACTGTAGGGAACAAGCAAAATTACTTTAATATTTTCATTGATCTTTTGTCAACGTCTACTCATTTAATTTTGCGGTGATTTTATGGCACGAAATCACGTGGACATTTAACACAGCCACTCTCTGATTCTGTGGCTAAGTTCGGCATTGGCTATTATCAAGGCAACAAGAGGCAAGTAGACTGGTTCCTGCCTTGTGTCACAAGTAATCTGAATGTATGCCTACAGGGAATGCGGCAGAATACTGACCTGGGCATGACCCCACTGCCATCCACTCGCCCTCCAAACATGTGACGTTCACCGTTGCATGGATATCGTTCAAACATTCAAAAATCACTACGTTACCGCCGTAGAACTCCGAACTTTCCCGAAGGCTGGTCTCGCGGGCTGTCGTGCCTGACGGTGGATCGGGTGAGGCGCATACGTCATAAAGACAAGATGGCGGCAGGAGGCTCCATTCACCCGTAGGTAGACAAGTCAATGAGGTTCGGTTGGTGAGAAAACCATCTCGGCATGATATGATCATATTTTCACCAATCTTAAAGAAGTTCTTATCTGATGGAGATACAGTCGTATTTTGAGGTAGAGAAGCTAAGGGGGTGCAACCTGCAACAAAAAAAAACCGTATATTTATAAAAATAACGACGTACACATTCTTATCAGATTTGTATGAGGTTTATGATTCAAGATAAATCTGTATTTTGCCCTTTTCTTTCATTTTGACGTCCTTTTAAATGTCGTGTTGGTTGATAAGTTAAGTTAGTAGGGTTTAAGTGTACCATACCATGGTAAATCACTGAGTCAGATTGTCTCAGTATTGATTGTGTCAAGAAATTTTGGGGGTCCAAGATTCGTGCCAGACTTTCGTTCAGACACAATATTAAGATCGACCCAAACATTGGTTATGTTTAAATGATCAAAGACATGGGTAAACTCTGACAGGGTCTCACTTCAAAAGGCTGTTTAACAGAAAATGCTGCTTAGCAAATGAATTTGCCTAAGCAAAAAACGAGTGCGACACCATAGTGGCAACAATAAAGTTCATGGATTGTTGGCTGGTAACTCGTTTCTGCTAAGCAAGATTTGACTGTTCTTTATAGCGGGTTTGTGTTATTACAGGCCTCATTACCAAGCGCATGATGCGTCGATTGAATGGCTTCAGCATGCAGTGGCTATGTCTAGACCTCCGAAAAGGCACATCTCTTAACGTTGTGTTAAAGACAAGAGACATAGCCGTAGCCGTTACTAGTAGTCACTCGATTTGGACAAGGTTTACGACTTACCTATTTCATATACCTCCATCCGCAAGTCATTCCCGCAGGACTGCGTGACGTCACCGCTACAATTAGACTTGCACCTAGTCTCGTCCGTTTCTCGTCCATGTCTCTCATACGACGCCGATTCCAGTCCACAAAAACACTGCCTTCCCGCCTGAAGTCCCGCGTAAACTTTATTTTGGCGCGAACAGAGACGAGCGCAGTTTGTGACGGACATGTTCCCGGCGCTCTCGCAATAAGGTATGTTTGAGGTGCAGAAGTTATCGCAGAATATTGAGTCTGGGCACGAGGTTAAATCGGGAAGAGCACGACTGGTGGGCGGAGATGAAAGGTCGTAGAAGCAACCAATATAGCGGGATCCTGAAATGGAAAAGAAAAAAAAATTACCCACTATTCATTTAATTGTAATCTGATTCATAAATGCACGTTCTTTCTATTCATGTTTTGTATTTTTGAGAATAAAAGACTTGTCCAATTTCTGATTAAATTATGCATATGGGTTACACACAAGGAAGGCCATGCATGTTATTTGCCATTTCGCTGCTTATTGCGTCAATAGGCCTAATTTTCTAAATAATACGAGAAAACAATTCCCGCCAAAACGGAAAGTGGCAGGGTTCATTTGAGTGTATACGTTTGGTTATTTTATTCATTTTGGTGTTATACGTGCATGGACATGTACACCGATGTGTGTTAGCACTGTAAACTCAGTACCTGCCAGAGTTCGGTGACAAAAAATACAGGCACAATACTCGGGTGGGATTCGAACTCACGACCTTTGGTATTTTAGAGCAGTGTTATACCAACACTGTAAAAAAATTGGGTAAAAAAATGCCCAACTTTTTACCCAATTAAGGGCGAATAGTGAACTCCTCCCACTTTTGGGCAAAATATTACCCATCAAAGTTGGGCACTCTGATTGCCAAATAATTGGGTAATATTTCCTCATCAATAGTTGGGTATATTTTGCTAACCAACAGTTGGGTAATATTTTGTTTACCCATTTTCTGGGTATTTAATACATTATCAATAACCCACTTATTGGGCGATGATTTCACTAATGATTTAACCCTTTTCGGTGTTATCCAACAAATGTATTTAACCCTTTGATTTACAGTTTCTCCTGTGATACGTCATACAATACAACCAGGCATAGAAAATATCTTTTCCACGATGGCAAACGGTAGTGAGCTGTGACCTCGACATCTCTATCAAAATCGAGAGGGTGCTCAGTGGTTTGTAGATGCTTTGGAAGGTTAGTTTTCAACTAAATACAGTTTGTTTCCTGTTCAATTGTTGTACACAGTCGTGACAGTTGCAGCGCAAGCACACGCATACATGCCAAAACCGGCATTGCACATAATGGCATGATAAAACTGAAACTAAAAACTGAAACTAATTCAACAGTTGTGTCACTGTGTTGCTCCCTCTGCAACTGTCACGACTATGTACGACTGAATAGAAAACACAACTTCATATTTAGTTAAAAACTAACCTTCAAATTGGATCTATATCTACTGGACAACCCCGTTTTTTATACCATACCCAACTTTTGGGCAACTCTTTGATCGTAGTGCGCATGATCGGATGATTTTGACCAACTAATGTGCATCATTTTAACCAACAATCAAAATTAATTAAAATTACCAAAAAAGTTGCCCAATAAATAAGCAAAAGTGTAACCAAAAGTGTTAAGTTAATAGTTAAATAATTGTTAGTTTCCTTTTATATTTTTGAACGCTATGGGACTGAAAAATTCATGTTGATTTGAAACAACGTGACAGGTGAATACTTTTTCTATTGAGCTGCATTCTTGATATCTTGTGATAAAAAATCGTTCGGTGCGAAGATTTGATGATTTCTACAAATGAGAATATTATGCGCAACTCATACCTGGAAATACAGGTTTCAACACTTGTTTAAACAGAGGACGTCACCGGTCACATGATGTACGTGCTTGTAACATTTATCTTGCAGTTGTCGCTGTGAATATTCATGAGATGCATTGTGACGTAATAGCATTTACTAATTTCTTTTGATTGACCCGCATGTGTTCAATTGAAATAAACGACGATTGTTACATAATGTTAAATGTCGTTAAAAAATGTACTTTGTGTCTTGCAAGGAACACAAACAAATCATGCAAACAATACAATCATATTAATTTTAAAATGACATCAATTTCTGACGATGACTAGAGCAAGCTAGTCGAAACGTTGAGACAAATTCAAGAACTGACTCCGCGGTAGTGCAGTTAATAACGATTATATAAGCTAAAGTAGTAGTCCCGGCAATTGTCTATACCTTCCGCCCGGGTGTAGTTAAAAAGCAGGACAGTTCTTTTCAGAACTGAGTAGTCTCCCGAACATCCAATAAATCTACTCTGCGGTAGTGGAGTAAGAAAGACAGTTCTCTATTAAGAACAACCCCTACCTGGCAAATAGATACACACATGGTGTTACCGCAAACCAAATATAGAATAAATTTATATTGACATCAATTTTACAACCAATTCTCTGTAAAATAACAAGCTATACTTCTTCTTTCGTATGCTATTGTTCAAACCAGTCACGGATGATCTGGGTAGAGACCTATTTATGTTTGGTTTTCCATTTATATTGGGCGGTGTATTTAAAACGGAAAAAAGAACAGTAACCTACCACAGACTGTGGCCACACCCGTTACCCCAAGGTTAAAATAAATAAGCCTGAAATTCAACATTACTCACGTGTTTGTAAATGCTAGTCTATACTCTCACACATACAACAAGGCGGCTCTTAATTGAGACAGTATAAATAGCTAGCTCCCAGTGGTACCCATACACGAAGTGTAACTTGTTTGCGATCTTGATTTTGTTGCAATGTTAAGCAGCTATTTCCTTTCCTTTCAACTATTCAAATTTGACTTCAAGAGCTCATTTGTTTGCTATTGTTCAAGCCAGTCACGGATGATCTGGGTAGAGGCCTATTTTTGTTTGGTTTTCCATTTATTGGGCGGTGTATTTAAAAGGGGAAAAAGAACAGCAACCTATCACAGATTGTGGCCACACCCATTCCCCGCAGGGCTAAAAATGAATAACACTGAAATTCAACACTATGGCCATCTCACGCGTTTGTAAATGCTATATACTCTCACACATACAACAAGGTGACTATTAATTGAGACAGTATAAATACCTAGCTCCCAGTGGTATCCCATACGAAGTGTAACTTGTTTGCGATCTTGATTTTGTTACAAAATTAAGCAGCTATGTTGACATTCTCTGTTTTTCATTTCCTTTCAACTATTCAAATTTGACTTCAAGAGCTCATTGGAAACATATTTGTCTTCCACAAAAAAATGCGACCGGGAGAATATTTTCCTGAGAGTAGTAAGCTTGGGAATTAATTCTCATGAGAAATTAGTCTTGATCATTATTGTTTTCATTTCAGATATCGGTTTCAAAAGACTCTTAATGGTATTAGCTGCAGCGCTATCAACTTCAAGTCTCGAGTAAAATTTAAAATTGGAAAGTGGCGGTTGCGTTTATGTTTGGAAACCTTTAATTTGTAGTGGGACTGTTTGGGTATTGGGTGGCATTGGGTACATGATAGAGGCTAAGGTGACACAATTATATGGACGACATTGGTTACACTAAGTCACTTAGTCTAAGTGACCTTTAGTTAGGGTTTAGGCTCATCAAAAATGGGTTGGTACATAGGTGCAGTGTTTGGGATTGAGGTACGGACATTTAGGTACATGATTGGGGCTAATCGAGTAGCCTAGGGGTGACATTTAGGTACAGCGTTGGGACTTTAAATTTATACGGGCGACATTTGGGTACATGGTTGGGGTAACTAATTATAGTTATTGGCAACGTTTAAAAGTGGGGTTGTGGCTAATTGAGTACGGGTGACATTATGATACCGGGCATGGGCTACAATGGGGTATGGGCGACATTAGGTACAGGGCAGGGGGATACACTTGGTTATTATTACTGGCAACATTTAGATACGGTTGGGATTAATTGGGTAAGGGGAACATTTAGTTTGTGGTAATTGAGTACTGGCGACCTTAGTTACAGAGTTTTGCTACACTTTGGTACATGTGACATTTAGGTACATGGTTGGTGCTAATCGAGTAGCCTAGGGGTGACAGTTAGGTACAGCTTTGAGACTATACATTACAATATAGGCCACCGTTGTTTCGCAGGTTAGCCAGAGGCAGTTCAAATTCGAAACTATTACTACACAAGCAAGCGTGCCTTTGATTCCAATGTCTCTGTCTCGCTCATTATTTATGATAGCATTTCCATCCGCACCTGCTAGCCGAGCGATTTGAACATTAAAATGTCGAGTAATGTTTTGTAGGCAGGGAGAATTGATAGAGTGGAGACTGAATGCCATGCCCCAGTTCGACTGAGTCAAATCGAATAAACCAACGGAGCGAGAACAATCACACTAAAGTCGGATAACTGTCATAAAATTAAAGCTGAACTATAATATTAATATGTAGGTTGGTTTTGAGTCCAACCGCTCGTCAGCTTCTTCTACAAAAATGCAAAGCTATACGTTTGAACCCATTTTTTTTAAAATTATTATAACTGGTTCTTATACAGTGGACGATCTACATTAACGTAACACTGCTCTTGTCATTGGGCAAAATATAGTTTCTTTAATTTTTCCCGGCTCCCTGTTGAGTATAGAGCTATGGGCTGCCGTGCTGCTTGGAGGGCTTTTTCAAACACAATATCAACCTCTGCCCTCCGCAGTTTTACAAATCTGGGTGAAGAGAAGCAATTAAATGTTTAGTAAAGCATATTGCTCAAGGACTCAAGCGTCATGACCCGGATTCGAACCACAGTCTGACGACATAGAACCACCAGAACCAGAAATCGATGCTCTAAACGAGGCAATGACACCCTATCTGCCGCAACGTTTTATTCAATTTAAAGCCATTAGACCCTTTAGGTACAGAAAAAAAAAAGTTCACAGATTTACAAATAATTTACAGGGTTTACAGAAGGTAATGGTGAAAGACTTCTCTTGAAATATTAGTCCATGAAATGCTTTACTTTTTGAGAAAACGGTAAAACAATATAAATTCTCGTTAACGAGAATTACGGATTTGTTATAAACACATGTCAAGACACGGCGAAACGCGCGAAAACAGGAGTGGGTTTTCCCGTTATTTGCTCCCGACTCCGATGTCCGATTGAGCCTAAATTTCCACAGGATTGTTATTTTATATATAAGTTGTGATACACGAAGTGTGGGCCTTGGACAATACTGTTTACCGAAAGGGTCCAATGGCTTTAAAGGGAAGGTACTGACTTTGTAACGAGCATTGGAGAGCTGTTGATAGTATAAAACATTGTGGGAAACGACTCCCTCTGAAGTAACGTAGTTTTTTAGAAAGAGGTAATTTCTCACTAAAAAGAAATCTGTTATTCCTACCTGAAAGCACACAAATTCGTCCAACAAGGGTGTTTTTTCTTTCTTCATTTTCTCGCCCTTTCGATGACCCAAAAAAATGAGCCCAAATCTTCACAGGCTAGTTATTTTATGCTTATGGTGGGATGCACCAAGTGAGAACACTGATCTTTGACAATTACCAAAGGTGTACAGTGCCTTTAATGATGGCTCGCTTTTTGGTACATGTTTGTACAGCTAAATGTGCATCTCCGCTTCGTAAGTTATATACAGTGTTCAAAAGCCAAGGCTTCACCCAATCCTAAGTTTTGGCCTTCTGATAATAATGTTGGCTACTGTTTATAGCTGTCACTGTTGATATTATGAAACACCAATTATGTATTTTATCATTTGAAGGCTAGACCGAAATAAATATTTTATTGAGTTGAATTGAATTGAATTGAATTGGGTTGAATTGAATTGGATGGTTTGCAAGGTGCTGTGGCGCATTCTGCAGCCATCTATACAAGAGAAAACACGGTGCAAACCACGTATCTCAATAGCAAGTGTACATGGGTTCTTTAACGTCCATGAGGGTAGCCTTTAGTCAAGGCGCACGCGGCACACCGGATGGCGCGCACAACCCCAAAAATGTAACGCACGAAAAAAGACTATCACCACGAGCGGCGAAGCCGCGAAGTGCCTTTACCGACTCGTTTTGAGGCCTTTATGTTTTTCTTTACATTTGCCAACGATTTTGGTGGGAGAAAATGTAATTGCATAATGCATTAGCGTGGCGAGTTGCTGGCCAATAAGAAGCCACAATTACTTGCATGACGTCACAAGAACGTTCGATGCAAATTCGTTACATTTTCTCCCACCAAAATCGTTGGCAAATATAAAGAAAAACATACGACCCCCAAAACGAGTTGGTAAATAGTCTTTTTTCGTGCGTTACATTTTTGGGGCTGTGCGTGCTATCCGGTGTGTCGCGTGCGCCTTGACTAAAGGCTACCATGAGGGGGGAGCACGAACGTTAACATTAAAAATCACAAGTAAAAAGCTTCAACGCACTTAGGGAAACGTAATTGCAAGATGAATTAGACAGAAATCGAGAAAGGTTTTCATACAAGAGCCTTTTGCTAAACGTCTTTAACGTCCCATCCAATGAACGAAGCAATGACATTTAAGTGTCTTGCTCAAGGACATAAGTGTCAAGACCGGGAATTTTAATCCACAATCTACTTATCAAAAACACAGGCTATTTATTTTGATAGTTTGAGTCTAGTGCTCTTGACCACACGGTCATGACGACATGAGCAACGGGGAGCTGCTGATAGTATATAACATTGTGAGACACGACTCCTTCTGAGGTTGTTTAGTTTCTGAAAAAGGGGTAACTTCTCACTCAAGTATTTGAATTTTAGAACCGCATCAGAAGCCCTATTTGTGCGACTCTAGTTTTGATTCTGTCATCATTTTCGTGCATCTTCGATAACCAATTGAGCCCAAATTATTACAGGTTTGTTATTTTTAAGCATATAATGTTAATCTACACCAAGTGAGTGCACTTGTCTTTGCAATTATCAAACGTGTCCATTATCTTTAACATGATATAACATGAATGACATGGTAGAAGTGTCTACAACATGACAAGCAAACTAGGAGCCTAAATGCAAGCGGAAGTTTGCCCCTCTACATTATTTGCCAACATTATAATTATTTGGAATGACTCCCCCCCCCCCCCCCCCCCCCCCCTTCCCGGAACCTTTTTGACAATACATTATTTGGTTAATGGACGGTCTTTTAATTGTTTGCGTGGGTAGTTGAAGGAAACGACCATAAATGTAAATTTTAGAATGCAATCTTTTCAATTAAAGAAACAATGTCAGTAGTTTTGCTTTCCATTTGAATTAAACAATATCCACGACTTTTTCAGCATCTTCAATATCGTGTGTTGTTTGAAGCTTTGAATTACGTAAAAAAACTAGTCGTATGTGGTTATAACCGCCATCTAAAAAAAAGATAAAGCTTTTTTATATGTGGAATATCAATGAAATAGTAAGCCTCCCGGGTACTACTTTGTGTATCTCATTTGGAACGAGTGTTGTTTGATCCAAATCGAAAACGAGTACGTCCTCGGATCGTCTGACCATGCGTAGCCATTTTGTTATACAGTCTTCAGTGTCGACTTGGTTACTATGCATCATTTGACTTCCTGTATGCAAGGCCAACAACAAATCAACTTCATCTTTTCCCGAGTCTCCATTGATTTCCTGCAGTCATGTATCCCTCATTCAAATTCAAAAACTCATTTGTGTTGTTTCCGTGCCCCCGGTTTGCCTTCTGTATCTAAATCGAATATAATATATCATTTCAATAGAGTCAAATAAACAATGTCATTCTCTACAGACTGAATGAGAATTAATTTATGGTGAAATCAAGCTCTGTGCGTGCCTCTCTCAACTTGTTTCCCGCGTCTCAATTTTTTTCTAGAGTATTGTAATCAACCAATCCCATGGATGTTCTTCATGATTGAAGGTTAGGTTTTTGGGACGAGCTATGGGACGACATCTGATTGAGATATTGTATCAATCATACAATACTCTCGTGTGAAAGTATCCATGTTGGAATCTTTAAGAAATATTACGCCGATTGCAGATCTGAAGGTTTTGAAATTGTATTCACAAATAGGGGATATAATTAATTGGAAAGGAGTCTGTCTTCGTAATTTAAACCACACTGGTAAATATTGACATGTCTGAAATAATAATTCAAAGTTTAAAGGCACACGCAGTGCCTTGGATCGGACGAGTTGGTCTATAAAAAAAGCGTTTGTAACCGTTTGGTATAAAATGCATATGGTTGGAAAGATAATTTAAAAGTAGAATACAATGATCCACACAAGTTTGCCTCGAAATTGCGTGGTTTTCCTTTTATTGTGCGAACGAATACGGTCGGCCATTTATGGGAGTCAAAAATTTGACTCCCATAAATGGCCGACCGTGTTAGCCGACGAGGTAAAAGGAAAACCGTGCAATTTCGAGGCATGTTTGTGTGGATCATTGTATTCTACTTTTACAGCATCTTTCTACCCATATGCATATTATAACAAACGCTTTTCAATGACCAACTCGACCGATCCAAGGCAACGTGTTCCTTTAATTAATTCTGACTTCTAAATTCAATTATGGTGTTACTGACACCGGAATTTGTCTCCGACCCTCTGTTTTATTCGGTTTAAAGAATGTTGGAACTTTTTCAAAACGTCCATAGATTTACATTAAACTTATTGGGTTTGAAGATAATGATAGTGGAAAGCTTCCCTGAAAATATAATTTACTGAGGTGCTGTAGTTTTTGAGAAATGAGTAAAACAATGTCATGAATATACGTTTGTAAATGATTAAAATAATGTTCGTCTCATCAGACGAAAATTATTTTCATGACATTGTTTTACTCGTTTCCCCAAAACTACAGCACCTCAGCACGTAATGTTTTCAGGGAAACTTTCTACTATCATTATCTTCAAACTGTGTAAGTTTAGTGTAAATCAGTGGACATTGTGTTTTTTACATAGACCCTTTAAAGGTGTCCATACATGTTCTAATACTACATTTTATATTAAGGGTACTGGACACCTTTTGTAATTGTCAAAGACCCTTCTCCCTTGATGTCTCCATACATATGCATAAAATAACAAATCTGTGAAATTGTTGACTCATCGAAGTTGCACGAGAATAATGAAAGAAAAAACACCCTCATTGCACACATTTTGTATGCTTTTAGATGCCTGAAGGGGGCTTCAGACCTGAAGACTTTTAATATTTGAGTGAGAAATTACCTCTTTCTCAAAAACTACGTTACTTCAGAGGGAGTCGTTTTCTCATAATGTTTTATACTACCAACAGCTCTCTATTGATCGTTACCAAGTACATTATTATGCTAACAATTAATTTTGAGCAGTATTATGCCTTGAACGTCACACTGGGCAGTCACTGTCAACCGACACATCCAGACTGGGTAGTCGCTGATTCATATACTATGATAAACCAACCATCTGGAGGAATCAACCATTATGTCAACATAAACTGGCGATATCATTCTAGGTCAATAGCAAGTAGATCATGATATTGTTTTGGTCACAAAAATATTAATTTTATTTCCATTATGTGTTCGGGTAGACCGTTTGATTTGTTTTCATACACGTCCGGGTACTTCCCTCAAAGATTCCGATCGTGGACCACGGCCATGACCGAGTTGCATTGCATGAGCTGCTTAAGCACAAACAGATAGCTAAGCACAACAAAGTTATGCTTACCAGATGGCAACCATCCAAAATACCATCTGCCATGTACTATCTGTAGCTGGTACCCTGTACAACAAAATTATGCTTACCAGAATGAGGTTACCAGCCAAAATACCATCTGCCATGTACTATCTGTGGCTGGTATCCTGTACAACAAAATTATGCTTACCAGTATGAGGTTACCAGCCAAAAATACCATCTGCCATGTACTATATTGGGCTGGTATCCTGCTTATTTTTTACGAGGCAGAAATTGCTTACCAGGACCAACCCAAAATACCATCAGACATGTATTATCTGTTGCTGTATCTTGCTAAATTTTGCGAGGCATAATTTGTTTAAGCAGTAAGTTGTACCCGGCAATTGGGTATAGATTTAGATTTAGATTTAGATTTAGATTTAGATTTTTTATTTGTCATGCCCAGCATGAAAATCACTTCCCCGAATTTACACATTAAAATACAGTCATTAAAAATAGCAAAAAACACATGAACCGTAGACATTAAAACAGCAACAATAACTATAATAAAAATATCACATTGCAAAAAAAAAAAAGTTTAAAATACATCGGAATAAAAATATATATAAAAAACAAAAAATAAACTAAAGATGACTTGGAAAGAAGAGGGGGTGGGAAAAGGAGAGAAGGAAGGGTGTGGGAGGGGTGGGAAGACAATACATGGGAACGAGGGAGAGGCCGTAGGAGACATGGGTTGGGAAGTACGAAGCAAGTTATCTAATAAAATTGTTGTTAAAACAGAAAAAAAATATACGCTGGAGAATGGCCATCCCTGCTCTCGAGTAGGGGTAAGCGGTAAAACCCCGGGATATTCTTGAATCGTGCAATCGGAACCCTGTAGGTTAGGAACCTACAAGGACCAATTACATGAATCTGCTTACCGCCAAGTTATGCGCTTACGATCACCATTCTGCGCTTACGTGGCAAGCGCCAATTTTCCACGCCAGCCTTGTAAGCGAAGAAAGCCTGGTAACCTGGAGTTACGCACGCGCAGAAGCCAAAATTCCCCGCTAACTCGTGGAATTAATACGCTAGGTGTAAGCACGCAATTCCCTGCTAGCGCCGATTATGTGCTTACGGTAAGCATAGCCATGAAATTGGGCCCGGGTGGGTGTGAAAGTGCAGTAAGTTAAAGTTTAAAAACTCCTTGGGGCCACCCCGGGGCTGCATTTCACGGGGGTAAGAAGCACAGTGTGAACGGTCGAAAAGGGTTGTGGTGTGTCTTGCAAACTTTAAGGTTTTGTATTATTCTAAATGGAAGCAAAAAGACAAAGTATACAAACGGAAGTAGACATTTTAATATTTACCTCCGTAATGCAATTAATAGGTATCACCGTTCGGCACCAGCCAGACTGCACTATATTATGTACACATCGTATTATAGTCGTTTCAATTACCGATCCATTAAGTGCGCCTTTTCTTGATTAAAAAACTGCCACTTTATCTAATCGCTGGTTGGTGTGAAGCGGTGAATCGAAAACAGGTTAGAGGTGGGGTCTCACTAATTGTCTTGATTCCGAAACAATATTGTGCAATGTTTATCCAAAAGCATCATGTGTTACAAAGATGGTAGCGGTGCGTAAGGACTCTGCAGAATTATTTTGACTAAAATGCCCTGTTTAATAGTTAGAAATCAATAAAAGTATGTTGAAAATCATGAGTCTCTAAAGATCAACTAAAGAAGGCATCTTGATGTGCAGACTTGCGCTTGGATTATTTGTTACCCTTTGGTTGCGAACTTACACGGTCGGCCATTGTGTGGAGTCAGAAATTTAACTCCACAAATTGGCGTGCCTGGTTAGGTTACGACGTATAAGGAAAACCGTGCAATTTCGTATGGATTGCTGTATTTCTTTGCTGTATTTTTCTAACCTATCTACCCTTCTATAACCATATGCATTTCATAACAAACGGTTACTGACGCTTTCCATGGCCAACTCGCCCGATCCAAGGCAACGTGTCCCTTTAAGGTTGTTAATATTTAGTTTTATGTTTTCTGCTTGTATTTTCCGCATAGTATTGCATTTACCATACTTACAAATACTATAATAATAATAAATTTCGATTTATATAGCGCCTAATAACTAACACTTTATTCTCTAAGCGCTTTACATTAGTGCCCTGGTCATAGGGCCAATAACATCCCTTTTAAGGTTTCTCAGCTCCCTTGGGAGTATACAACCTTGGCAACAGTTTATATCGCTCCAAAGGCTTTTTCATTCACAATCTTTGATGAAATAACTGGGTTCTTTTAAAGGAACATTACAGCATTGGTTCTTGCTAACAAAACAGTTGCTGGCAGTGTAAGCACTTTATGTAATCCACCATATACATAAACTGGCACACCTGTAGAAGTTAGAGATCGATCGGCCATCTGGGACACGAGAGAACTGTAAAAAACCGATTACAACATTTGCATTGCATCGAACTAAAACAAAAATGAATAAAACGCTCAGTGAGCGATAAACTCCAAACGCGAAATTAGATTACTTATTTCTCATCAAATATGAAATTTCAGACATAAATATTTCAAGGGATGTTTTCAACTATCATCATCATTAGACCGTGTAAGTTTTATGTAAATCTGTGATCTTCACGATTTGTGTGTCTTCCCAATTCTGTAACGTTCCTTTAATGTAATCTCTGAACAATTGTATGGCGCATGATGCTCCTTTTCAGTGGTCAAGACCGATACACTCGATACCAAGACGAAAACCAAGACCAGCATGGCCAAGACCGAGCCCGGTGGGGAGACCTACAGCACTCCGCTCTGTATACATGGCCGGTGGACGTGGGAATGTTAGGATCCAGACAACACTTCACTTTTTGAGTTAATGTCACTGTCATTTTAACATCACTGGAGGATTTAGTTCTAACAGTTTTCCTGAATCTAAAACAATAGCTATCTGCAATTAAAATCGAATTTTATTTGACCAAAGCGTCAAAAATGTACCTAGCCTCTTCAACCATAGCAACACTTTTGTTTTCTTCCTGAAGACGATCAGAGCATACTTTGAAACCAATGTTCTTTTCAGAACCAATCCAACTCATTTAGAGATTACCACTACATGTTGTTACCGCAAGACTTTCTTTCCACACTGATATATAATTATGCTGTATTGATGAAACACAAAGAAGTAGGGGTAATTAAATATGCCTTACCTTGTCCATCTATCCCGCTAATTACAAACCCGACGATGGTAAGCCACCAGATTCCAGCAACGCCAAACACCGTTATACTCCGCATTCTCATCGCATCTTCTGCCTTCAAACCTAACCAAAAAGCCAACGTTATTTCACCTTGGAACCTGCCCTTAAATAAAAAATTTAAAAATCAATCCGAAATTGTTCTCATCCGGCAGAGTGTGAGAAAACGATGGCATTGATCGCTTAGATGCTCTCCCGTAAATTACTCCAATAAGCTGGTATCCAAAACGCGCTGGATGGAAGAGTCGACTTAAATACCGACCATAGCTGCGCAAAATAAAACGTGGGTGTAAAGTATCACATGAATAATTTTAACGATGACTCTGTGACTCTGTTTTTGCACCGTCTGTGAACTACAGAAAGTATGATTTGTATTTTGTTATGACAACGATGTTGATTGAACCTTGGAAAACATCAAATGAATGCATTCTCTCGCAATGATTCTCGGGGGGTTTGTTCAGCAGCAGTGTTGGACCAACTCGGTGATGATACAAACGAGTATCGGGTATGCCGTGATGTGACTTCTATCGGTGACATATTTCAACGAGTAGATGGTGTCAATGCAGAATGTTTTGCGTAGACATGGCAATTATGTTTTATTCAGCTGGGATTTGAATTTACGTCGACATCAAGATTGTTCACAACAAGTATTTGTCATTGAACTTCAAGCGCCGAAATAGGGGTATCATCCATTTCTCAAAAACTACAACACCTCAGCATAGCTTTCTAACATCATTATCTTCAAACTGTGTAAGTTTAATATAAATCTGTGGAAATCGTGTTTTGTGTTACAAAAATATCCCAAACCCTTTAAAGCCATTAAACCCTTTCGGTACAGGAAAAAAAATCACAGATTTACAAATAATTTACAGGGTTTACAGAAGGTAATGGTGAAAGACTTCTCATGAAATATTGTTCCATGAAATGCTTTACTTTTTGAGAAAACATTAAAACAATATAAATTCTCGTTAGCGAGAATTACGGATTTATTTTAAACACAAAACAAAAGTCATGTCATGACACGGCAAAACGCGCGGAAACAGGAGTGGGTTTTCCCGTTATTTTCTCCCGACTCCGATGACCGATTGAGCCTAAATTATCACAGGTTTGTTATTTTATATATAAGTTGGGAAACACAAAGTGTGGGACTTGGACAATACTGGTAACCGAAAGTGTATAATGGCTTGAAAAGTGTAATGACGCAGTTCCAGTAAGTAGGTTATGGTTCCTGACACGGAGTCTGAGCCGGAACCGGGAACGCAGCCGGATCTGCGATGACGAAAAAGTTACGTCATTGAAGCCGCATCCGAACGAAGTGATTCCGGCTACGGCTATGGCTGGTGGCTACAGCGGCAACGTTGAAGAATATGCCTTTCCAGTAACCCGGTCGTAGCCGAAGCCAAAGCCGTAACACAATCAGAAAAGCTTACGTTGGACAGGTGGCATAAACTGCCTTTACGGACAAATACATTCGCATACAGCGACACTTCTACGAATTATACATCAAATATGTCGAGTCAAAAAGGAAAAACCAAACACACACACCAACAAATTTTACTAATCTCGGTCAATAAATATAAACAACAGCACAGTCCTAAAATAAGCGATAAAACGTGTACAATTTTGACATAGAAGTTGACACGAACTGTATGTCCACAAATACAGATATAAAAGCATTTGGGGGCATACCTGCTCTATGGTAAACACGCCGCCTTGGTGACGTCAGACAAGTGGGATATTATTGGCAGGTTTATATTGTGAAGAATGACATGACCTTGTTCTGTTTTCATTACATCGTAATTACGATGTGTAGGTTGTACATTCATTCAATGTTAGATAGTCCATCGTGTAAAGGGATAGTACCACTTGGTATACAAATAGGATGTAGTGATTATCTTATTTTATTTTATTTATTTATTTATTTATGTTTATTTGCATAAATCTTTGAAGAGTTCATTTTATGATTGTCCCTTTAGCGCCTTTGCAGCAATCAACTTGTGCAACACTTAAAGTCACCTGGAAATGTATTTTTTTTTTCTTTCAGACATAAGAGTATATGCTTACGAACAATAAAACAGTTTTTTTTAGTAATTGTTTGTCACGATTTATATGTTTAAAAAATATATAAAGTTGTTTGGGGGGCTGACTCCGCCTACCCCTTTTGTGACGTAAATCGAGGCAGACTTTGCCTGCAATTCGTATAGTAAACACACGTGCAAAGTACATGTACGTCCAAGTCGTGAGTTGGTACATTTCAAAAAGTGTTTTTCTGCATTCAGCAGCAATACACCTGGTCGGCATTGCCGGAAAAAAAAATATATATATATTTTTAAAACGTACAAACTCACGACTTGGTCCGTACATGTACTTTGCAATTGTGTTTACTCTTCGCATTACAGGCAAAGTCTGCCTCGATTGACGTCACGAACAGCGCCCTCTCGGGTCAGGGTCTACTCTTAAATTTGTAAATAACATAAGAACTGATTTTTAAAAACCTTAGTTAACTGTTTATTCACATTCCACTCATCAAAGCACATATATTAGTGACAAAAGCTTTATTTTGAAAAAAATACCACTTCCAGGTGACTTTAAACCTAACTGATAAAGTTCTCGTGAAAACAGTGAAGAGCACATTTACATTTTATACTATTTTGTAAGGGGTTATTTCAATTTCGGCAATCAAAATAAGCAATTGAGTTTGATGGGGTGTCTCCCACTTCTGAAAGGTCACTGATTGTCACAAACAAACAAGCAGAGCTATTTCATTCTTAAATTCTGAATTCGAAGTCCAGAATATAGCATTTCACGAGACAATCACCGTTGCCGAAAGAATTTTTTAGAGAAGTGTGTAAGAGCCGTTCACATGTGTATATATAAAAATACAAATTTTGTTATCCATAAGCAATAGTCTTCAAAACAAGAAGTATTAAATAAAAGTAACCCTAATCGATGACGGGTACTAACAATGCAAAATAATCCGCTGTTGTCCTTTTGCATTTAGCTCCCGATAAAATCAAGGTTAAAAAAACATCATAAACATTGTTGTTTTCATTTTGTTTTCCGGAACCCCTATACAATATTAAGAAATTAAATTAGTTTTCAATGACAATTTTGTATACTTGTGTACATAGTTGACAGTCCCTAATCGACGTTTATTTGTTGTCTGTCTGCGGATTCTGAAATAAACAAACTAAATAAATACATTATTGAATTAATTAATTTATAAAATAAGTGCGCACAATAATTCTAGGAAAACAGGAGCCGTTTTACACGAGTTGGTGACATGGCGTATTTATTCAAAACTATGTATTTGATTATATACTTTTCCCCCAAGTGTAGGTCTACAACTTTACTTTATTAAGATTGCATCTTGAGATGGAACTTAAGAACATTGAATATTGAGTTTTGAATATTCATTATTGGTGATCAGATTGAATCAGTGGTTTCTCTCCACGTCTTTCATCTCCGTTTATCCCCGTTTCGAATCCCACCTCGGAACTGGAGCCTTGCTTGTGGTTTAATTGTTCAGTTCCTACTGTATTCCCCGCGCGCGCCCACTACACCCCCATGTTGGGGTTCCTCCCACATACAACTTAACATGTCCTCCTCGTTTCCTCATCATCATCATGGTTTGGGCTATTGGATGTATGACTAAATAAACAACTAAATAAATAATCACCGCGTTATGTGGTTGCCTAAAATCTCCAATTGTAATAACGGAAGGACGCGAGTTTTAAGGCAGTAAAACCCCCACTTCAGAACCTAACCGAGTAAAAAGACAAAAGCGAGCGACTGGGGAAAACATCGGCCTGATCAGCGAGCCTCCCTTCGGAGTTCATTCACGAGAAGGACAAGAGAGACGCCAATTATCGAGAAACGGAGGGAGGTATATAGTCAGCGGGTTAAAGATGCTATGTCAGATTTTTGGCCGATTTTACCCCAAAATTTTGATTTAAAATTCAATAGGTATTTTGATGGGGATCGAGAAAGTTTAACAAGCTTTCATTTGAGCCATTGCTCGAAAGAGTCCGCCAATTATTAGCAGCAAGGAAATGAAGTGCTAAAAATTAGTTTTTGTCGGGATCCCGACAATATATCACGTGACCAGTTCTTATGTGTTTTATAAGAAACGTTTTAAATTTGTGTCCAGGTTCCTGACCATTAAAAGTAAAAGTTAGAGCGGGTGATACTCTTTGAAATACCACTCACTAAAAAAAAAAAAAAAAATTAATGTTTGGGGCAACAAAATCTGACATAGCATCTTTAAGGTCATGAAATGTCATCTCTTGATGGGGCAAAGTTGTTTATAAATTAACAAAGAGCACTTCTAAGGGAAAACACAACTGATGAGGCCCCAAGGCTAAGCCCGAGAGAATCCGAACCCTTTTTACGGGGTGGAAGCCTCCGCTGCACCTACATGTCACAGCTTATAGACGACCTCAACGCCATCGGCCTAAAACACGATCAAGCTGTTCAAGCTGCCCATGATCGGCCTGGATGGCACAGGCGAATTTCTAACATTGGACAAACCCGTGGTCACAACGTCTCGAGCCGAGTTCGGCTCGAGTAGCGTCAACTGAGAGAATCTAAGCATCTGACAACATACTTCGAGGCTCGTTACTTACGCCAGAGAGTGGCCTCCTACGTCAATCTTCTGACAGTTAAGTGGTACGGATGTAGTAATCTCTGATTCACCTCGCAGTCAAATTCTACGAACACGTTTACATGATAAAATATCCTAGTTTGGAAGTACATGTATTGTAATACACGATTATATAAGTTTTATCAAATTATATCGCTGGTTTTCTAATACCAATCTGTAAGGACAGGGTACCACTGTAATCAAGTCTAATGTCATTTTAACCCCTCCGTTATCCTTTGATTGTTGTATGAGGGTTTTTCTGTTTGAAGCTGGCGCTTTTAAAAACAAAAAGTGTGTATAATTATATAATTCACGTGGGTTTGTTGGGTTTTTTTTTTCTTAAGGGACATCACTGATTGCTTAGCGTTAAAGTCAGTTCTAGAAGGTCTGTATTGTCTTCAATAACAATAAAGAGAAGTTATTGATGGATGAGGGCGCCCTTCGTCCTCATCAGTTCTTTGGCGGAAGGAGGAAGTAAGGTAGACTGGTCCCCTGTCCTTATCCGCAAGGATGAGGAATTGTGCGTTCGTTTAGCTTCCCTGGGTCGACCCCGGTGTGTGGCGGATTTTTTTTTCCAGGACGAACGTGTGCAGATAATTACCCACGTTCGTCCTGGAAAAAAAAACACCGGGGCCCTTGCTAGTTTTTAATATACAAATCACTGACAGAGATCCAACGTTATTTGGTGACATGTAACATTTCTTAGTATCAATATATTTTGCTAGCAGATTTTAGCCTCATCGGTTATTATGGAAATTGCATGAGCAGTCTTTCCCGCTAACCCCTCAACAGATCTGGAATTACAGGCAGGCCACGGTTGCTCATTGTATTGGCCTTGGTGTGCCCTTTTCAAAAATTAAATCGGCCTTGCCCTTCCAAAGCTGAACTTCCAGGCCTGTCTATAATAAAATATATAAAAATATAAAAAATAAAAACCTTTTAGCCCAAAGTGGGATCTTAATGGCGTTCTATGACCCAAATAGGCCAAACTATGTGCTGAGGGTCAATATTTTCCACGGGGTGTTCCCATCAATTTCATGCGCTAGCTGTGTATATCTGTAAGCAAAGAATGCTGACCGTAAAGTCAGCACGCACACAAGTAAATCACCTCGACAACCTTTGTGAATTACGCCATAACAATCTTGTAAAGTCAAAAAATGACAAAATACACATGCAGTTTGTTTCCATAATTATTTATCAAAGATTTCATTGGATAATAACTTTCGATTTATATAGCGCCTAATAATCAACACTTAACTCTCTAAGCGCTTTACAAAGAAGTACACTATATAATCTACAACAACATAAATATAAGGGGACAAATAACACCACTGCAATATATATACTGTATAAAGATTATTTAAGGAGTAAGCAATAATAATTATAATTGTAGTTTTGATTGCAAATGTTTTTTATTCCATCTCATGCCGGTATGGCTTTGAAGGAACCCTGAAAAAAATAATGCCAAAACAAAATTGTAAAATTAAAAATCACCAATGTGGAAGAACGAGATGATGAGAGGTAGAGGAGGACGATGAAATTACTAAACAATTAATCAGCCATAAGAATTGTTATACAAAGAGCAATTCTCCCTCTTTTCATTTTACGAAACAGTGGCGCAATTACTCCCTAGATATGTTCATCGGGGAAGGGGAACACAAGTATGTTTTTTATGGGGAAGCCATTTTGATGCCCCGCCCCTGTCAGATTCACAAGATTGACATGATGTATTGCAGCCAGTAGACCGTCCTAAAACATGGATAACTCATTGGTTATGTTTATTTCACATGTTTTTTTGCAAAGCTAAAACTCTTCCCAGATGTAAAGCGACAGTTTGAACAAAAAACTATTATTTGTGTTATTTGTGTGTATACACAGATATCAAAAAAAGGGAAATAGTCAACTTTATTTTGTATATAATACAAGTACTTTAAAATTTAAAACATCTTGGAATCTATTATTTGTAGTTTTAAGTGAAGTACGTTGTGAAGTTTTTAGTGATGATTTTTTTTAAGATTCACTTCACAATCAAGCCTGTCGTTAAAACCATGGTTTAAAGCACGTTTTTTTAAATTGCAAACTCTGTTGTTTACAAAAAAGTAATAATACAACTTTTACGACTACACAAAAATAAAGCAGAACATCTAACATAAAAACAATTTCAAGTGATGATTTTGACACTGAATTTGAATATTGAATGTTCATTTGATAAATTAATTTGGTTTTGATATTATTGTAAATTGTTAAAATAACACAATGATTTTGCACCATTGTATGACGTTTTCAATAGATCTTGATCATGCTGCCTTCATCTTGGTTATGTTACCTATAGCAGTAACGAATGCTAGCACAAACTGCTTAAGAAAACAGGAACCAGACTATTTTGTTTCCTATAGCCTCGGTTTAGTTATAACGGTTTGGATTTTGAGACAAAAAACAAGATAGCCGACCCATGACAAAGGTCTATAAAGTATTATACTTGAGACGTGGCTTTTTATGACAAACTTTGCGTTAGTTTTGGCGGTCGTAACCAATAACTGTTTATGTTGACTTTGGACACTTATCGGTGACCGAAACAGTAATTGGTTACAGCCGCCAAAAAGCACCATTACGCGAAAGTGTTCGTAAAAAAAGTTGCGTTTATTTCGGCTCGAGAATACCTCGCAAAAAAACACACTCCTGTTTAGGTTCGCGTAAAATATTCAAGGTTTAGATGAGCACGTATTTTTCATGAATATTTTGACGGGAAGTAGACAACACACAAACTTCTTCTCACTCTCTTTTTCCAAGCCACGTTTCAAAATTTATTTATATAAAAAAAACTTACCGAAACCAAATGCTGTTAATGCTATAATTGATATTGGTCTATATAATATTTTCTCTAATTTGTACATTTTAATACATTTTCTGTTTAGAAAAACAGTTGCTCTAATTAATTCCAAAAGTAGAAAGCATTAATCTACAAAAACTAACTCTGATATTCGGTGAGTGTTGTATATAAAAAATAACAGTTATTAAAATACAGTTTGGACTTTCTTAATGGACTTTCAATGACGCCCGGAGTAATTGTGACGATGCATTGCTTTAAAAATGTACAATTAATGATAATAATAGGCAATGCTTAGTAGGAAGTTGGAACCAGCGTTTGTTTTCCTCTCCGCCTTGAGTTGGTATCTCACACCGTGTCTGGAAGATCACCAAAGGTTTTTTTTTTTTCATTGGTGATGCAGGTGTTATAGTCGGGGTTCGTGCGTTTATTCAATCTCACTCAGCACCTTATTTGTCTGTCTGCTGATATATGTTTGTTTTCAGCAGCGTTTCCCTTCATCGTTGTTCAAAGTCTCGCGAGATCTCACTGAGTCTCAGCACTCACACTGAGTCTCTGCACTCACAGTCTGGTTGCCGACGTCTTAGAAGGATCACCAAAGAAGGAGTTCCCATCCTCAGACGTTGTGTTTAAAGTCTCGCGACTGGACTGTCTGCTCTTGTCGACCTCAGCGTAGAGGGCGTTGTTCAGTTGTTCCGGATCGAACGCAGTGTTGTCTTCGTCCGACGACTCATTCAGCACGGTGCGCTGGTACAAGCTGCTGGGCCGGCTCCATCCGGTGAGATCCTTCGTTCCGGTGCCGTTTTTCTTTGCTCTTCGGTTCCCTGTAGCGTACACGGATGCCGGATCAGTGGAAGACGAAGAGATACGTTTGCTGTTCGGACGGTCCGTAGTGGCGTAACCGTTCCCGTAGTCTTGACTGACGTATGCTTCCGGCTCGCTGTTCGGCATTGCTGCAGCGCCCTCCATGTTAGAATAGATTGGATCCGGTAGGCTGTCTCTAGGTGACTCCTCGTCGTCCAGATTGGCGTAATGCGATTGGGGTGCATCGCTAGAGTCTGTCACAACCCCGTTCTGGTACACCCCTTCCTCAGCGAACGTGGATACCCGACTATTCTGAGGATATTGGTTTGCAATGAAGGAATGATCTGGACTTAGAGGCAGGTTACCAGACGCCCGAAGGATGTCCGGCATTCCGGGTTTGCTTACTGCCTCCTCATTTTCCACATGGAAGCCTGCATTGATGAACGTCACGGGATTGGATTCAGGTTTCAGACGAATGTTCTGTCTTGCATTTCCAGAGCGTTTTCTGAAAAAGAATAAAAAATTAGATTGATAAAGTTGATTGATTTTTTTTTTCAAATTTGAAGTTTGTATTAAGGTCATTTCAATTCAAATACACATCTAATTCCATACTTTCGTGAAAAATGTCGACAATTGCATGAACTACGGAGTTAAGCAAATCATTAGGTAACAGTGTATTTTATGTGTTGTTTACTTCCTTAATTTATTGTTAAATTTAACTTCTTTTATAATGTTTAATATTAATATTTTTATCAATCCTGTAATTGGCGCTTGCGCTGTTGGATGTTGTATAAAATAAAATATAAAAAAATAAAATAAAACAGTGAACATAAATGAAACAGACGCAGAAACAAAACAAACAGACAGACATAAAGACAAAATGACAAACGAACGTAAAACACTAGTGACACACTAATTTCTACATGGAGTCCCGTGAAAACTGAGTGTTTGTTTTTCGATCTTGGAATGCTAGTTTCTAAAGTCTTGGGGTTTTTGCTATTCATAGTTATTCGAATTGGCTTCAAGTCAAGTAAAGCATGGCTGAATAACAAGTCCGTTTGAGCGGGAAACACTGCGAGGAGCCAAACATGTCCACAAAAGAGTCAACACTTCCCAAGGTCTAATCACACTTACCCCGTGGGACGAATCATGGCTACAAGTATTCCAAACAACACAATGAGCTTTCATTTTTGAACTGAAAGACTCTTTTGAAATGGAAAAAGTTATTTGAACGAAGCGACAAAAGAGCCATAAAGCGACGGGGTCATGTATTGTGAGGAACGTGTATATGTAGTTCATGCTAGTTTTTAACAAGAAAGTGCCGTTTCACCGTACCATGGTTTTACATTGTATACACTTAGACACTGGACACTATTGGTAATTGTCAAATACCAGTCTTCTCACTTGCTGTATCTCAACAAATGCATGAAATATCAAACCTGCGAAAATTTGAGCTCATTTGGTCGTCAAAGTTTTGAGATAATAATGAAAGAAAAAACACCCTTGTCACACAAAGTTGTGTGCTTTCAGATGCTTGATTTCGAGACCTCAAATTCTAAATCTGAGGTCTCGAAATCAAATTTGTGGAAAACTACTTCTCTCTCGAAAACTACGTCACTTCAGAGGGAGCCTTTTCTCACAATGTTTTATACTAACAACCTCTCCCCATTACTCGTAATCAAGAAAGGTTTAATGATAATAGTTATTTTGAGTAATTACCAATAGTTTCCACTGCCTTTAACCGTACCATGGTTTTACATTGTATGTGAACGTAGACACTATTTCACCACACGATTGTATTTTTGCTATAAGCTTTAAAGAGGCCTGAGAAAACAGTAAACAAAATAATTCAAATTTAATTCACTGCGCAATGGGAACTCTAGACATAATTGATGCAAGTAAACCTACGGGAATGTCCAATATCCAATATCGATGTACACGATAGACATTCACTATACAAACTTGCGTGAATGTCCAATGTCGAATATTCAAAAGGTAACATTGACATTCGCATTACAAATCCATGTGAATGTCACAAGCTGTTTTATTAAGTCGCCAGTGTTTAGATGACAATAGTTTCATACAGTGTCACTCAATAGACCATGTCACCTGCAACATCGTTGTTTGCAAAAAATAGCATTGACTTCATGAAGATATGATTTACACAAAGCCAATTGAGATGCCCAACATTTTGAATCTGATATTGTATATGGAGAATAGAACACAGTCTAAATTTCTATCAACTTTTAATACGAAGATTGAGAGCACGTCTTAAAACTTGTTGAGGCAAAATTGTCTGTATAGGGCCTAACCCTTGAATTAACATGGAAATTATCCGCGAACGACGTGCAAAACTTCCCATTATAACCATGCAGAGCGTAATTGAATGGCCTTCTCCTGAAGAGTCCCTGAAGACGAGCAGGGTACTTGTATGAGTGCTCGAAACGTTGAGACCATACCGGCTCTTTTCTGAGACAACACTCCCTTGTACACGGTTGTACCCGCAAGTTTACCTTATGTAGTTAATTCTTAACCACAGAGAGGTTTATATTGCCTGCAAGAAAGACTCCGGAATGTAAGGTCGATCTTTGTTAACAAAGGTTATGTGGTATGTTGGGGGTCAGTAATGGAAAAGACATAGGCCTTTTTCGAAACCACGGCTTCGGCTTTGGATTCAGTTTCAGGCTCAGTTCTCTCGTCTGAAACCCAGGGCGCGTGTACGCAAAGCACGCGCAATATTGTCAAAACAACCGCGGGGCCAAGCTAGCCTGTGAGCCGAATCCAAAGCAAAATCCAGTCGTTTCGAAAAGGGCCATCAAAATTATTGGACTTACCGGCTGTTACATGTGAATATTGCGACCATACAAATCACTAGGATGAATAACAAGGTTGCCGAACCGCCAATAATATACGGTAGGAAATCTAGAGAGGGGAAAAACAAAAAGTGCAATCAAAATTAATAATTATTTTTTTATTTATTACACAACCAACTGGCGCCAATAACAGGATGGATAGAAAACGAGGAGAAATGTTCGGGATTAGAAGTGGGAGGAAAACCCCGAATGTAGACTTGATTCAAGTCTGGATCAAAGACTTGGAACCAAGTCTACCCCGAATGGGGAAAACCCCACGCAACCAGGACCCAATTTCATAGAGATGCTAAGCACAAAAATTTGCTTAGCATGACATTTCTGTCTTGATGAAAACAGGATTACCAACCATATTAACACATGATTTTCTGGATAAGCAAACATCAGCTCAATACCAGTAACAAGCAGTATGCAACAAATTAAAATTTGGTTGGTAAACCTGTTGTTATCAGGGAAAATTTTTTCATGCTTAGCAAATTTGTGTGCTTAGCAGCTCTATGAAATTGGGCCCTGGTAGGGACTGATAACCCAATCCACATGCCAGGCACTGGTCTGAGGTGGGATTCGAACCGGGATTTAACAGATGTGATGGGCATGGAAAGAAACCACCGAGCCATCATCAGTCTTTGGTGCTTTGTGAAAACGAACCCTCGATTATGTGTTCCAAATTAATTTGTTTCATGATGTACTTTAATAATTGCTTTCCTTTTATAATGTGTTCTTTTGTTTGATGTATCTTTTAAAACTTGTGACTTTTTTGTGTCTTGTTATTAACTTACAACTGCGATACGTGTTTGTTCAATAAAGCATTTTTGCACTGAATTGAAATGAATAATTTTAAAGAATAAAAACCTTCGTTATTTGTGCTTGCTGTGGAACTTTAAAAACTCGGTTGTTATAATCAAGGACTGTTAAGAGATTTTGTTTGTCAAAATAAACTGAAGGGTTGTTTGGCCCAAGGAAAGGTTCGTCAATTCGTTTGAAAAAAAATGAGTGAATAAGTACCCATTATATGGCCCAGGTGCCATTTATCCCTTTGAGTCAGCTAATTGGAAGGTCTTTTATTGTCAAAAGATTATTGACTCCGGAGTGAAATTGAGATTTGGTCTGGAAACCTGTTTGTCAATTTGAAACCTTTTGTAACATGTAGACCATTTTCTCAATTTGGGGGGGGGGTGACCTTGCGGGTATGATTTTTTGTGTAGTTAATTGGATAACACCACTCTTCAAAAATACGTTGATGTGCCACTCATAATTCTGTAGTATTCTCTAAAAAATAAATAATACATAAAAGACTTTAGGCTTAATCAGAATTAAACGAAGTGAAGAAATTGTAAAGATGCTTGTTGACAACTTTTCACAGAGATTTATTCCCAGAAAATAACCCGCAGAAAATTCCTGTGGCATTTCTATTTCCACCGCCACCTCTTTTCCTGAGAAAGATTACAACTGCAGCATTCTATACCCCAAGACTTATTTCGCTCAACCCTGGGAAATTTGCAGGGGGATAGTCGTCAACATCTAGTGTGAAATGGGTTTAAGTTTGGAATGAGAATTCATCGACTCTACACTCACGATATCAACAATTGTTTATATATCAGCTTTTGGCATGTGGGTTAAGAAAACTTCCAGAGTAATTATCAAACAACGAACAAAACTACACACATAACACTAAGCTAAAACAGACATCAAATTTTACCACAGCAAACACTACTTCTAAGAACACACAACACCCCCAATTTAAGGTGTTAAAATTGAGACGCTAAAAGCTTCTGCAACTCTGAATAAGAAGCTCAAAGTGGCATTAAGCGATAAAACTAAGATAAAGTCAGCTTTAAAGTGCACTAAAAAGGAATTGCAAACAATGATAGATGTATGGTGTGAGTACAGGCTAAATGTCGGCAAAACTGTTTTAAGTTGTGTCACTCTCCACTTCTTTGAATCTAAATGTATGATTGTTAACTCTCCAAAAACAACCTGAAAGCTCACTGATTGTAAAATTTGTGTCAAATGCTATGTCTAATCTCAGGGTTAACCAGACGATGGTTCCCAGCCATAATGCCAAAGTCACTCGTACCATGGTAAATGGTATCCTGCTCATTTTCGCTTGAATTGTTTATTTTTTGTTCTAAGGCATCTCTATGAATATGAACCCTGGTCCCAGACATGGTTGGACATACGAAATATTAAGTTCAATGACAAAGTGCACGATTTTGTTTCCTGAAACTTGCATGATTTGAATCGACGATACAAGTTCTTTTTTTTTAAGAATGGTCGTTACGTCTGAGGCGTAGGTTTTTTAGGCTATACGATATGCGTTTTTGTATAGGCCATTCTTATTTATTTCTGTATAGCACAAAGGGCATATTGTAAAGTTCCATCAAAGTTTGTGAAACCGCCCCAAGGTCTCTCAGTTTGAATGCAATAAAAAGCTGAATTTGGAAGAATGGAACAGGAAAACATGCAGCATTTAAGTTTACAGTCCGTTGCATCAATCCGAACTCAATCAAATCACGACAATACACACATTCAAATTGCTCAACCATTTTGATTGGCCATTTTTACATGTATTTTTTCTGTAGTTGTTCAATGGAGTTTCAGTTTTCATCATGTATATGTAAACATTTCGTTGTTCAGGTGGGGTTTTTTTTGTCATGATCTTTTTTTTTACTATCCGGGGGAAAAACATTCACGATAAACAATGTGTTGTTAGGATAAACCCTAACTGCAATTTGAAAAAAAGGAAGATGGTCCCACCGTGCTATTTTGTTTATGTGATTAGTAGAATTGTAAAATGATCGAAATGTGCATCAAACTAAACTCACATTCGTGACTACTCATGAATTGCAACTAATCACAACCTTACCAAATAAGTATATTGGTGCGGATTTCCCGCCCAAACGAGCACCAGTGTCGTCCGTGGTGACAGCACCACTAGTTTGTGTGGATCTCGGCCAATTTGGGTTAGGGCTCACCATTTTGACTGTAAATTGTGCTTTATTTGTGAGAGTATCCGCAGTGGAGTGTAACCCAGTGGTTTGAATGCCAGAAACGGGAGAGGATTCTTGATGTGTACTAGTAGACAGGGTTCGGTATTGACTGCTTGTACTGGTGGTACTAATCGTGGTCACGCTATTTGACACTGTCTCTGTGTTTGTCATTAATCCTTCAGTAAGCATGCAATGGATGTGAAAATAAAAATGTGAACATGTTGGATTTGTTGAAAATCTACTCTGAGGTAGTCTGCGGTGGTAGAGAAGGCTCTTAAAGTTTGAAAAAAATCTACTCCGCGGTATACATGAATAAAGCATAATATAAAGAATGCAAAACAAGTTCTCAATGGCAGACTTTGGAGCGCTAGGTGGCAGCAGACTTACCAGGCAAATTTCCATTGTTTACGCAGTTCTGAGCATGCTCACATTACCGAGAACAATGGATTTTACCTGGTAAGTCTGCTGCCACCAAGCGTCCTAAAAGTCTCAATAGAACATAATCTACACATCAAGTAGATTACACATGGTGTTACTGCCGCCAACCATGTTAAGACCTCACCATAAAATGTCTCGAATCCCATATGTTTAAATTGACTCTATAAATAATTTTTTTGCATGTGATAAAGAACTATTATTTGTGGTTTTACCCATGCACATACATGTGTGACTATCACTGTATACTCAGTGGTTTCAGAGAACAGTGACGAGTAAAAGAATTTAGGCTAAACTACTATAGGGTGGGATTCAAATATAAGACCCCCAAATCTAATGTAGCTTTGGAAATTTGGTGGCATCGAAAGGACATCACAAGTAGGCCTACATATCGTTTTACTATACAATACATTGTATACCCAGTATAACTTGAATAATATGATGTAATAGTATAAGAATTCGTGACCAAGTTCTGGCACATTTGAAGTCATTAAGTTAAAAGTTCCACCTTACCTGTAATTGTCACAAGTGGCAATGTTGTTGGTGAGACTTCATTTAATGTAGTGCTAGCTGGGGTGGTTGTTTCTGGCTGCTCCGATGGAGGCTGGGTTGTTGATTCTATTTGAAGTTAAAAGGTAAGTATTGAAACGCATTAGAAACATCTGAACATGGTGGAAATGATCCCTCAGAATATGAAATTGTAAAAACATTGCAACAAGAAAAACATACGTTAAACAACTCTAATAGGACTGTTGATCTTCAGTATACAAAATGGTGAACGTTTTGGAAAACAAAATCACGACAGGCCACTTCAGAGATTACTTAAGTATTACAAACAAACATATAAACATGGTGGAAATGAGCACTCGTACTTGTTAAAATGATTGCATCAAGAAAAACCTATATCCGTAACATGCCCATCTATATTAGAGAGCTCTCGGTCCTAAGTACAGCGTATACCAAATGGTAAACCATATCTAACAAATAATAATAACAATAATACTAAGCATTTACATAGCGCCATCTATTTAGAAAACTAATCCGAGGCGCTGGAGAGGAAAATAAACAATCAAAACCAAAAAAATGATACAAAGTGAGAGAGAGAAGTTTAAAACAATAATGTTACCCTTGGACTTCACCTGTGATTTTCCAACAGTTTATTTATTTACATGTAGGCCTACTTGAACACTTGAAATCGCTAAGCTCAATTTAGATTTATGCTTAAATAAAATATGTTAAACTTAATATTAGTATCCTAAAAAAGCTTAAGTTGTTTCATTCAAAGATAAGTCATGGCAACAATATAGTTTGTTTTGGGGAAAAGGCAAAGAAGAACATCCTAAAGGAACAATGACATTGAAAAAGGAGTTGCTGTGACAGGAAAATCAAATTTTGAGAGAAATTTAATGAGATACAACATGAAACATATGCAGAAAAAGCATTTATATCATTACAACAAATGAAGCACAACCATGAACAAAAAACAATAACATGTCAGCCTAGGGCTCCATCGTGCGTTTTGCATGATTATTTGTGTACAAACGAAATAAATGTTGACCAGAATAAAAGTAAACATGCAAAATACACATGCAAAAATGAAGATCCACAAGATATAGGCCTACAGAGGGGAATAAAATAGAACAATTGTAACGGAGAGAGGAATGGGAAAAATAATTGGTATTTTCGTTTTAAATTCAGCCAATTAACAAGAATAATGTACAAAATGATTATAATATTAAATTTCAAAGCAATGAAATGGTACAACAATGTATGGCAGTCTTGAAAGATTGAACGAACCAAAGAAAATTTATTTTTCTTCTTCTTCTTCTAAATTATATATTGAACAATGTGGATGCCTAAGGCCCTTGTCATACGAGGCAATTTACAGGCAACCAGTTCCAGGCAATCTCCAAGAAGAAAAGGAAGTCACATTGGAATAGTCACTTACTTTTCTTAGGGTTCGTATTAGGCAACAGTCAAAACATACTCGTGTGTTGTCAAAGGATGGTCCATTAGCTTGCACTCTAGGTGGTTGCCTGTGAAAGTTGCATTGTATGACGATGTCCTATAAACATAGACCTTATCGCAAATACCAATGCGCAAGCGCAGACTGTTGAATGAGGTGCATTGTGGGATAGATATTAATCAAGTTTTGCTACCAGCTAGACCACAATGCACCTAATTCCAAGCTTTACGCGCGCGCCCCAGTATTTGCGAAAAGGTCTATTGACCCCTTGCACGCGCGTCACACGCGGCGACCGATCCGCGCTCAAAATGTTGGTGGGCAAGTTAGGTTTACGCGTATTAATGCCGCGTCGCCTAAAACGCCCACTTTCATTGCATAATGCACATCATAGAGTTATATATAAAAACGTACAGTGAAACTGCCCACCAGTATGGCGCATTCAAGATTTTGTTTATGATGACGTCAGGTGAAATGGGTCAATAAACAAGCAACTTCACAATCATCGACTGATCCCAGACAGAAGATTCGTGATTGGTCAAGGGACACCATATAATACCGAGTACCAGTCGCGAAGAGGGTTTTTATTTTTACCTGGAAATATTCCGGTGTAATTACAGGTGGGTAGAATATCCGGTGACCACGCCCTCATTGTCTGGCACGTCAGCTGTGGCTCCCCAACGATCATGTGACCAGGTTCACACAGATATGTCACTTTCTCGCCAACTGTTGGCGACAGGTTGTCAGATATGAATGAGTTAGGAACAAACCCAGGATGGAAGCAATCCGCACCCGGAACAGGTTCTGAGAGAATAGAAAAAAAAAGGGAATATATTATCATCAACCATTAGAATAGGATGAACGTGAACACTTTCCACAAGAGGTACAGTTAATAAAAAGCTTGAACAACAAGTTCTGAAAGAGGAAATAAATCAGAAATTTCAATTTAAGAAGAATCTTAACACCTTGCACAATCATGGAGGAAGCACGATCAATTAAGGTTTAAGAGATGTTAAATTTGCATCGGGGATAAAGAATACTAATGTTATTTGTTTACCCATACATGCCGATGTATTAGCACTGTGTACTCAGTACTTTCCCCGAGTCCTGTGAAAAAAAATATCACCAGGCATCTTACTCGGGTCAATATTAAGGTTTGAGGTGACAACATGAACAAGTACATGAACATCTCTGTAAGTTATGGTGTGTAAGAAAATAATGTATGGTTTTCAAGAACTCGACGTTTCAATCGAGTTCACTGATCGTCTTCAGGAGAAATCTGGACTTTGTGCATGCATAATTACACAGCAGGACATTCTAATTTGTTCTATATCATTAAAAACTAATTTTGAAGATAACAAAAGGGTGTTATTTTATTTTATATTAATATGCAAATTGTTACTGTATAGCAAAGGGCACGCAACGTGACAAAGCTCTCGAGTTGTACACTAAATAATCATAAATTATTATATAACATTTACCGGCTCTATAGAGCTTAAGTGTGCATATAAAATTATACCGGCACGACTGCAAATAGATGCTGAAAACAATAACAACCGAACATGCCGCAAGTGTTTGCTAATTAAATAGAAATGCCACCTTGTCATAGAAGATGACCTTTTCATTGGGGTACATGACAAGTTGTACAAGCGTTTTTCCACAAGAATGTGGTATATAATGCTGTGGCTTGGGGTCGGTGGACGCTTATAGTGTGTCTGTAATTTCATGCACTATTTCTAAATGTCTGCTTTCTTTTCTTTCTTATTTTTTTCTGAGACATTTTTTTTATTTTTTTATTTTTTCGGGGGGGGGGCAGGTGCAGTTTTGTAATATTATATTTGCCAGATTATTTTATGCACTTTCTCTAATTAATGTCTGCCTTATTCGGGGTGGTGTTGAAGTGTTTTGCTGAATTCGTATGTTTTGGGGGGTGTTGGGTGCAGTGTTGTGATCCCTTACCATTAAACTCGTACACCTGCATTTTGAAGTCTCCTCCGCACGTTTGGCTGGCATCTCCAGAGCAGGGATACGAACAGTTCACCTGGTCAGCCGTATACTCTGTATACTGGAAGGGGTCTGCTAGGGCGCCCCCACAGAAGCACTGCGAACCAGCCTGCAATGCGTAGTATTGGAGATTTCTGCTGCGGCAAAGTGTTCGACAGAAGTCCACGGTCATGCCCGTTTCACCCTCGCAGTAAGTTTGCTCGTCGCCGCATGACTTTTGGCAGACCCCCATACCATCTGAGCACGTAATGAGATCTTGAAGAGCCCTGTCTACGCCGTCAAAATAACACCCATGGTATATATCTACATGAAAAGAAACCAGAAGAAAAAATTATAGCTAAAAAGGGCCTCTAGTTGTTTATATAGGGTGCGTTCGTTTAGCTCCCTGGGTTTTCCCCGGTCTGCCCCGGTGCGATCGAATAGCTTTTGACGTCATTCCAGGGGCTCACCCGGGTCAGCCCCAAGTGCCCTGCTTGTGGAGTGGGTCACTTGGGGGCTGGCCCTAGGTGCATGACGTCACTACGAGAGCGGTAAGTGGTCGTTCGTTTAGTTCTTGTCAGGGGCTCACCCGAGCGAGCACCGCGGGGTAGACCCAGGGAAGCTAAACGAACGCGCCCATAATTTTAAATGAACACCTTGCCTTGGATCGGACGAGTTGGTCTTTGAAAAGCTTTTGAAACCGTTTGTTATGAAATGCACATGGTTAAAAATGTATTTTAATAATAGAATAACGCTTTTCAAAGACCAACTCAACCGATCCAATGCAACGTATAGTTTTTGAGATTCATAAAAATTGTGATCTCCGTCTCAAGTTTTAAAAAGTTGTTTCATTGTTAATTAAACAAATTATTTGTATTGTAATGTAATATGTATTATAGAATTGGTTTAATAAAAAGAATATATAGTCTTTGCTCAAGTCGTTTACGAGGCTTACCCAGCCTGCTTTACTGACGGCCTTCATAAACACGTATAGTGTTCTCATTTGCCTCGATTTAGAATGAGAGTCCGACCAATTAATTTAAACCACAAAAGACAAATAATTAAATATTGATTAAATTTCTGAATGGAATTCGGAGATGTGGCTGGGAAGTATTTATTCATTATTTGATGACGGTTTTGATGGTCATGCGCACAGAACTGTCTTAATTGGCTAATAAACACCCCCACCATATCATACCAGTACCATGACGTCAACATTGTTTTCTAAGCAAAATTGTAAAACCACTTTTCATTTTGTTACGCACGAGATTTAAGTTTTGCCTATATTATTGTTTATTGTGAATCTATTGCGGGTGGTTTGCAGTTTCACTTCAAACCCAATTTGTCGTGTTTAAATGCACTGGACACTATTGGTAATTGTTAAAGACCAGTCTTCTCACTTCGTGTATCTCAAAATGTGTATAAAATAACAAAAACCTGTGAAATTTTGAGCTCAATTGGTCGTCGAAGTTGCGAGAGAATAATGGAAAGAAAAACATACTTGTCGCACAAGTTGTTTACTTTTAGATGCTTTGAATTCATTTCAAATATTTTAGTAATAAATTACTTTTTTTTCGAAAACTACGTTACTTTAGAGGGAGCCGTTTCTCACAAAGCAGGTACCAATTGTACTGGTGCCTTTAAAAATGGTTTTCAAAAAAAAACTTCGTGATTTTCACTGATGCGTATCGGTTCAGAAACAGGAAGATAATTCACTTTCCCATTGTTCGTGGTGGGTGCGCCCTCCTAGTCAGTGACGTCACTACATGATAATGAGTCACAAGGTAAAAGGGGTATTCCTGTGCGTGTTTCGTTATTGTTTGTGAGAAATCAAAGTCAATAGTCATTCAAAATAATAGCGTGCAAACTCCGTTAATTGCATGTTGCTATGAGAAACGGCGAAATCAAAATATGGTTTCTGCGTCCAAAAGCCTTGTGTACCATTAAACAAATATTTACTTGTGTTGACAAAATCACTGACTAAGAATGTCGAACTCTGTCTGTACTAGTTTTCGTTTCTACGTGAATGTAGTCTACATATTGTTCAGTTTTGTAATAATGTTGCTGTTTGTGGTATTTGATTTGATTTGATAGCTCTTGTAATTACATTCTTCTACTCCTGTTAATTTGTAAATAACCATTTTTAACTCTTGTGTAAAGCAAAGACGTCTTCATACCAGCTTGTTGTGGCTGCCTAATTCACGTTTTAATAAGAATAAACAAAAAAAGTAATATTTTGAAAGGAGGACGTGTACACGCATAATTTGTGTGTTCATAAGATTGAAGTATTAAGATGTACGTGGCCGCCATCTTTGCGCCAATATGACAATTTGGATTTAATTATCAACAGAAGATTTTCCTCGGTCATAAGTGATCATAATACTAATTCATTAATAACAAATTCACTCGTTACGCAATGTAACTTCAATAATTGTTTTTGGGCGGGGAAATCAACAGCTGTTAATTTCAAGGCTATTTTGAGGGTTGTCTCGTGAAAACATGTCTATTAATTAATCTAAAACTAACATCTGAATAATTATGTTCTTGAAATTGCGATTCACTAATTTCTCCAAAACTACAGCAACTCGGCTGGTAATATTTTAAGGGAAGCTATCCATCATCAATGGATATATGTAACTCGTGTAAATTTAAGGCCAAGTTAAAAAAAAAAAAACAATGACAGTTGATCGTCCCCTCACCCTCATCCCTTTTTGAGGCCCAACCTTTTGTTTTTCCTATTTTTTTTTTCTACATTTTATTTGCGAAAAGACGAATTGTCTGTGTGTTTATCTTTTAAGAACTTGTATTTGTAACAACATAAAGTGGCGTGTGACTTTAAACTGAAGAATTTGTGGCCAGTTTGAATTGAACTGGCCACCTTTGAAAGAAATACAAAAATAACAAATAAAAAGGCCCTCATCCTCTCCTCTTTATGGAATAAAACAGGACGATCAACTGGAGGTATATTTTTCGTTTATTTGGCCTATTATGTTAATCTGTGAACTTGTTTGTGTTTGTTGTATTTAACCAAAAGTACATGAACCCCTTAAACAAAAATAAAACAATTTGCGTCATTGTTTCTATATTCTGACATAGTTTAAAGATAGAACAATAGGTACACTCTAAAACTACTGGGTGGGGCCCAACAGTTGCATGATGAGTTCGGTGAGTGACTTCACTTTTGAAAGTGTTGGATCCAGCGGTTTTTTTTTTTTCCATCTAGCATTTTAAACTTGTGATCCAACGCAAAAAGGGTACATTTCTCAAAAAAAATCCTTTGAATTGTGGCATAAGCTTTTTAAATTGTAAACTTAAATGGATAACTTTCCGTATGGCGCCACCACTTTTTCACTCATTTTTACAAAAAGGGATATATCAATCAGATAAATTAGATACTATATTATTTTATTTCGAATGAAAAAGTGGTGGCGCCATACGGAAACTTTTCCCCACCACTCTTTCATTCGATATTAAATAATATAGTTTCTAATTTACCTCGATGAGATATCCCTTTTTGTAAAAATTAGTGAAAAGGTGGTGGCGCCATACGGAAAGTTATCCACGGTGTCAATATAAAGAATCTTAAACTATAGAAGTGGCATGAATATATCTAATTCACGAAAAAAAACCATAGAAAAGACACACACTTAGCAAAATACTGCATTTCAAGGTCTTACCTGTCGGATCTTGGCAGAAGCAACCCGTCAATAAACAGCAAAACACGGCAGCAACCAAAGCGCCTGTAGCCCGCTTCATATCTACCGTAGATAGCACCAAATTAACCCAAGTATAATTCCCGGTATGAACCACAAAATGGTATCTCCACTTCTTTACTATCGACGAACCTTTCGAATAGTATTTCCCCGCAAAGTTTCGAACGTGTTATCTACTTTCCTTGTACTGTAGGGCCTAAGTGTTTATTTCGTCATAGCATAACTTGATGCTATATATACTGCAACTTGTTGTCACTGGGTCATATTGTCAAATACACCTAACGTACGTAGCAAAGGCATTGTGTCGCCCAGTCATAGTCCTCAACGCTTCAGTGCATTTGAAGGAAAGCTAATTTAAATGTGAATAGTTCATTTAAATATCCGGTGTTTGCGATGAATCGGTTTGCATTCTACGTATCACAGCTTATGCTTGAGGTATTCTGACGTAGTTGGTACGTAATGCTATTGATAAACAGAAAATTAAAAAGAACAGAAGAATGGTTTGGTATACTAGGGCATTATGGACAAAAAGGGCGAAAGGGAGCCCGCCTCTATGAGAGATGTATGACTCAGCACTGCGTCTTTTCAATACAAACCCAAGTTCAAAGAAAAAGAAAGGAATTCCGTCATAGTCATCGTTTTTCACAATACGCTGATGTTCCATTTGCCGATTATTAAAGGCAAGGTACACGTTTGGTAATTACTCATAACAAATATTAACTTAAAAATTGACTTGGTAACTAGCATTGGAGAGCTGTTGATAGTATAAAACATTGTGGGAAACGACTCCCTCTGAGGTAATGTAGTTTTTGAGAAAGAGGTAATTTCTCACTAAAATAATAAAAGACTTCTAGCTAGAAGTCTTTTATTGTTATCTGAAAGCACACAAATTCATCCAACAAGGGTATTTTTTCTTTCATCATTTTCTCGTAACTTCGATGACCAATTGAGCCCAAATTTTCACTTGCTTGTTATTTTATGGTTATGATGGGATACACCATGGAGCAATAAACTATTGCTCCATGGATACACCAAGTGAGAAGACTGGTCTTTGACAATTACCAAACGTGTACCTTCCCTTTAATATAAAATGTTAAATCTTGGAAAGTGTTTTTGTAAAAGGGGCCATAGAAACAAGTGTAAACAAACCTTGATTATATTTTAACTTCAACAAGAGACTTAAATCGCATCCGTGTTACTCGGCGTAAGTTTCTGTAAGTATCAAATCAGACCTACAGAAATGAAGTCGGTCTGGTGTTGTTAACAAATAATCATCTATGCGTGGGTCAAATTTCAGTCGTTTACAAAACTACAAGCCTTTGTTTTGTTAGCTCACTCTCTATGAATCAAGCTATGGTACAAAATGGTGATGCTCGCAAAACGTGTACCTTATTTGGATCAAGATTATGGTATGGTATCGGCTGTTAGATACTTGCGTTCGTTCAATCAGTATGGTGGCAATGATGCACGGCAAAGTTTGAATCAAGACAAGGTACGATGTTGAGAATGTAGTCAATTGCTTCTTCTGCTTACATTCTTTGAACCAATATAGGATAGAACTTCAGTTGTCTATAGTGATTATGGTCTGAGGTGACATCCTTTCTCCGCCCAAAACAAACGAACGTTTATGAGAACAATTAACATTATTAGCATTTTTGTTTTATTTGTCCCCGGTAAGAATTGTAAACGTCACTGCTAATTGATGTCCCGGTGAAGAAAACTTATAATAATAATAATACTAATAATACTCGACGTTTCGACAAATGTACAGATCTGGTCTTCATATCTTATTCCAAGCGGAACTGTTGTTCATCACACCATGGAGGAATAATATTTATTTCTCCATGATCACACATTGATATTGCAGAGAACGTTGCGTATACAACATAAATACATCATGGCATTATTTTCAATATCTACTGGGTGTACATTACGTAACGAAGACGCTCGTCGTCTCACAACCCAGTGGGTCGGGTGTTATAACCATGGAGGTAGAATTAGATCTCCATGTTATAACAGAGCTTAGGCGTGCACTATAGCCCGAACATCTGACGTCACACTTCTGCTCGTGAGTAACGCCAGGGGCCAATTTCGTTGAGCTGCTTAAGCAATTTTTATTGCTTAAGCATGAAAATAGCTCGCTTAAAGGAACACGTTGCCTTGGATCGGACGAGTTGGTCTATAAAAAGCGTTTGTAACCGTTTGTTATAAAATGCATATGGTTAGAAAGATGTTGTAAAAGTAGAATACAATGATCTACACAAATATGCCTCGAAGTTGCGTGGTTTTCCTTTTACCTCGCCGACTAACACGGTCGGCCATTTATGGGAGTCAACTTTTTGACTCCCATAAATGGCCGACCGTGTTTCTTCGTGACGTAAAAGGAAAACCGTGAAATTCCGAGGCATGTTTGTATGGATCATTATATTCTACTTTTGGGTTATCTTCTAACCATATGCATTTTATAAAAAACGGTTACAAACGCTTTTCAAAGACCAACTCGACCGATCCAAGGCAACGTGTTCCTTTAATTTACACATGTTACTGGCCAAAATTTCATGCCATATACATTGCTTGTGACTGGTATTTAGCTGTTGTTTACTTTAGCATAACAATTTAGTGGAGGCTTGGCCGGCAATCTGATTTTACTAAGCAAGGATTTTTTCGCTTAAGCAAATTTTTGTACTTAAGCAGCTCTATGAAATTGTGCCCTGATAACACCAAAGTGTACCTTTGGATCTCGCACTGATTTCACACGGAGATTCGCAGTCAATTCACAAACATGTTCATGAACACATTTTGTTCTGTAAGTGAATGAAACAACTCTACATGACACGTTAGCTCTTGATGCAACATGTCCTTGGCGTTTAATGCACACACACACACTGCGCGCTGCAGTGGTTCGAACTTCGAGTTCACTATGATGTGTACAGTGCGCCCTCTAGTGGTAAATCTATGACCAATCGGTCAGGGAAAATTACTAAAGAACGTCTTTTGCTAAGACTAACGTTAGCTGCATGCAGACGATCGAAAGTGTAAGCTGGCTCTACGCACATCGGACTCATCATAACACATAATATTATGGAAAGCTTACGTTACAGCATGTTTTATCAAATATATCATTGCACCCAATGAAATCATTGGACTTGTGTGACCAGTGAATGTCTTTATAGGGTTCATGTCTATAAAGACGATGTGACATGACTGTGACATAACATGTTTACAAAAGAGCCACAGAGCCTGGACTTCATGCGCGATAGTGTTACGGCTGTTATATCGACGGCTAGGAAAAGTCTAGCCGCCGATAGCCGAAACCTTGAAATAGCGCCCTCTTGTTGATTAACCTCCGTCATTACCCTACGATCTGCGAGTGGGGCGCTAGCTTGAACGTCTGACGTCATTCTTCGAGGCTCATGAATAACTGCGGATAAAGACAGGGGCCCAGTCTAGTGGGGTGCGTGATAAATGGGGTGTTTTTGTGGCTGTTGAAAAACCGCGAATTCAATGGGAGACTTTTGGGACGATTGGTGGCAGCAGACTTCAGGTAAAATCCATCGTTCTCGGGATGTGCGCATACAACAATATACCTTTTCGCAAATAATGGGGCGCGCGCGTAAAGCTTGGTATTAGGTGCATTGTGGTCTAGCTGTTGATCAAATATGATCGAATTTGATCCATATCTATCTCACAATGTACCTCATTCAACAATCTGCGCTTGCGCAATGGTATTTGCGAAAAGGTCTATGGAAAGTCACCTGGTAAGTCTACTGCCACCTAGCGTTTCAAAGGCTCTCATTAACTCATTGGTGCACAGGGCGGTCGCTAGAGACCAACAAATTACGTTCAAATTGGACTTTGATGAACGGTCATAACTTGAAAACTACAACTCCCATTAAAATACCGCCCTCATTCCGTTGTTTATAGAGCGATTGTTGAACTTTCATTTGATGTGATGTTCAATAAGGGGCGCTGTTGAAAAAAAAATTCGAGAAAAACATGACATCTGAAGAAAGCACACAACTTTGTGCAACAAGGGTTTTTGTTTTTCTTTCATTTCACTTGCAACCCCGATGACCAGTTGCGTCTAAAAGTTCACAGATATTTCATTAAGTGCATGTTTGGATACACCATATGATAATACTTGAATACACATACATGTTTATGTATACAATGAGTACTTTGGGACGCTAGGTGGCAGCAGACTTACCAGGTAAATGTCCATTGTTTACGTAGATCTGAGCGTGCGCACATGACCGAGAACAATGGATTTTACCTATGGTAAGTCTGCTGCCACCAAGCGTCCCAAAAGTCTCCCATTAGCCTTTGTGAATTTAGGTGTTTACATGCAGATAGCTTGATGTCATTGTGATATCATTGTATCCACTGCGTCTCAAAATGGCTTAGGCCTGCTATCAACACAAAATAATCATACAATTAGCCAATTTAAAAGAACAAATTCTAAAGTTTTCTTGTCTACAAACAAAATGTTTTTATTTATTTATTTATTTATTTCAACAAAACACCCAACAATGGAGAAGAAAAGAAAATACATCATACTATACAATAAAGGGTATACATGTAAATAAACACATATTTTTTAAGGAAAAAATGTATAACGCTGACACTCATTGACGACCCCAGACCATCTTGACAAAGTATGAAACAAAAGGATTGTCAGAACTTTCTGAGCAGCAAGCCGAGAGTACCAAGATCCCATTAATGAAACTGGTTACGAAATAACTGTTTTGACACTATTGCAAAATACAATGATTGACATAGTCTTCGAACTCAAAGTCAGAGTTAAATTTCCGTCTGAAAGAAGCACTAATGCAATTAGCAGCGAAAAATTCTTGTGCAAGCTAAAACTGTTTTTAACTCTACCAATTAAAGTATATTTACAATTATGCAAAAGTTACAAGAAAAAAACTAGATTAAGTTTGAATGCGAACAAAATATCATTGATCTTACATAAATTCATCAGCAGTTATACGGTACTTGTGAAGACCCATTGCGGATTTAACAAGCTTACCCTTTACAAATTTTAACCCTTCTGCCAATATTGTTGTTCCGTTTAACTTCCATTGTAAAGTTAGTCAAAACATGATAAACTGAATACAAATCTTTAAAAAAAATGTAAAAAAAAATTGAAACTGAAATCATTATTACCCCCAACGTCAAAAATGACCACATTCAAACAGTGTACATTAATACAAGTTTTTTTCTTCTTCTTGTGGATCATAAATAATTGTAATAAGAACAGTGAACAATTGAACGGATTTCTTTTACTGTACAAAATGTACATTTTCGTGCTCCTGATCAGCAGAGCGTAGACGTTGGAGCAATGGTCGTGGCACTTGTGTCCTTTGATTCAGATAATAACAATAAGTAATAATTAAATTTATTGAGCGCTTCACGCTAAACTAACCCGAGGCGCTTTACAACATAAAACAAACTTACAAAGTAAACCAATACAAAAATGTTATTAACAAAAAAAAATGAACAAAGTATGACTAAGAATAAAATATTTTAAAAAACGTACTATACATATATTAAGTTAAGAACATTGAAAAGTTGTTATAAAAAGATTCAAAATACAAGACTAGTGGTTGTCACAAGAATACAACCCTTAAAGAAATAACCCATTATCTTAGAATATTAATTTTAATTTTGGTTTTTACCCATACACCGATGTGTGTTAGCACTGTATACTCAGTACTTCCCCGAGTCCTGTGAAAAAAATAATATCACAGGCATGTTACTCGGGTGGGATTGGAACCCACGACCCTTGCAATTCTAGAGCAGTGTCTTACCAACTAGACTACCGAGATTGCCCGGTAGCTAGAGGCAGTTCGAATCCTATGTTTTGGCAGCGGGTACCGCAACGATATAATATATGTTAAATTTGCATCGGGGATAAAGAATATTAATTTATTTATTAATTTATCTTAGACCAAAACAACATTAGGACGTAATCCAAACACGTACAAAATAACCAGAGTCACCTGCGATATTTCCCCCCGTGTTTCTGGCATTTACAGCCGACTGTGCCGCATCACCTTGTATGACAGTAAAGATGACAGTAAAGTTAGACTCCTTGAGTCCACGTCCAATATCAAATTAACTGACTGAATTACTGTCATTACATCTGTTAACCCAACTGTCATTACAATGTGCTATAACTATTATGAACAGAGTTTCATATTCAAGCATTTGTCTTAAACTTATAATATACTTCAATCTTCCATGGCGTTTTGTCAGAAAATTTGATAAAGAACCCCAGCTCATCGTAATTCATGTTTATAAAATTGTCACTGTATGTAGGCTTACTGTGCATGCGCCACTCTTAACCACCTATACTTGTAAGGCCAATTCTTCTGTCGTTCTCAGAATAAGGGGTGGTTAGTATTTTCAATTAAAATTGTATTTGTTTGACTTTTGTAATTTCACAATCATTTCAATCAGAGGCAAAATGAGTCGTCTGCTTTCATATCATTTTTAATGTATTCCAAAATATTTGATGCATCTTTTGGCAAAGGATACCCGAAAATGAGGAAATCATATTTGTATTTTTGTATGACTCTCTCGATAGTCTCGGTTGTTATATTGCGGTAATAGTTTACCATAAGTTCGGTTCGCTTCGTGTTGGAGATATACGATTGCTTATACACGGCGCTCCTGCTTATGTTGTACAGCGATTTCATGTATTCGATGTCTCGAGACACAGTTTCAACCTTTCCAATGAAATCATAGTCAATGTCACAGGGTACTTTTTGCTCATGAATAGGTAGCCAGTGGGCGTCCAATATTTCTTTTGTTGTTAAAATGTAGTGCAGAAACTCCGGGAATGTCAAGTCTGGACGCCGACTCTTAGGGATGGCCTTCCCACGAACTTTCTTGATGATGTCCCTCGACTTTTGGGTGACGAATTCATTTGGTAAGTTAACAAATTTATCCACGTATCCGGACAGCAGACGGCTGATTGGGTTGCGGACAAAGATAACTTTCTTGTAGGTCCTGAGCTTTGGTCTGATTTCATCAAAAGTAAAAGGTAAACCTGAGCCTTCTCTGAGCTCGGCCTTCCCTTCCGTCAAAATGCTTGATATGAAATTGAGCCAATTTGAAAAACCTGCCTTAAGCACTAAGCAGAATGCGACTTTTCGATCATCCACTAAGTAGGTCAAGCTAAGCCAGAGGTTCTGATATGGTCGGGGAAATCTTAGATGGTCCTTCAAAATATTGACTGGTTTGAGTCCTATGATGTTTTTGCAGACTCTTTGTGCACGTGTCCGTCTTTGGTGCTGAATACGTTCAGCTTCTGTCTGGTCGACACCATGGACCACTATGGTACTCTTAGAAAGTCCATCATTTTGTGGTTGGCGATGAACTAAATTTGATAAGAAAACAATAATTTAACTAAGTCAATAATTTAATCATTGTGCAGTCGCTTAGGTGCAGTGGCGTAACTGAACATGTTCAATCATATATTTATTAATTTAAATTATTTATTTGTTGGTCGATTTCTTCATTTTATTGTGTTTGTTTTATTTGTATTTTGTTTTTATTTATTTAATTCCTTGTTAAACTTTTCTTTTTTCATTTTATCATTATTGTTCTGGGGGGGCGAGTTTGGACAAATACAGCTTTTTAGGGAGGGCCCTTTTATTGTATCGGCGCATTCTTTTGAGCATGTTTCAACCTGACCGGTTGGCAAGGGGGGGGGACCAAGGGATGTTCCACATAAAATGGGCTAGTCATTGGTAAGATTTTAATTATAGAGACATCAATAAAATTAATGTTCACCTTACGACAGACCCTGCCGACCTAGTTTAGGCTCTGTGCATAACGAAAGGAGGGATTCCTTTGTTTAGTCCAAGAGAGGGGCCTTGATTTTTTTTAAAGGGTACGATGTCTATCGTATTGTACATACCTGTCAGGTCAGTGTAGATATACACGAACGTCATCGATGAAGTTAAAAACACCAAAAAAGTGAAGGAGACTAAAATCGAGGACCGACTTTTCAGCAACATCCTGGAAATTGTTCTGCATGATTAAAACAAAAGATGAAACACACGATGTACCTCAAATTAGAACACTTAAAAGTAGTGGATACTATTGGTAATTACTCAAAATATTGTTTTAGCATAAAACCTTCTGGTAACGAGTAATGGGGAGAGGTTGATGGTATAAAACGTTGTATGAAACGGCTCCCCCTGAAGTGACATATATTTTTCGAGAAAGAAGTAATTTTCCGCGATTTCAAGACCGCAGATGTAGACTTTGAGGTCTCGAAATCAACCATCTAAAAGCACACAACTTCGTGTGACAAGGGTGTTTTTTCTTTCATTGTTATCTCGCAACTTCGACGACCAATTGAGCTCAAATTTCGACAGGTTTGTTATTTTATGCATATGTTGAGATACACCAACTGTGAAGGCTAGTCTTTGACAATTATCAATAGTGTCCAGTGTCTTTAATCTAAAGCAAACAATAAACAACAGTCGATGATGTCACCGTCACGTGAGCGAAAAGCTTGACACGTTTTTGACACGATAACTACCTGTCCCGGGTTTTACCTCTATTTAAAATAAGAGCCTTCTAGTGGTTCGAGTGATAAAGTAGGAAGCTTGTCTAAAAGAAAGTGCAACGAACAGCAATTTAGTTCGATCATCTTCACTCAATGATGTTAAAGGCAGTGGACACTATTGGTAATTGTCAAAGACTAGCCTTCACAGTTGGTGTATCTCAACATATGCATAAAATAAAAAACCTGTGAAAATATGAGCTCAATCGGTCATCGAACTTGCAAGATACGAATGAAAGAAAAAACACCTTTGTCACACGAAGGTATGTGCGTTTAGATGGTTGATTTCGAGACCTCAAGTTCTAAATCTGAGGTCTTGAAATCAAATTCGTTGAAAATTACTTCTTTCTCGAAAACTATGGCACTTCAGAGGGTACCGTTTCTCACAATGTTTTATACCATCAACCTCTCCCTATTACTCGTCACCAAGAAAGGTTTTATGCTAATAATTATTTTGAGTAATTACAAATAGTGTCCACTGCCTTTAAAGTCACCTGGAAATAGAATTTTGTTTTCTTTCAAACATAAGAGTATATGCTTACGAACAATAAAACAATTTGTTTAGTAATTGTTTGTCACGATTTATATGTTTAAAAAATATATAAAGTTGTTTGGGGGCTGACTCCGCCTACCCCTTTTGTGACGTCAATCGAGGCAGACTTTGCCTGCAATGCGTATAGTAAACACACGTGCAAAGTACATGTACGTCCAAGTCGTGAGTTGGTACATTTCAAAAAGTGTTTTTTTGCATTCAGCAGCAATACACCTGGTCGGCATTGCCGGGAAAAAAAAAAAATTAAACGTACAAACTCACGACTTGGTCCGTACATGTACTTTGCAATTGTGTTTACTCTTCGCATTACAGGCAAAGTCTGCCTCGATTGACGTCACGAACAGCGCCCTCTCGGGTCGGGGTCTACTCTTAAACTTGTAAATAACATAAGAACTGATTTTTTTAAACCTTAGTTAACTGTTTATTCACATTCCACTCATCAAAAGACATATATTAGTGACAAAAGCTTTATTTTGAAAAAATACCACTTCCAGGTGACTTTAATTATTAGTAGATGAAACCAAACACTATACATATTTTGAAACAAGAACAAGTACACGTAGAATGTGGATTTAAATATCCACTGAAGGTTTTCCTCGGTCATAATTAAAAATTAATCATAATTCATTGATAACAAAATCACTTATGCAATGTAACTTCAATTTTGAGGGCAGCTTTCTATAGACGATGTGACCTATGTTTACATTCAAACCGCCCTCTGTTGACAAAACACTACATACGTCATGTTTCGCCGGGCACTGAGTTGCGTAGTCTATAGTAAGATTGCATACACTTTCTAGCTGGCTGCCAAAACACAAAGGTTTTGCCCGCCGGCAGTATGCGCGCGAATCACGTTATGGTTTTCGCGTGACGTCAGAGGTCACATCGTCTATACCATCATTCTTTGAGTAAATATGTAAATTTAATGTAATTTTGAAAGTACATGAACCCTATAAAATAACAACAAAAAACAAGAAAAACAGATTAAAAATGCATTAGAATATTACAAACGATCAAAGACAATTATTAAACAGTTAAGCAAGTAAGAACAAGGCTGGACAATTTAAGAGAAACAGATTAAATGCTTAAAGGAACACGTTGCCTTGGATCGGTCGAGTTAGGATGTCGACATACCGAGATAAATAATCACAGGAAGACAACATCCTAGTTTTAGGATGTCGACATCCCGAGATTAATTGTCACAGAAAGACGACATTATTTTAAGGATGTCGACATCCCGAGATAAATTATCACAGGAAGACGACAAACGATTTTTAGGATGTCGACTTCCCGACATAAAAATTGTCTCAGTTTGTCGACTTATTTGCGTTTAGGATGTCGTTATCCGGAGATAATTTTGTCAGAATCTCAACATGTCGTGATGGCACCTCAAGAGCACGCAATGCGCACCTTCCATTTAAGTTCACAGTAATTCCGATATATTAACACAGATATAAACGGTATCAATATATTAAGGATCTTAAACTATACAGGTGGCACGAATGCACATCCAATAGTTCCAGACAAACAAATCAAAGACACACATTTTAGCAAAATACTATATTCCAGAGTATTACCTTCTGTAGGATATTGGCAGAATCAACCCGTCAATAAGCAGCAAAACACGGCAGCGACCAAAGCGCCTGCAGCTCGCTTTGTATCTACCGTAGATAGCACCAAATCAACCCTAGTTAATTCCGTGTCTAAACCACACCAATCTCCACTTCTTAGATATCGATGAACCTTCGGAAGACTATTATCCCCACGAGTGTCTAAAGTGTTATCTATTTTCCTTGTAGGCCTAAGTGTTTCTTTCGTCATTATATATAGCATGACTTGCTGAACTGCAACTTGCTGTCACTGGGTCATATTATTATTATCAAATACACCTAATGTACATATAGCAAAGGTACGGCATTTAAGAGTGCAACCATCGGCGCAAGATTAAAGACATCGGACACTATTGGTAATTGTCAAAGACTAGCCTTTACAGTTTGTGTATCTCAACATTATGCATAAAATAACAAACCTGTGAAAATTTGAGCTCAAACGGTCGTCAGAGTCGCGAGATAATAATGAAAGAAAAAAATACCCTTGTCACACGAAGTTGTGTGCTTTAAGATGGTTGATTTCGAGACCTCAAATTCTTAGTCTTAGGTCTCGAAATCAAATTCGTGGAAAATTACTTTTTTTTCTCGAAAACTATGTCACTTTAGAGGAAGCCGTTTCTCACAATGTTTTATATTATCAACCTCTCCCAATTACTCGTTACCAAGTAAGGTTTTATGCTAATAATTATTTTTTGAGTAATTACCAATAGTGTCCTGTGCCTTTAAAGGTATCTCTCCACGCGCTGATGACGATCAAAAGGACAAGTTTGTTGTCGGGTCACTCAAGCACACACACTTTTATTCAACGAACAATAAACCTATGCCTAACCTTCAGTGGGGAAAAAAACCCGTCCAAGGTCGACCTGTGTATAATGAGGATTTGTGGGTGTGGGAGTGTATGGGGGTCATTCCGTGCCAACTCACCTAAAATCCTGAAAAGTTTGGCAGGCCATAAACACACTTGCAATTTTTCAAACCATAATTCCTAAGGTCTAAAAGGTTATAAGCCCCGCCCCTTCAAATTGACTCTTTGTTTGTGTGTTTTCGGCATGTTTAGAGGTCTGTAACTACACATTGAGATAATATATTTAGCTACAAATTAATATACAGGGTATCTGGTATCCCATCAACTAAATTATACTGTAAAAGTAGCACAGGTTATTTTGTATACCATGGTGTGTGTCTTTAAAAACGGCATTTGTAACATGCGGAGTGACTTTTCGTAATTTTTGAGACCTCAGAGCCAAAGTGAAATGTCTGATGCTTTTATATTACATTGGGTTGTGAACTAGGTGCACATGTGTGACCTGGTATAAGGATAGACCAATCACGCCTTTGATGAGCGGAGGTCTGAATATGGGTCTTGTGTATATAAATGCCTTTCTCAGGTGTTTTTTTGACAATGTGGGACATTACTAACACAATTTTTTCCCAATAACACTTTCTATCCAGTCTAAAAATGAGAAAGACAAAATGGCTTTTCATTTCCTTCGCGTAAGCATTTCTTCTGTCATGAGGTGTCTTTCTAATACCCCAAACCATGCTGCATGGCCACCCCTCATTCATTGGTCATTTGGTTCGCTCAGCATATTAACTAATTAAACTTTATTGCAGCGATTTAGCCCGTTGAAGGTTTAAGAAGAAATTTACATTTTTTACTTAAAAAGTATGAAAATCAATGAAATCTTAGTACCATAATTATAGTCCACAGCAGCCAACCCTTTATGTCTTGAGAAAAGTGCGCTCAAAGTTGTATGTCACCAAAGGGAAGGTAGATCGAATGTGTTAACTTACAAAGATCTGTACAAATTGTGTTCACAACGTGTTTAATTAACGAGTAATTAACATTCAATTAACAAGATTACTGTATCTTCATGAAAAATATACAACGTACAGTTTGTGTACAGCACGTCGTGCTGCTTTTGAAAAAACAGCAGAGGACAAAGTTATTGGAAGTTCCACTGTTGATGCTGACATCATGAGAACATCCGCATAAGTATTGGCAAAGCACTACCTATATTTAACCACTTTATTGTAGTGTGGAGTCTAACACATCAGTCTAGAGTCCTTCTCTAATTGGATAAATTCAGGCATCAACTTAAATTTTATTTTATGTAACAAGCAAACTTATTAATTTCTCTGACTTTAATTCAAGATATTAGCAGTGGCTGTTTACAAACTGCTTCCAACCACCAGGGGCGTCAATCCGTCTTGAAAGGTGGGGGGGGGGACATAACATTTACGGCGTGGGGTCCGGGGCCCGCTTTAGGGCCTCGGGAACTGTTTAGGCCGTAGATGCTCTCTGGTGCAATCTAGGGAGTCTGAGGGGTGATGTCCCCCCCTCTCAGATGTTGGAATTTAATGCCTATTTCAAGCTATGATGCACCTATTTTTGCTTTCATGGTTATTGTACCTAAAAAACAACTCAATTATAGCTTCGTTATATCAATATTGTTTCTGCATTATAATGCTCTTTTGAGTTAACAGCATCTTCAAGTTCGGATCTATGAACCAAGTTTTAGGGGGCAAATCTGCCAAAGAGTGAGCACGCGAATGTGAAACCTTTACGGCATGGGTCCGGGCCCGCTTAAGGGCCCGGGAAAATTTGTATTTTTAGATGGTGCAATCTTTAGGCCATTTAGCGGCCAAATGGCAAACGAAACAGAACAATGAGCTGTGGGAATATTGTGTTCCAGTGCTCCACAGTTCCAGAGTGCAAAACATGAGTTTCATGATAAAGGTGGTCAAAAGACACGGGGAACAGTTGATAGTGTTTCCCTCACCCTTCGAAAATGGGGTGGGGTTCACGTTCCTTCCACTCTTTCAGGGGGAGGTGCAAATCTGTCAACGATGGACCATGCGTGTGGGAAGCCTTTACGTCGTGAGGTGCGGGCCCGATTCAGGGCCCGGGGAAATTTTGCATTTTAGATGCTCTGTGATGCAATCTAGGGCCAATTTTGAGGAGGGACATTTGGTATAGTGTCCCCCACCCTTCAAAAAATTGTGTCATCCTTTGCCCACAGGATTAATGCCCATAGGGACACCGGGTTTCGTCTTACACAGTGCAAAACTTGGGCTTCATGATAAAGGTGGTCAAAAAGGTGGGGGACATTTGATATTGTGTCCCCCACCCTCCAAAAGGTGGGGGGACATGTCCCCCTGTCCCCCCCCCCCTACCCCTGATTGACGCCCATGCCAACCACAACTACATGGTATACGTCACTTGATGTACAAAATGTTGTTTACCGGCCTCACGTTTTGAACCTACGTGAGAAGAACTGATATAATAAACCATGCACTTCAAAAGGATGAACGTTTGTTGTCGCCACAATGTTCAGCAATGCATAAGTAACAAAGTATTCACAAGAAAATCTATGTATGGAAGCTATCAGACCGCACACAATGGAATCGAGTAAAATATTGACAATACCAAAAACGCAACCATCAGGGCATGGTTTAAGGGTACACAATACAGTTTCCATGCACTGATGGTTATCAAAGGGATAGAAGTTTGTTGTCGCCAAAACCACCCATTTTTTATTCGACGAACCATAAATCTCTGAAAAAAATAAAATAATTGTTCACAAGAATATCCATTTATTTTGTATGCCTGAATGAACACCATTTAATATGGCGCCTTTTCCTAAGGTTGCAAAGAGCTCAGAGAATGACGGGGAAAAAACAGGTTATTTATACAAAGGGATTTTATTACGCTAAAAAAAATGTCATCGAAAACTAAGCTTTTGCGTCTCGGTACCTGCATAAAATGATGTCCCAGCTCTGGGATTTTGTGTGCATTTTTTTTGCTGGTTACCTCTCCCCAAAGTTATACAAACGTCTCTACGGATGACAATGGTATAGTTCGACATGTTTTCTCAGCAAGAGTTGTGGGGCCCATTTTCTGTGCAAGACTGGATCACGGTCTTCTCCCATATGTACTGCATTTACTCATGAGTGAATAGTATACAAATATTGACTGCTTCGAGTGCTATGACACCCGAGGTGATCCCGGAGCGTTCTATTTTCCCGAGGCTTAGTCCTAAGTTAGGACTAGTCCTAAGAGATATCAAAAACGTACAGCTAGTCCTAAGTTAGGACGAGTAACTCTCCCTAACTCAAGAAAAGACTAGTCCTAGCTTTTTGTGAAATCTACCCCTGGACACCTTTGGTAAATGCCAAAGACCAGTCTTCTCACTTTATGTATCTCAACATTATGCACAAAATAACAAACCTGTGAAAATTTTTACTCAATTGCTCGTCGAAGTTGCGAGATAATAATGGAAGAAAAAAAACCTTGTCATACGAAGTTGTGTGCTTTCAGATGTTTGATTTCGGGACCTCAAAATCTAATTCGGAGGTCCCGAAATCAAGTCAAATATTTTAGTGGAAAACTACTTCTTTCTCAAAAACTACGTTACCTCAGAGGGAGCCGTTTCTCACAATGTGTTTTACTACGAAGAGCTCCCCATTACTCGTTACCAAGTAAGTTTGAATGCTTAACAATTTATTTTGAGCAATTACCAATAGTTTCCACTGCCTTTCAGTGAAAAAAAAAAACAAGTGCAACAACTTACGAGGGGAGCAAACTCATACATCAATTTATTTCTGTGACTCACTTCAAAGAATAAAATGAAACAACCACTTAAACCACTGAATTGTCCAAGAACACAGTTAAAATGGAAGTGGTATTTTGTCAAAATAAAGCTTTTGTCACTAATATATATGTTTTTTGATGAGTGGAATGTGAATAAATAATTAATTAGCTTATTTACCCATTTAAGAGTAAACCCCGACCCGAGAGGGCGCTGTTCGTGACGTCAATCGAGGCTCAACATCTGAATAGAAAATGCTACAACAGTGCTGAAAAAGATGTCGGATCGGATCACTAGGCACTATTGCTCTTGTGAGTCTGACCAGCCATGCAGACTGACCCCATATTATTTAGTTGTTTTGCTTCGAAACGTACAAACTCAATGACTTGGATTTGCACGTGCTTTGCACGTGTGTTTACTTTATGCATCAAGGCAGTCTGCCTCGATTGACGTCAGAAAAGGACGCCAGTAACATGTGAAAAATAAGCACGCTATTTTCGTGCTTAATCAAATTTTTTGCTTATTAAGCAGCTCTGTGAAATTGGCCCCAGATCGCAGCTTGGTGGTAGAATCAGCGATAATAAAATACTGAATAGGTGAATGACATTAGCAAAAATGTTCACACTCGTGCAGTTTGTTCTCTTTGAACACATAAATGGTAGCGAATTTTAATGGTGGCTGTACTGCTTTGCTGTATCTTATCAAGTTGAAGGTGTAGGGTTATAGTTTGGTTTTGAACCAGAAAAGAAATTGTGCAATTTTTATCCGAAAGGTTGCATACAAAGATGGCAACGGTTGTAACCATAATAGTTGCTTCATTTCGTTTAAAGGCAGTGGACACTATTGGTAATATTGTCAAAGACTAGCCTTCACAGCTGGTGTATCTCAACATGTGCATAAAATAATAACAAACCTGTGAAAATTTGAGCTCAATCGGTCATCGAACTTGGGCGCTAATAATGAACGAAGAAAAAACACCCTTGTCACACGAAGCTGTATGCGTTTAGATGGTTGATTTCGAGACCTCAAGTTCTAAACCTGAGGTCTCGAAATCAAATTCGTGGAAAATTACTTCTTTCTCGAAAACTATGGCACTTCAGAGGGAGCCGTTTCTAACAATGTTTTATACCATCAACCTCTCCCCATTACTCGTCATCAAGAAAAGTTTTATGTTAATAAATATTCTGAGTAATTACTAATAGTGTCCACTGCATTTAATGCACTGGAAACCTTTGCTAATTGTCAAGGACCATGGATCACACTTGGTGTCTCCCAACATACATATTAACATAACAAATCTGTGAAAATGTTGACTCAATTGGTCAGTGCAAGAAAATAATAATGAAAGAAGCATCACCACTTTTGCACAAATTTGTGTGCTCTCAGATGCACATTAAAACGCTTCAGGCCTGAAGTCTTTTAATATTTGAGTGAGAAGTTATCTCTTTCTCAAAAGTTAAGAGGGAGCCGTTCCTCACAAGGTTTTATACCATCAACAGCTCTCCATTGCTCGTTACCAAGTTTGTATGCTAACAATTAATTTGAGTAGTTACCAATAGTGTCCAGATAAAAAATTAAATGTCGTTTGCATTAACGATTTACGTCAAAACCTTTTTTTTACCACAGCCATTTTGTCTAAGTTTGCCTTTTTATGGTATTGAGCCGTACCACGTGTCGTAGGCGCGATTATGTTTCCTAACGATTTTTCCCTCACACGTCAGGGTCTACGTCAGAGAAATTCAATACTGGACAAAATCGACCTAACCCAGAGTTTTAGTGGATGTAGGCCTTTATCTGTATTATATATAGATTATCCGGGCTATTGTTTTGGAAGACTAATCGATCCAAATTCACACAGACCTGAGATTGCGTCAGTTTGTGTATTTTAATATAGTGCATCTGTTTTAGATGATGGTCCTCACCTGTCTCCACCCCAAGTAGTAAACCTCGTTTACTGTAAGCAAATTCAGTCTGCTCAAGCTATCATATCATAATTAGACTTCCTCGACAAAGTGCTGAACCGTCTGTACCTAAAACTGTCGGGTCAGAGGTCAGACAAGTGGGACACGGAACCAACATCTATAAGAGTGCTGCCACGTTCTTGATATGCACCGGCCGTACAAAAACGTTTCAATCTTTTTCTCATTTGACGGTAACATCATCGCGACGTCATTTATAAGTGTTCTCATTTTGAGGTGCATCGTGTATTTCATGTTCTTTTGTTATAATCACACATTTTCCAGGATGTTGCTGACATCGCGGGCCACAATTTTCGTCTCCTTTGTGGTTTTAATTTCGGTGATGACGTTCATGTATGTCTTCGTCAACCTGACAGGTATGTACAATTCGATAGACATCGTACCCATTAAACAATCAAGGCACCTCTCCAAGGAATTCCTCCCTTCGTTATGCGCAGAACCTCAACTAGTATAGACCGGCAGGGTCTGTAGCAAAGTGGACGTTTTTGGTGCCTCTGTAATTTAAAATCTTACCAGTGACCAGCCCATCATACTCTGAACGTCCCTCTTGCCCACCAGTCAGGTTGAAATGATAAATAAATAAACAAAATATAATAAATAAATAAATGTATTAATAAATAAATATAGAAAATGTTCCGTTACGCAACTACGTCATACACCAAAGCGACAGCACAGTGATTAAATTACCATTTTTTTTTATTGTTTTCTTATCAGTTTTAGTTCCTCGCCAACCACAAAATGATGGACTTTCTGAAAGTACCAATGTCCGTGGTTTTGAGTACACAGAAGCTGCAGGTATCCAACACCAACGATGGACACGTGCACACAGAGTCTGCGAAAACATCATAGGACTCAAACCAGTCAATATTTTGAAGGACCAACTAAGATTTCCCGTAGCAGATCATGAAAAAGTGTGGCTTAGATTGACTTACTTCGTTGATGATCGAAAAGTCGCATTCGTCTTAGTGCTTAAGGCAGGTTTTTCAAACTGGCTCGACTTCATATCAAGCATTTTGACGGAAGGGAAGGCCGAGTGCAGAGAAGGCTCAGGTTTACCTTTTACTTTGGATGAAGTCAGACCAAAGCTCAGGACCTACAAGAAAGTTATCTTTGTCCGCAACCCAATCAGCCGTCTCGTGTCCGGATACGTGGATAAGTTTGTGAACTTACCAACGGAATACTACACCAACATGTCGAGGGACATCATCAAGGAAGTTCGTGGGGAGGCTATCGCTAAGAGTCGGCGTCCAGACATGACATTCCCGGAGTTTCTGCACTACATTTTAACAACAAAAGAAATATTGGACGCCCACTGGCTACCTATTTATGAGCAAAAAGTACCCTGTGACATTGACTATGATTTCATTGGAAAGGTTGAAACTGTGTCTCGAGACATCGAATACATGAAATCGCTGTACAACATAAGCAGGAGCGCCGTGTATAAGCAATCGTATATCTCCAACACGAAGCGAACCGAACTTATGGTAAATTATTACCGCAATATAACAACCGAGACTATCGAGAAAGTCATACAAAAATACAAATATGATTTCCTCATTTTCGGGTATCCTTTGCCAAAAGATGCATCAAATATTTTGGAATACATTAAAAATGATATGAAAGCAGACGACTTTTATATCGCGTCTGATTGAAGTCATTGTGATTTTTTTTAAATCAAATAATACAATTTAAAGTGTAAATTACCAACCAACCATTACCAACGACAGAAGAATTTGCCTTACAAGTATAAGGATATTGGAGTTAGACACACAATTAGCCTACACCATTTTATAAACATAGACCAAGATGTATAATGAAACAAATTGATTTATTTAAAGTATTATCCAATGAGCTGGGGTTCTTTATCAGGTTTTCTGACAAAACGGAAGATTGAAATATATTTAATGTATTATTTACATTACACAATTGGTTTTTGTTTAACAAAACAGTTGCTGGCAGTGTACACACTTTATGTAATCCACCATACACATAAACTGAAAAACCTGTAGAAGTTTGAGATCGATCGGCCATCTGGGTCTAGAGAGAAAAGTGAAAAACCGATTACAAATTTTGCATTGCATCGATGCCAAAATAACAATGAATAAAACGCTCACTGAGCGATAAACTCCAAACGCGGAGTTAGATTATTTACCTCTCATCAAATTATGACATTTCAGACAGAAATATTTCAAGGGATGTTTTCTACTATACTATCGACATAAGACCATGTATGTTTTATGTAAATCTGTGATCTTCACGATTTTTGTTTCTTACCAATTCTGTAACGTTCCTATAAGACAAATTCTTGAATATTAAACTCATTTCATAATAAGTATAGCACATTGCTACGACAGTTAAGTTATGTAAATGACATTGGAAATTTTGTGCGTAGGTTTGTACAGCGAATATTGGACAATGGACATTCACGTAGGTTGTACAGTGAATATTGGACAATGGACATTCCCGTGGGTTGTACAGCGAACATTGGACAATGTACATTCACGTATAGGTTTGTAGGAATGTAACTTTACTGTCATCACATGAAAGTGTTTACAAGGTGATGCGGCATAGTCGACTGTAAATGCCAGAAACACGGGGAATATCGCAGGTGACTCTGGTTATTGTGTACGTGTTTGGATTACGTCCTAATGTTGTTTTGATCTAAGCTAACGGGTTATTTCTTTAAGGGTTGTATTCTTGTGACAACCACTAGTCTTGTATTTTGAATCTTTTTATAAACAACTTTTCAATGTTCTTAACTTATTATTTATGTATAATACGGCTTCTATTATTCTAAGAGTCATACCATGTACATTGTTTTTTAAATAACATTTTAATTTGGTAACTTTGTAAGATTGTTTTATGTCGTAAAGCGCCTCGGGTTGTTTTAGCGTGAAGCGCTCAATAAATTCAATTATTACTCATTATTATTGTATGAATCAAAGGACACAATTTGGGACTTTTAGGACGCTTGGTGGCAGCAGACTAACCAGGTAAAACCCATTGGTCTCGGTCATATGTGCGCACGCTCAGAACTACGCAAACAATGGAAATTTACCTGGTAAGTCTGCTGCCACCTAGCGTCCCAAAGTCTCCTACTATTATTTTTGATCCACAAGAAGAACAAAACATGTATAAATAATGTACTCTGTTTGAATGTGGTCCTTTTGACGGTAAGGGGGTAATAATTATTTCAGTTTCAATTTATTTTACATTTTCTTTTTAAGATTTGTATTAGCTTTATCATATTTTGTCTGTAACACACAAAAAAACTTGAAACGTCTTACATTTCATTTTTTGCTAATTTTCTCACTCATTGAATAGAAATATCATAATACATGAAAGGCGTTCTCCAAGTGGTTAAAACTGTCATAAAAGATCGTTTACATGGGTAGTCGGTAATTTTACAATTTTTATTTGGAGGGTGAATAACTCGATGGGCATTGAGACTCCAGAAGTTACTCATTCATTATTAAATTGAGCAGAGGATTACAGTTCAAGAGTCAATGAATAATTTTCTTTTCACTGAAAAAGCTTAGAGACTGCTAAAGTATTTTTGGTTTATTTTTTAATATTAAGCACGCGGCACTGTTATGCTATGGGAGTTTCTTATTGGGGTTCGCCAACAGGAAGTGCCAATGAGTAACTTTCTTTTGTCCTCCAACTGGGGGGGGGGTACTTTAAGTGACATCATAATTAAACCGTCGTTCTTAAAGAAATTGGGCCCTAGCTGGCTTTTGAATGGGAGACTTTTGGGACGCTTGGTAGCAGCAGACTTACCAGGTAAAATCCATTGTTCTCGGTAATGTGCGCATGCTCAGAACTACGCAAACAATGGAAATTTAACTGGTAAGTTTGCTGCCACCTAGCGTTCAAGAGTCTCCCATTAAAGAAATTCTTCCAAATAGGGTTTTATATCATAACAAAATGAATCAAATAGATTAATGTTGTTTGTTTTACTATTAATTGATCATGGTTCAGGGAAAAATTGCGTCCGTAAATTTCACATAGTAAAACATTTAGACTGAACAAGTTTTGTGCACACTTAATGCTTACAATTAAAGGAACATGTTGCCTTGGATCGGTCGAGTTGGGATTTGAAAAGCGTTTGTAACTGTTTGTTATAAAATGCATATGGTTAGAAAGAGGTTTTAAAAGTAGAATACAATGATCCACACAAATTTGCCTTCAAATTGCGTTGTTTTCCTTTTACTTTACGAACTGGGTAAAAGGAAAACCACGCAATTTCGAGTGATACTTGTGCGGATCATTATATTCTACTTTTAAAATATCTATCTAACCATATGCATTTCATACTAAACGGTTTCAAACGCTTTTCAAAGACCAACTCGACCGATCCAAGGCAACGTGTTCCTTTAAGTGTGATTTTTGAGTAGTAACCTGGGGCCATTTTTATAGAGCTGCTTAAGCAAAAAGTTGCTTAAGCACGAAAATAGCTCGCTTATTTTACACGTTACCGGCCAAAATGTCAGCCATATCGTTGATTGTGACTGGTTTTTAGCTGTTGTTTACTTAGCATAACAATTGAGTGGAGTCTTGGCCGGTAATCTGATTTTACTAAGCAAGGATTGTTTTGCTTAAGCAAAATTGTGTGCTTAAGCAGCTCTATGAAATTGGGCCCAGATAAATTTTGTTTAGCATTTTGTTATGCTATACATGGAAAATCCTTCATTGGTGGTTATAGTAATACACAGGATGACCATAAGGGTACCACCACCCTCTCATACCACACCATGCAAACGACCAACCAGTGAATATTTCATTACAACTAGTGGTCAAATTGTTGTGAAAAACAGGTCACATTGTTGTGATAAACAATGAGAATGTGCTTGAGTTTTGTTCAATATGTTGTAATCAAAATAAGCAGCAATGATTTTTTTAGGTATTTATTTAAAGCCATTGGACACTTTCGGAACAGACAAAAAATTAAAAGTTCACAGATTTACAAATAACTTGCAGGGTTTACAGAAGGTAATGGTGAAAGACTTCTCTTGAAATATTATTCCATGAAATGCTTTACTTTTTGAGAAAACATTAAAACAGTATCAATTCTCGATATCGAGAATAACAGATTTATTTTAAAATTAAACACATGTCATGACACAGCCAAACGTGCGGAAACAAGGGTGGATTTCCCGTTATTTTCTCCCGACTCCGATGACCAATTGAGTCTAAATTTTCACAGGTTTGTTATTTTATATAAAAGTTACAATACACGAAGTGTGGGCCTTGGACAATACTGTTTACCGAAAGTGTCAAATGGCTTTAAAAGTATTTTTTTTTTTTTTTTTTTTTTTTTTTTTTTTTTTTTTTTTTATGAATTTTTGTTTCAATGGGAGGGGGGATCTTTTATGCGTTTATTTCAACATTTATAGGGGGGGCTGAGAAAAAATTTCCCCTCAACTTGAGACACAATGACAGTTGGCACCTTGACATGAGAGAAAAATATCGTCACAGGTTTTTTGTTAGTCTAAGGCAATAAGTCTCCAACTACTGAATATTGGACTTTATCGTGGTGCAGCCATCTTGAATTTATCCCATTGATATCAATGTTACCAAAGCGAGGGCTGGAAGAAAATTAGTCTGGTTCCTATTTGTAAAATGATTATTAGCATTCATTATTGTTATTGGATACGAGGTATTGGACTCAAAAACAACATCAAATCATTCACATACCGTTTAGTGAAAACATCAAGCAATCCTGACACTCAGCTACAATCTTTTTACACTCCTCCTAAAAGTTTCAGTATCAATCTAAATATAGTATGTCCGTTTGATAAAAAATCCTGTGTTGCCATGGTAACAATTCCCTTGATAAACAACGCCTTAACAGACTTCCGGGCCAGGGCTCAAAATTGTTCACAAGTTCTGTACGGACGGCAGTATAAAAACAAAACAAATTGCAAGTTGACAACTTTGCGTTACCATTTCTCCTCAGACGCGCCTCCTAGAGTAAAAGAGAGGGTGTGGGCTTCTTCCCGGGCCACGCCTCCTTTGCATATTTCTTCTTCTTTGGCAAGTCAATGCCCATATTAGGAATGTGTGCTAACATTGTTGTTTGCCTCATTTCCTCAACCGGCGGGGCCATGTCAACTTCTGGCGCCAAATTGGGTGCATGCACGAGTCCGAGGGTAGAGCTACCAAGCATACCCACTGGGGGCGAGGTTGGGGTGGTGGGTGTGTTTGGTAAGAGGGCCTCGTTATCCGCACCTGGAAGGTCCGCATACAGCGATGGACCATAGTGAAGTCCTTGTAACCTCCTTACCATGTCGTTTGCAGCACTCACACTCTGTGATTCCTCTAACCGCCTTTTCTGTTGGTCCAAATAAGGTGAAGTTATTGTAGTTCAAAGCCAGGATAACAACCTCTACATAAAGCAGCTAAACTGGCTCCCTGATCAATTTATTGCTCCGCCAGTACAATTATTTCAGCAATTCTTTTGTTAATTTTTACACCAATACTTCCTTTCCGACACCTTCTCTAAAAATAGGCAGTAAAGCTTTTCAGACGTAACTATAACACAGCACTGTGGATTGTTAACTATGAATAAATATTTCCTGGATCTTACCTTCACAGGAACGACAGATGTCTGAATAAGATTTCTGAATCGACCAACTGATGGATCGATGTCTTCTATAATAAATAAAACAGATAAAAAGGATTAAATAATGACTTTTTAAATATTGCTAAGCTACCCGTCAAAAAAAAAAATAATAATAATCAAATAAATAAAACTGGCTGTAGTAAATACAATTCAAGACAAGGTAATTTAAATACACAGCTTTAATGTTAGCAAAAAACAAACCATGGTCCTGAGGCTGGTTCCAAATGGTCAACCACAGTAGTCAACCAATGGGAGACCAGCCAGGGTTCGAGTCAAAATAGTCAACTTTTAGTTAAAGGAACATATTGCCTTGGATCGGTCAAGTTGGTCTTTGAAAAGCGTTTGTACCGTTTGTTATAAAATGCATATGGGTAGAAAGATGTTTTAAAAGTAGAATACAATGATCCACACAAACATGCCTCTAAATTGCGTGGTTTTCCTTTGACCTCGTCGACTAACACGGTCAGCCATTTTTGGGAGTCAAATTTTTGATCCCCATATGGCCGACCGTGTTAGTTCACACAGTAAAAGGAAAACCATGCAATTTCGAGGCAAATTTGTGTGGATCATTGTATTCTACTTTTAAAACATCTTGCTAACCATATGCATTTTATTTAAAAAACAGTTACAAACTCGCTTTTTATAGATAGACCAACTCGTCCGATCCAAGGCAACGTGTTCCTTTAACCATGAGTGAGTTCGAGTGTGCACAATGGTTAACCAAAGGTTGACCATTTTAACTCGAACCCAGGCTGGTCGACCATTGGTTGACTACTGTGGTCGACCATTTGGAACCAGCCTCGAGCCCATGGTTTCTTCACTGGTCCCAACAGCATGTTCCGTTCTAACATGTGTTAAGCGCAGAAGAGAACCAGTGACACTTTAGCGAAAAGGTGGAAGGTTGACTAGACTACCAACGAGTCGTTCGGGTGAGTACGTCACTGCGCATGTGCGTTGCTAGTCTGTGGTTGACCACTGGTTGACTAAATGTGCGCACTCGAACTTGCTCAATGGTGTGCACTCGAACTTGCTCTTTGTTGACTTCTTACCTGGGTTAATAATTTCATCCTCCTCCCCAAAGGAGATATGGCCGACACTTTTCCTCTTTCTTGTCCTCTCTGGCTTGGGTGTTGTCTCCTCATACCCAACATTGGCTATCCTTTTATTATGAGCAGTGTTGAACTCTGTTAAATTCTATTATGAGGGGGGGGGATAAAAATTATGAACAAAAGGACCTGTTCATTCATTCATTCATTTCATTCAATGGATTATTAAAAATGTATTCATTCATTCATTCATTTCATTCAATGGATTATTAAAAATGTATTCAAACCAGCAGCCAGCAGAAAAACTAAATGAACAGTAACATAATTAAAAGTCTGAAGTAAAAAAAAAAAACAAGAGTAATTGGAGACATTTGGAACGCTAGGTGGCAGCAGACTTACCAGGTAAATTTTCATTGTTTACGTAGTTCTGAGCATGCGCACAATACCGAGAACAATGGATGTTACCTGGTAAAGTCTGCTGCCAAAAAAATTACTTTCAATGTGACAACAATTATTTTAGCATGTAAAACGATATACCAGTTCTGGTATAAATGTAACCAGAATTGGTAATTTATACATGTACCGTACATGCTTAAATAATTGTTGACTTTTTGTGACATTGTTTTACTAATTTTTTAAAAAACTACAGCACCTCAGCAAGTAATAACTTAAGGGACGCTTTCTACCACCATTATCTTCAAACCTTGTTAAAGTTTAATGTAAATCTAAGGATATTGTGCTAATAGCCTCATGTTTTGACCCAAATTCAGACCATTAACCAATGTATTTTGTACAATTTTTGTAATGCAAAGGAAAGAATAACTGAGACTAATAAAAAACCACAAACCTCTAGTTCTGTTTCTTCCTCTGGTAAGCCCAAGAGGCCACCGATAATTTCGTCCTCTTCCTGTTCGGACTTTGAATCAGTTGCTGCAACTGAAGATGCTGTTTGGGGTTTCTCTCGGAGCACATAGCATCGCGTCGAGGCACCAAAATGTATGGTGCTGTCCAGGGGGATTTGCTGCGGCTTGTGTCCCTCAAGTCGAATTGAGCCGAGAAAAGTGCCGTGGGCTGAGGGGGAAAAAAAATTCCCAATGGACAGACGCATTGGAAAAATACTTTTCAATTAATACTTACTGGAGCAAAACAAAACAAAACATAACTTAACAAAACAAATTCCTTATTTACCGTCCCAAACTTTTCAGAGCATGTAACCGGAAACGAACAAATATTTTTGTTAGGCCTAATGTGAAGTACTCGATTGGAGAAACTGGCATGATTATAAAATTAAGAAGGCATTTTTAAGATGAACTCACTGCTTCCGAGGTCAACCAGGAAGGACCTATTGAGATGTTTGTGGTACATCAATGCTGCATGGACCCTGGAGCACGAAGCATGGTCTAAGACGAAGTCACAGACAATGGAGTTTCTCCCAAAGTAATACACATTCTTCTCATCAATCATCATCTTCTACGAGGCGACAGGAAACAACAAAATGAAAGATGTAAATTAGGATCACAGACAGTAAACATTTGTATTAATGTTTCCATTCAATTCAGTTCAATAAACAGTTATTTCATGATGGCATTTACTCAGACAAATATAGGTTATTTAAAAGTATATTATTCTGTTCAAATATTATTAAATATCAAGAACCCTTAAATTATACAGCATTATTATATACAGTAATATCCAACATGTATGAAAATGAGTGAAGCATATGTAGGCTTATCTTGTTTACACTATTCAAATCAATTCAAATCAATAAACAGTTATTTCATGATGGCAATTACAAAGATAAGTACAGGTTATTTACAATTTTATTATTATGTTAAAATTTTCGGAAAATATTATCAAGAACCCTTAAAATATACAGCATTTTACAATCATAACCAACATATAGGAAAACAAGTGTAGCACAAAATGTAGGCTTATCTTGTATACTGTTCAATTCAATTCAGTTAACTCATGATTCATTTATTTCATGACAGCAATTACAAAAACAAGTACAGGTTATTGACAAACTATATTATTATGTAGGTGTGAATAATAGAAATGTCACATAAACAACGCAAACAAAACACAATATTAGTCTTTCAAAGTATCAAGAACCCTTAAATCATACAGCATCATTGAGAGGAATGTCAGCGAGGGACATAACCCAGTCCGTGATCTCCACAAACTGGGCCCAAAACATCCCGCTGCAAAACACAAGGTTTCATCGCTTTAGCACTTTGTTAAGTCTTCAAGTACCATATCAGGTTTAAGCAATGACCAAATGAGGTCCGCTATCCCTGCTCTGTATTGTCTAACTGTAGTTAGGCATACATTGGTAGATGACAACTGTTCAGTGCAAATCCTTTAAAAACTCAATTTCACATTTACCCAAAACAAGTTAAAGGTAGGATCATACTCGGGCCTTGAATTTCATCTTTGAGAGGGCACTTTCATTCAAATTCTTAAGAGTCTATAGGAAAGTTTTAAAGGGGCACAATGGCCAAGACAAGAGCAAAAGAGGCCATGTAAAAAAGTAAAAAAGAAGGGTCCTACTACTTGTTGTCAACTCGCCGTCAACTCACATGTGCCATCAACTCACCATCAACTCAAACACTATAGCGCAGATGACAGGCGGGATTAGTCTTGATCCAAGACATAAGAGATCAATTTACCTGAAGCACAGTACTTGTACATAATACAGTAGTATACAGTACCGATAATTGAAGTCTTGGGCTAAGACTCTTCCATATTCTGGAAAGTGCCCTCTGTTGTCCATGTTGTACAAGCTCTGTGAAAAAGCAAGATGGCGGACGACTGTTTGGCTACTTCGGGATAATTTTTTTCACGAGAAAAAAACACAATCAAATGTAGAAAAAATTACCGAAAAGTAACCTAAAACTGATGAAAATTATCTTTTTGCTAATAGTTTATCGTTCTATGCCTCTTTCGTGGATTTTAAACTTATATTGGAGGAGTTGACGACACCAAGCGAGTTGACAGCAAGTAGTAGGACCCAGAAGAAAGGTCTAGGACATGACCTCCATACATACCTCTATCATCTTCGTTTCTTTGAGTACATCAAGATGTAAACCTGGTGATGGCTTTCCAGCCCTGTTTAGGTCAAAGGTCAATATTATGTAAAAACAGACTGAAACTAGCAGTAAAGTTGCAATAATGGAAAGGAAAAAATACTGTCTAAAAACAATAAAAACAATTAAAGCAGCTATTGTACCAATTTAAATAGTTGCGATATAATTGTAACCTTCCTCCCGCCATCGGGAGGAGGGTTACGTTATATTGGAACTACTATTAAGACTACTGAAGTGAAATGAAATAGTCCAGTATATTTACACCAAACGTCCCACCAAAAATGCATTTCTCACTGTGATTGTGAATTTAACAATGGCTTCATTTACAAAAGAGTATCAATGTTAATTCAATACTTAATAATAATGATTAATAGTCCACTAAAAACCAAGAACATGTAGTGGTGGAAACAGCTTCTTTTTCGAGGGGGGGTGGCTGTGGATGGCTAGCACTGCTAGACGGGCGCTGCTCTGTACTCCTTTTGTTCAAAATTTTGTCATTATATATCACTCAGTACAACCATGGAGGTGGTAGAAAGTAGAAATGGTACACTAAAAAATGACAAAATTTCGAAAAAAAGGGAGTACAGCGCCCCAGTTTGGGTCTACTGAGTACTGCTACCTACCATTATTATTAATTAAATTATAGCACAACAAATTCAAAAGTGTAGTTAGTAGTGTAGTAAGTAGCCTATCACCACTTCAGTCCTTCACATTCAACACTAATGCATACCGACTGTGCTACTGCTAATGCTATTTGCTATGACAATGTGTGAGGTAGGTCATAAGCTACCTCCATGGTCATAATAAGTGTCACTGAAATAAAGCAATTGGGGGAAAATGGTCGACGAGTCAACTCGACCCTTGTATAAAACCAATTGATTGAAGAACTAACTCGACCGTAACTCAAGTTTTTTGTAAACAATTGTATCTACTAGATAAAATGCAGTTAACCAAAATATTCACTGAAAGCTGTGATGTGAATTGTATAAGAAGCACATGATCAATGCACTAATAAAATAGTTAAACAGTTTCACCATAAATAAGTGTTTTTCCCAAGCTTACCACGATGGAACATCATAGCCCGACATCTTGGTTTTTGCTGGTGGGATTTCAGACCCTTCCATTTAAGAAGAGGTGAGAAAAATTATTTTTCAAAATACGGAGCAAAAATACTTGCAAAATATATTGTCAAAAGTCATTGGTTATTGTTTTATTAATAACAATTGTCACCATAAAATTGCATTCAATGTGCTCTTTATTGTATTCAAATGATATTAAAGAATGACAGTGCGCGTACAATGCAATTTATACCGATTTTGGTTAATGGAATATTCAAAACAAAATGCTGCATGGCGCGTGGTCAATATGTTTGGCGCAAAAACAAAACGCGCATTCCTGAAAATGTGTCACTAGCATGCAGCAGCGCAGCAACAATCACCGTTCTTAATCTCACTTTGCGCATAACAACCTAAGTGCGCGTTGTCTCGAATCTATACTATTAAAAGCGTAACCTGCGCCATCTTGGATTGAAAATTAGAAGGTCCAGTGGTATGGCATCCTTGTGGAATCCAACACGGTTGTTTGTGTGGAATTCAATACGTTTGTGTGGTTTTAGACGTCGGGTTGCAAGTCTGCAAAACCCGGATCCAAACTCGCACTTACAAGTCATGTGATTGGAGGAAGTTTGGGCGGCGACCGTGCGTCAACCACTGGTCGATGTTGTTACCAGACTTCCTAGAAATCTTTCTGACAGGCGACTCATTGGACAGTGTTTCGCAGATGGTGCTCCGGATTGGTTCATTCATTGCCCCTTGAACGCCCACCCGCCATTCGATCCGCCCTTTTTGGTCAGGTTACTTTCGTGTTGTACTAAGCATGGTTCTCCGGATTGGTTCATTCATTGCCGCGCAGGGTCGAAAGGGTCGAAGAGGCTGGGTGCCAGGACAAATCCGAAACCAATCTCACGAATTTGACCGAATTTGCATTGAATGGATTAAGTACCGTAGATTGATGTTTCGCAGGTGACCATGTGTCAACCACTGGTCGACGTTGTTATCAGACTTCCTAGAAATGCTTCTGCGGGTGACTCATTTGTTGAAAAGATTAAATGGAGAATATTTATAAAAAAGCATTCACTTCCAAACGGCATGAGAATTATCATGATGAACAAGGATGGGATCAAACGGAAGCTTTATAATTTGGAAACATTGGGTAGGGCCGGCTATAGGTTGGAAGGTGTCTAAGGGAACTTTACAATTAATAACATTTTGGGGGTGGGGGGCCTTACACAAAGAGCCATTCTGGTCAGTGTATTGTGAGTGGTGTGTTGTCTGGTTTGAGACAGGCCACCTGTTGCTTGGTGAAGAAGGTCGCCGTGGGACCACTTTAGGTTGACAGTGGGTGGCGACCTTGGACCTTTTGCCAGTAAACTCAAATGGGTACATGAATACCGTTTTAGAATACGGTCTGTTCATGGAGGTATAATGTTGCAGTTTCAGAGTTTAACCATGGCGGTAGAATTGTGAAACCATTCCTTACTCTATGGTGAAACTTATACACACACGTCAAAGGCTGTTTTGAAGCTGTAAAAAAAAGAACTTTGCTTTGCATTTGGTCAAAGTTGTTAAGCAAAACGACATTAAGTTTCCTTTTGAATAAGTCCATTCACAAAATTGGTTAGAGCAGTGTGTCGGTCAGGTCTCAGAATGTACATTTTGCCAAATCCATTATGAAAATTAATTTAGTCATCGGCCCGTCGGGTTGGTTACTGATGGAGATAATATTAACAAAAGAGACCTCGTGCGGCTGAATGGGGTACATTTTTAGGAGTTTGTCTATTGACCCAAACTGGACGTAACAAACCCTAAACATGACTTGACATGCTTTCTGAAAGTGAAATAAGTTAGAGAAAATTAAGGAGTGGGGACGAGTTTATCGTTTTTATTTAGTTTGTGTTATAGGGTTCCAGAGATATGGGATGTATGGAGGTTTGTTCCTAGAGCAGCGTGAACATGAACGCGGTCAGAAATTGTGTCGTTTGTCGTTCAAATTTCGCGAGATGCAATAAGCCCAAAGTGACAATAAAACAAAACCAGACCTGCCAAGTCTCACGCATTAGGCGTGAGACTCACGCACTTGGGCTCTGTCTCACGCTCACACGCACATCAACCATTATTGGGGCGAGATCGGGAAACAAAATTAACGACATTTTTTGTACAAAATTTGTACAAACAGAGCGCAAAATTGCAGATTGCGCACGCGTTTGCTCATCCAGTAGGTTCAGCTCAAATTCGGCAGAGCGCAAAACGCTAATTGCGCACAAGTTTGTTCCGATTCTTTTAGCAAATTCGTTGAAATGCGCTCCACTAGCGAAGACACAACAGGCAGAAGAAGTGAGCGATTGATTTTGGACATCATTTTTAGTCTATTTTTTTCAAGTTTGGAAGGATATAATCTGACACAATCGAACCTCCACATTAACCATCAACATCTCCTGTGTACCTCAAGTGAGTTTTAATTATTCTGAGGAGGCTTTTGATGCATTTTGAAACACTTTTTGTCCACAATTAAATTTCACATTGTTTTATTTATTTATAAAAAAAAAAAAAAAAAAAAAGGTTGGGCGGCGATTTAAAAAGGCCTTCTTAAACTGGCAATTTTTTTTTCCGGGGGATGGGGGTTGAGCTTTGAAAAATCTCACACATAGCTAGCCTCTGGACTTGGCATCTCTGCCTGCAAAACACTTTTTTGACGTTCACGTTAAGTGCTCCCGTTATACATGCAGCCTATTGACCAGAAAGTTTACAAGACCAATTCAGATGAGAATAAACTAAAAAGAGGCCTACGCTCTTACCACCCCCACCCCCCTCCGAAAAAAAAACAGTAGATAAATTAGATTTGTGGCACACAGCATGTTCCAAAAACACGCTTTACTTATAGTGCTGTAGCAACGCTATGTATCGTGGGACGTAAAAATGTCATTTTTGACGATGTTTTTTAAAAAGGAAATGCAAGCATTATGAATGTATATTGAGTGTGTGGAGAAAGTTTTGGTAGTGTAGTACAAAAGAAACTTTAGTTATTGCTGGCTAACGGTCAGTTTCACCTATCAACGCTGATTTGAAAAACGTGTAACGTTAGGGAGGCCCAACATATTAGACCCCTATAAGGATCACGGGGGAGCCTTATAGTTTCTAGATGCATAAGGTACGTTGTCTAACCCAAAACGAGGTCGGTACAGCCACTGCAAGTAGTGGTGGACGTGCGAAATAGCTTTATTTTGGGTTAGAATTATGACGCCATGCATAAATATTGAGAGAGGCGTATAACACCCTCACCCACATTTCGAAATATTTGTGTAAAGGATTTTTATATCCTAGCGGGGTGCCGCGCGAAGCGCGGCATCCCGCTAGTGTATACAAAATCGCATGTATTTTATATCCTGTTTATACTTCACACGTTAGCGCACCCATCTTGAGAGCTTGAAATAGAATAAATTTAAGTGATTGGAAAAAAACTTGCTGCACTATCGACAAATACCATCATGACAGATGTTATCGGCTTTGGATATGCGGCATTTGTTGCCGTTGGAGGTCTTGTTGGTTATATGAAAGCTGGTAATTATTATTATAATAAGCCGGAAAGCAGTAAACTTTGTTTACCATTTTACCAACAATTTCTTGTTGACAACGTCATTATTATAAAGTAAACATGACATTGCACAAAATACTCTATTTATATATTTTTTTTAAACGAAGCATACAGGCCTGGGATGGTTATATGATTTAATATCTCAGTACAGTGTATTGACACACTGCAGTCTCGGGCCTTATGATATTACCCAGGAAAAATTCCCATTGAAAAAAAATCAATGGGATTTAATGGGATCCCATTGAACATTTGAATGGGATTTAATGGGATTCAATGGGGATTGGTGTGGAATTTGGGACATATTCAACGGGATCCAATGGGATTGACAGGGGATCCCATTGTTAAACCCCATTGAAACAATGGGATCCCATTGAATCCCATTCAAAATATCAATTGGACTCAATGGGAATTTTTTCCTGGGTATACTTCACGTGTAGCAATGAAGGCGATTAACTGCCTCCATGCCCCTAGACTTGATGACAAGTCATTAGGCGCTGCCTATTTGTGCAACATGCAACAGTCACAGTGCGATGTTACACATGCAACAGTCGTAGGTAGCGCGAGGCAGCTCTAACGAGATTAGAAATTGCGACTGACTCACACACACATACTGGGATCGAGGGTGTGTGCATCGTCCCCGTAGCTACGCCGCGCTGTAACTACACACCGCGCTTAACAATTACCGTCTTGACTTCAAGACTACCATGCCCCCTGACATTGCCTTTGTGCCCTTGAAATGCTCCAGTAGAAATTTACGATTCCCTCATCATAGTCATAGGGTGCCCTTTACCAAGGAGAAAATGCCTTGGTGTCGTAGCCCTTTCAAAAAAAAAGCAAACAGGGGCCAATTTCATAGAGCTGCTAAGCACGAAAATTTGCTGAACACGAAATTTCTTCCTTGAAAAAAAAACAGGTCTACGTGTACCAACCAAATTTCCATTTCTTGCATATCGCTTATTACTGGTGTTCAGCTGTTGTTTGCTCATCCTGAAAATCACGTGGAAATTTGATTGGTAATCCTGTCTTTATCAAGGCAACAATTTCATGCTAAGCAAATTTTTGTGCTTAGCAGCTCTATGAAATTGGGCCTAGGCTAGGCCTGCAGTCTTTTACAATGTCGTGGTTCATTCACTGTTGTTTATTACTTGTTGTATTTCCCATTTTACTCCTTTGAAGGTAGTTTAGTTTCATTGGTCATGGGACTTGCTATGGGAGGACTGGCTGCATTTGGTGCCTCACAGACTTCAAGAAATCCGAGCAACTGTTTGGCAATTCTTGGTAAGTGTCCAAAAACCAGTAGTGAATCTATGCACTCGGTATAGACGATGTGTGACCTGTGACATCACATGTTTACAAAAGAGCCACAGAGCCTCAGGGACTTCCTGCAGGCATGATTTGTACACAGCTCAATGGAAGAAAACATAAAATCTTATATTTTATGGATATTGCACTGTCTAATTCTTGTCAACTTTTGATATGATATAAGGGGGCACATCTCAAGACTTGACCAGCTTTTACCTTCACAACTCTTGGTTTAATGTGGAAATTACGAGACAAAATGTAAACTTTCTCACAGGACCAGTGTTGTATCTTGCCTGCCAAAATACTGAAAGAATGTACAAGGCCACACTTACTGTAAACAAGGTTCACATGGTCTATTGTTTTAAGAGAGCAGAGTCACATGGTGAGTGAGGTCATTTCAAAAGGTGGTAGCGTTTTTGAAATATCGCTGAAAAATCCAGAGTGGTTTTAAATCGACGCAGGAAGATAATTAATAATTGGAATACACAATCTGAGAAACGTTTCTGATAGTAACGTTTCTCAAATACAAATTTTGGGGGATAAAAACTGATTCCATAACCACATTACCTCGAAGTGAAAAGTCATATCGAAAGCTGCTGTACTTCTCTAACCAAGTTAGTTTTTCATTGCTGTTAATTTTGGGATTAATTAGGACACTTTCGGTACAGACAACAAAATAAAAGTTCACAGATTTACAAATAACTTACAGGGTTTACAGAAGGTAGTGGTGAAATACTTCTCTTGAAATATTATTCCATGAAATGCCTTACTTTTTCAGAAAAAACATTAAAACAATATCACTTCTCGATATCGAGAATTACGGATTTATTTTAAACACATGTCACGACACGGCGAAACGTGCGTAAACAAGGGTGGGTTTTCCCGTTATTTTCTCCTGACTCCAATGACCGATTGAGCCTAAATTTTCACAGGTTTGTTATTTTATATAGAAGTTGTGATACACAAAGTGTGGGCCTTGGACAATACTGTTTACCAAAAGTGTCCAATGGCTTTAAAACAATTAATAAAGGGCAAACGTTTTATGGGTTTCATTGTGTATCGTGTTTTCAGGTGCATCGGCCATTCTTCTGTTTGTTATGGGAATGCGTTTTATGAACACTGGGAAGTTCATGCCAGCTGGAATGCTTGCAGCTCTGAGGTAACACCAATTATTACCCATCAACACCCATTAGTACCTTTCAGATCTCATTAGTACACCCATTTGTACCCATCAGTTCCTATTATTACCCATTAACACCCATTAGTACCCTTCAGATCTCATTAGTACACCCATTTGTACCCATCAGTTCCCATTATTACCCATCAACACCCATTAGTACCCTTCAGATCTCATTAGTACACCCATTTGTACCCATCAGTTCCCATTATTACCCATCAACACCCATTAGTACCCTTCAGATCTCATTAGTACACCCATTTGTACCCATCAGTTCCCATTATTACCCATCAACACCCATTAGTACCCTTCAGATCTCATTAGTACACCCATTAGCTTTTCAAGATAATTGGTAAGTTGTTGCTCAAACCCAAAACCCCTGTCCTTCCATCCACTTACAATGACCAGGACTTAGCAAATGAGTTCCAGAAATTCTTTGTCACCAAGATTTCAGACATCCGCTCATCATTTTCATCAGTCCCTTACAACGTGCCGCAGACATTGCCACAACTTCAACCAGAGTGTAGACTATCTGTGTTTGAGCCTGCGACTGTTGCTGAGATTCAAAGGGTTATTATGAAATCTCCTTCAAAATCCTGTGAGCTGGATCCAGTGTCAACATCCATGATAAAGCAAAACATCGATATTTTTGTACCCTACATCACTAAGCTTGTAAACGAATCCCTCAGTTCCGGTTGTTTCCCCGATAGCCTCAAAGTTTCCTACATCAGGCCGCTCATCAAGAAACCAAACCTGGACAAGGAGATATTCAAAAACTACAGACCGGTTGCAAACTTAAAATATCTTGGAAAAGTCATCGAACGAGTAGTTTCATCACGTATTTCTGATCACATTCATACTTTCAACCTGTCCGACGTGTTCCAGTCAGCATACAAGCCTTTCCATGGGACCGAGGCTGCACTAGTCCGTGTGAGCAACGATATTCTCTCTGCAATGGACAATGGTAACCTAACAGCACTAGTCCTGCTAGACTTGAGTGCTGCTTTTGACACTGTCGATCACAACATCCTTCTCTCTCGGCTCCAGAATCACCTTGGCATAGAGGACACAGCCCTAGCATGGTGCAAATCGTATCTCTACAATAGAACTCAGCATGTATGTATTGGCACCGCGATATCCGACCCTGTTGTTTTGAACTACTCTGTGCCACAGGGGTCGGTACTCGGCCCGCAGTGGTTTACGCTATACACTTTACCGATTCGTGACATCGTCCTGAAATTTAATCTGAATTACCATGTGTACGCAGACGACACTCAGCTATACATCACGTTTAAATCTTCTCAAGAAAACGCCAATGCATCTATTGCAAGACTTGAGAAATGCATCCAAGAGATTCGACGTTGGACACAACAAAACTTCCTGAAGTTAAATGATGATAATAATAAACCGTTCTTTTAAAGCGCATTACACACGGAGTCCCAATGCGCTGTACAAAGTCAGAAAGAAAAAAAACAGACAAAACTAGTTGGAGTTTAACAAGTGAGATTTGAGAAGGCGTTTGAATTTAGCCAGAGTTTTAGCGTCTTTGATGTTGCGGGGGAGTTTGTTCCAAAGAGTAGGAGAAGACGTAGAAAATGCACGCTGGCCGTAAGACTTAGTAGAAGCGGATGAACAGGCAAGTAGAGATTGTGATTGAGAGCGGAGATTTCGAGAAGGCTGGTATTTGTGAACAAGTTCTTGCAAGTATGTAGGTGCGTGGCCATGGATACAGCTGTATGTCAGAAGAAGGGTTTTGTAAGCAATCCGTTGTCTAACCGGAAGCCAGTGCAAGTCCGAGAAGATAGGTGAAATGTGGTCACAGGTTTTGGATCGTGTGACCAATCTGGCTGCTGAGTTCTGAACTCGCTGAAGTTTGGAGATTCCGGAGTCAGGTAGACCGAGAAGAAGACTATTACAAAAATCAAGGCGGGATGTAATGAAGGCGTGAACCAGTTTTTCCGTGGTGGATTTGTCAAGAAGATTGCGAATTTGTCCAATTTTGTGTAATGCGAGGTACGAAGATTTGCAGATATTTTTCACATGGGTGTCCGTTCGAAGATCGTTCTGAAAAGTGACACCAAGATCTCGTACTCTCTGAACCGGTTCTATTGGAAAACTGCCAATTGAGATAGGTGAAAGTGTGGTAGAGCTTCTGAAGCGAGATGTAATGTGAATGACCTCGGTCTTCTCTTCATTCAATTTTAGTTTGTTGGCGACAGACCATGCTCGTACGTCATTAAGGCAGTGTTCTAGCTGTGAGATGGTAGTTGGGCGATCTTGCTCGTTAGTGATGACGTATACCTGGGTGTCGTCGGCGTACAACATTCTATTGATATCATGGCCCTCGATGATGTCTTCGAGGGGGGATGTGTAGAGAGTGAAACATAACGGTCCCAAAACAGATCCTTGAGGAACACCGCAGAATGGCACTTGAGGGTTCGAAAGAGCACCATTGATGACGACACTCTGGGTGCGATTTTCTAGATAGGATTCAAACCAACCGATAGCGTGACCGGACACGCCGTATCTGTTCGTAAGACGCTGAAGCATGATGTTATGGTCGATCGTGTCGAAGGCAGATGAATAATCAAGGAGGACAAGAATAGCTTCTTGCCCCTTATCGGCTGCCAGGAGTAGGTCGTTTTGAACACGTAGAAGGGCAGTCTCAACACTATGATGTTTTCTGTAAGCGGACTGGAAGTGTCCATGAAGATTGTTGTCGGTGAGGTAATTTTGAAGTTGGGCAGCGGCTGCACGTTCTATTGTCTTTGAAAGAAATGACAGGTTTGCAATGGGCCTGTAGTTCTTGAGTTGTTCTGTGTCCAGGTTAGGTTTCTTAAGCAAGGGAGTGATGTGGGCATGTTTCATTGCTTCTGGGAAATGACCATGCAGCAGAGAAAGATTGACGATATTCGTGATGATAGGAACGAGCTCGTCTAAACACATCTTCAAAATCCATGTGGGAATCGGATCAAGCCTGGATGTAGAAGAGGGGGAAGCAGCAATGATGTTTCTCACTGAGTTCTGTGAAAGTGGTTCAAACTGATGAAAGGTAGTCATGCATGAGTCGAATACTGGTTTAGAAACTACGAGCTCAGGAGTTTCGTCAAGTTCTGTAGTTATGTTCCGCGTTTTCTGGACGAAGAACTTAGAGAAACGTTCAACAAGAGGTTCAGATGACAAATCGGCCGACGGGAGGGTTTTTGAAGAGGCTGGTGTGCATAATTTGTCAACCTTGCGAAAAAGTTGGCGGGAGTCACAGTCCTTCAGTTGGTTCCTGTGATATTCCGATTTAGTCTCGGTTATAAGTTAATTGTAGTGATAGCTCTGCTCTTTAAGTAGTTGTTTGTGAACCATCAATCTGGAAGACATCCACCTGCGTTCGCACTTACGCAGTTGTCTCTTTGCTTTGCGAATATCTTCATTGTACCAGGGAGCATGAGGGCATGATGAAATGGTACGCCAGATTTGAGGGGCATGCTTGTCCAGAAGATCTCCCAGACTTGTATCATATTGATGAACAAGAGAGTCTAGGTCAGTGGCTGGAGTTGTAGATATTGGTGAGGCCAGAACATCTTGGCGAAAAGCCTCAATATCAATCTTGCGGAGTTCACGTAGCCTGATCTCTCTTTTCACATGATCCGGGCGATTAATGTTAAGCAAGCATTTTACGGCAGCGTGATCGGAGGGCAAGTAATTCGTAGTGCTGACATGAGAAATTGCGTCATCTGTTGAGCGAGTTAAGAGGAGGTCCAATGTATGACCGTCGCAGTGTGTGGGACCAGTAACATGCTGCTCGAGGTTGAATGAGTCGATGAGATCAAGAAAGATCGCAGCTTCGCGGTTTGCTTGGTCATCAACATGGAAATTGAAGTCCCCAGATATCAAAACATACCCTGGCTCAGAGACAACCGATTCTAAAAGGGTAGAAAATTCAGTGAAGAAAGCTGGACCTGTCAAACGGCCACTAGCAAGTCTCTGGGGCCGGTAGATGACAATGAGACGAAGAGGAGTTTTCGAGCGGGCGTTGATGGATAAATCAATATGTTCAAATGATTCAAATGATCTACCTTCGTTTCTATGAACATCAAAGCTCTCTCGAAGAAGTACACAAACTCCACCACCGGCACGGTCTATACGAGGGATGTGATGAACTTGGTAGTTAGGTAACGTAGAAGTCAGATCAGCGACTGCACGGTGGTCACGATTATCTCCAGATAACCATGTTTCAGTAATACAGAAAATGTCAATGGAATTAGAGATGACGAGATCACACATGACAGTGATTTTAGGTTTTATTGATCGTGCATTCCATAAACCGAACTTTGTAGGGACCGTTTTCTGCTCAGTATAAGAAGTAGGTGGTATATGTACAAGGTTGGTGAGATGAGCACCGTTATGACTTGGCTGGTAATCAGGGTGAAACTCACAAGGTTGGTCACAACGAGACAAAAAAGGAATTGGTTTCTGCCTTTTAGACCATGATCTGCGGCCCCTTTTCGTCGGTCTAGCCACACCAATTCCAAGTTCTTTCAGTCTGTGGTGGATATGCAGGGGTACCCTGGCTTTCACTGGAGGAAACAATTCCAGTAGATCGGCTTTGCTGTAGGAGTTTGTTGTAGTTGCAGCCATGACTACAGGTAAGAAAAGCATCAGCACAATGGAGAACAAAGCAGAGTCAGCCATGCATATGACAGTAGTTGGAGTACAAAGGAGATCAAAACCACTGCAAGGGCTATACTACTGAGCTCGCCTGAATCCCAAGGGAGAAACCGGATGAAAATCTCAGAATTTTGCAGAAATGGAGGCGTAGATTTCCACGACTAATGAACGAGGATGATCACTGACAGACAAATGTCTACTGGACAAGTAATGGAATTCACCAAGTTTACTTAGGCAACAAAATACCAAAAATTGCTGGAGCTTGTGTGGAGGTGCAACCGGAGGCGCTACCAACATATTTAGATAAGACAGAGTTCCTTCTATTTGGGTCACGTCAACAGTTAACTAAGGTTTCAGTGCCATACATCTCCATCGGTGATGCTCGGATAGCTCCCTCGCTGAAAGCTCGGAACTTAGGGGTTATTTTTGATTCATCGATGACACTTCAGCCACACATCAACAACATTGTTCGTTTATCATCATATCACATCAGGAATATAGGTAAGATTCGCAAGTACTTGGACAAAAGTGCCACTGAAAAGGTCATTCACGCATTTGTTACTTCTCGTCTTGACAACGGCAATGCTCTTCTCTACAGTCTTCCTAACAACCAGATTTCCCGACTTCAACGGCTCCAAAATACTGCTGCCCGCATTGTGACACTGTCTAGAAAATCCTGTTCTATCACCCCCATTCTGAAACAACTACACTGGCTGCCTATCTCTCAACGAATCATCTTCAAGCTGATGCTCATTGTCCACAAAGCTCTTAATGGCAAAGCTCCCCACTATATTTCTGAACTGCTTCACGTTTACACTCCATCAAGGAATCTTCGATCAAGTTCTATGCTTCTCCTCATTGAACCCAAGTCTCGACACTCATGGGGTGACAGGTCTTTTTCTTCAGCTGCGCCACGCATCTGGAACTCTCTACCACTTAATCTTCGATCTTGTGTTTGTACTGCAAAATTCAAGTCTCTTCTCAAAACTTATCTTATGTCACAGGTTTTCAATGACTAATTTTGTTGTGTCTGTTTTTCTTTGTGTTGTGTTTTGTTTTTGTTTTGTTTTTGGTTTTACTGCGCCTTGAACACCCAGCAGGGTGGATATGTGCGCATTACAAGTCTTATTATTATTATTATTATTATTATTTGTACCCATCGGTTCCCATTATTACCCATCAGTACCCTTCAGATCTCATTAGTACACCCATTTGTACCCATCAGTTCCTATTATTACCCATCAACACCCATAAGTACCCATCTCATTAGTACACCCATTTGTACCCATCAGTTCCCATCATTCCCATCATAGTTTTAATCTACACACCTTTCGCAATGTAAACCATTTCATTATGTTTTTAAATCTCTGTACTTGTTTCCTTGCAGTTTGTTCATGGTTGTGCGCTACGGTACCAGATTGATGTAGAGGCGTGGTCTCATCTCAACTCAGCTGAAACTACAAGTCTCTGTTGTCTTCCAGAAAGTAGTCAAGCAGATTTATAAGTCCTAAAGTTGTTGTCTTTTTCAAAAAGAAGTAGTCATAGGACTTGATATTTTGGGGAGGTTCCACGGGATCGCAGCGCTTTAAAAACAATTATTTTCAAACATTGACTTTCAAGAAAATTTTCAGTCTGATGAAAATTGTGAGCATTGAAGCACTGGAGTTAAAACAAGCAGGATACCTGTGAAAAAAACTGGTACTCATCTCAAATTTTGGCTGGTAACCTTATTCTAGTAAGCACAATTGTGCACAGTTTTGTTACGATCATGGTCCAATTCCACTAAGCCTGTACGTACAAAGACTTGCTTAGCACAGTCAAACTTGCTTAGAAGAATCAGGTAACCTTCCAATATTCAATAGACCTTATATGCACATGACGTCATTTCAGTACGGCGCCCCCGCATTGAGGTCAAAAGGAGGTTGTTCATTGGCCAATCTATGTGCGTTTCGATTGTTTCATCACCGTTTGACCTCAAAGATGGCGGCTGGATGACGTCAATGCATAAGGTCTATGAAGTCATAACACTATTGCGACTGGTGTCCCACTCTTGATTTTGCTTAGTAATGAAATTTTCTAAGCATTTTGTTCTGCTTAATATAAGTTTTATGAAATTGGGCTCAGCTGAAATCCGTCGGATTTAAGTGCGGTTTTACTTGATTCTGAGGGGCAGCCATACCTAGAGTGCCCAAGGCATGTCAACTCTCCTTTCTCTATTTAGTCATGCATGATTCAATGTTCAATTACTATTTTTGGTTAATCCAAATAATTCTCGAAACAACGAACAAAAGCATCATACTTACATGTTTGTTTTTTCTAAATATTTTTGTGACCTGAAACACATGCACCTTGGCACCTAGAATAAAAATAATATAGTCATAACTAGATAATATAGTGCTTTTACAAATACAACTCACTGCACTTTACATTAGTGCCCAGCCCCCGATTTCGCGAAACTTTACGCAACTGTGTAAGTCCACTTGCACAACGTTTAAACGTTGGGCAAGTGGATTTACACAGTTGCGTAAAGTTTCGTGAAATCGGCTGCTGGTCTTTGGGCCAAATAACATAATCTTCAATCTTTCTCAGCTCCCTGTAACGTATACAGCTCTAAGCTGCTGTGGTGCTCCAGGGGCTTTTTGATACACAATATCAACCTTAACCTCAGCAAGTAGACCTGGGTGAACAGAAGCAATTTTTGTAAAGTATTGTGCTCAAGGATACAAGTGTCATGACCGGGATTCAAGCAAACCTACACCCCGATGACTAGCCCACCATAAATAGAAGGCACAGAAAGCGAAACTGCCACCTAGAATAAAGCAACTCATATTTTTGTATCGTATCATTGCACTTATTGTGGTAATCCTGTATTGTGTTTATATATAGCGGTAAGTTGACAAATGGAATATAATTGCTATAACAGAAGAAACACATTTTTAAATAAAGAAAACCATAAAATGGAACACTAGCAAGTTAGTGCTTTTTAGTCGTCAAGTTTGTTCAAGGCGCAATTTTCATCCTTTTATTAAACTCAACAAAATTGTCAGAACAGACGCATTTAAAGCTATGAAATAATTTGTTTATATAAATAGTACAAAGAACAGTAAACGGTGTAAATTAAAAGGATTATCAAATAACAAAACACTAAGCAAGTTCGAGTGTGCACCATGGTTAACTAATAGTAAGGTTAACTACTTTGACTCAAACCCATGCTGGTCAACCATTGGTCGCCTACTGTGGTCGACCATTTGGAACCAGCCTCATGATCATGGTTCCTTCATTGGTCCCGATAGTCTGTTCCTTGCCAACATGTGTAAGGCACAGAAGGGAACTAGTGACGCTATAGCGAAAAGGTGGAAGGCAATGACGTGCTGAATTTCATAGTACAGATGGTCGACTAGCCAGGCTTTCAGTCGAGTCGTTCCAGTGAATGCATAAACATTGCTTGTCAGTGGTCAATCATGTGTTGACTAATAGTGGGCAATCGAACTGGTTCACTGTCTAGGGTTAAAGGCACTGTACACGTTTGGTAATTGTCAAAGACCAGTGTTCTCACTTGGTGTATCCCATCATAAGCATAAAATAACAAGCCTGTGCAAATTTTGGCTCAATTGGTCATCAGAGTTGCGAGAAAATTATGAAAGAAAAAACGCCCTTGCTTGGACGAATTTGTGTGCTTTCGGAGAGGAATAAAAGACTTCTAGCTAGAAGTCCTTTATTATTTTAGTGCGAAATTACCTCTTTCTCAAAAACTATGTTACTTCAGAGGGAGTCGTTTCCCACAATGTTTTATACTATCAACAGCTCTCCAATGCTCGAATACCAAGTCAATTTTTAAGTTAATGTTTGTTTTAAGTAATTACCAAACGTGTACCTTCCCTTTAAACATAAATACAAGAAACAAAAGTATATAAAATATGTACATTTTATTACAAGACACCCCGCCCCAAAACCAGGCTCTTCCTGCCAAAACTCATAATTGGGTTCATTTGCTCATCAAATATATAAGAAGAGCTTTCAAAAAATGCCTAATCATGACCTAGATAGGGGAAGTATTTCTCAACATATAAAATGTTTAAAGGCACTGGACACGTTTGGTAATTTTCAGATACCATTATTCTCACTTGGTGTATCCCAACATCGAAGTTGCAAGAGAATATCAAAGGAAAAAACATCCTTGTTACACAAATTTCTGTGCATCAACATTCTAAAACTTTATGAGAC